>NC_090173.1:21468965-21813965 GCF_024679245.1 Pseudorasbora parva
AATGAAAGAATGAATGAATGAATGGATGGATGGATGGATGGATGAATGAATGAATGAATGAATGAATGAATGAATGAATGAATGAATGAATGAATGAACAAGCAAATTATGAATAAATTACCTAAATAAACAAATTACCAATATGGATGATTAATAAACAAATGACCATTTAAATTAATGAATAAATTAACAACCAAACAAGCAAATGACTGAAAAAATGACCCAAATTAACAAATGACATAGAAATGAAATGAACCAATAAATGAAAGAATTGAATGGACAAATAAACGACTAAATTAATGAATGAAAGAATGAATGAATGAATGAATGAATGAATGAATGAATGAATGAATGAATGAATGAATGAATGAATGAATTAAATATTTGATCATTCAACGATAATGACTAATAAATTAATGAGAAAATTAATAAATAAAAGAAAGAACTACAAATAATTAAATTAATGTATAAATCAATGAATAAGCAAATAAAATGACCTAAAAATTTACCTACAAGTCAAGCCCGTTTGACTATTACTTTTGTGGAACACAAACAGATATATATTTTTTTTCCTTCATAAATGTAATCAATGCGATCCAAGACTTATTACAAGCAGTTATTTAAACTATGATTTTTGTAAGAACTAGTACAAACTAACTTTTCTCTCCTGATCAAAAGACCCTATAGCAACATTAAATGTGTCTCTTACAGCTTTTCAAAAGAGATCTCAACAATGTCTCAATTTCAACATGAACTCAAACCTCAAATTCTTTTAAGATTTAATGATCTATTCTAAAGTATATGCTATATCCACGTTAATTATGCATTATTTCTCCCAAGTAATTTTAGGAGGAAAGGTTGATACATAAATGAGAACAACTTAAAATTAAATCTTCTGACACATGAAAGAACAATGCAGAAGCCTTAAAGCAAACCCTGAGGGTGAGTGTGTAAGAATGACTAGCAAAAAATTAGGAATGAATTCCCCGGAGGGGTAAAGAGAGTTGCATGAGTCTAAATGATGATAAAATGACCTAAAGGCACATAACACAATTATTTCTGGGAGAGAAAAAAAAAAAAAACATAAGATCCAGACACAACAGAATTAAATGCAATTTTTTTTCAAGCATCTATATTCATTCAGCATCACAGAAACCAGAATGAAACAAATTAGTGTTGGGTAGGTTGTAAACTTGGCTTTATCCATTAGGTGTTTATTGAATGAAGGGGTGAAATGGGTGTGTTATTGCAGATGAAATGACTGGAGAATTCATACATCACACAGACAAATCAAGATATTTTGATTACAAATGATGAGGTCATATAAATGGATCATTAACAAAAACCTTTATAAACTATAGATAGGGTGGATTTTTTATTTAATGCTGACTTCAATATTATTTGTGCTTCTGTATCATTAACTGTCTGGGGAACAGTTGGTTATGAAAACACAACCAAAGTTGTTTGGCATCACTGATCCATCCTGATACAATGTACAAACCCGATTCCCCAGAAATTGGGACACTGTACAAATTGTGAATAAAAAAGGAATGTCATAATTTGCAAATCTCATAAACTTATATTTTATTCATAATAAAATATAGATAACATAAAAATGTTGAAAGTGAGTCATTTTGAAATGTCATGCCAAATATTGGTTCATTTTGGATTTCATGAGAGCTACACATTCCAAAAAAGTTTGGACAGATAGCAATAAGAGGCCGGAAAATGGCAATGTTCATATAAGGAACAGCCGGAGGACCAATTTGCAACTTATTAGCTCAAGTGGACACATGATTGGGTATAAAAATAGCCTCTCAGAGTGGCAGTGTCTCTCAGAAGTCAAGATGGGCAGAGCATCACCAATTCGCCCAATTAATGCTGCGGCGAAAAATAGTGGAGCAATATCAGAAAGGAGTTTCTCAGAGAAAAATTGCAAAGAGTTTGAAGTTATCATCATCTACAGTTCATAATGTCATCCAAAGATTCAGAGAATCTGGAACAATCTCTGTGCGTAAGGGTCAAGGCCAGGAAACCACACTGGATACCCATGATCTTCGGGCCCTCAGACAGCACTGCATCACATAATGCTACTGTAATGGAAATCACAACATGGGCTCAGGAATACTTCCAGAAAACATTGTCGGTGAACACAATCCACCGTGTCATTCGCCATTGCTGGCTAAAACTCTATAGATTAAAAAAAGAAGCCATATCTAAACACGATCCAGAAGTGCAGCCGTTTTCTCTGGGCTAAGGCTCATTTAAAATGGACTGTGGCAAAGTGGAAAACTGACTGTGGTCAGACGATTTAAAATTTGAAGTTCTTTTTGGTAAACTGGGACCACATGTCATCCGGACTAAAGAGGACAAGGACAACCCGAATTGTTGTTATCAGCACTCAGTTCAGAAGCCTGCATCTCTGATGGTATAGAGTCTTATGAGTGTGTGTGGCATGGGCAGCTTACACATCTGGAAAGGCACCATCAATGCTGAGAGGTATATCCAAGTTCTAGAACAACATATGCTCCCATCCAGACGTCGTCTCTTTCAGGGAAGACCTTGCATTTTCCAACATTACAATCCCAGACCACATTCTGCATCAATTACAACATCATGGCTGTGAAGAAGAAAGATCCGGGTACTGAAATGTCCAGCCTGCAGTCCAGATCTTTCACCCATAGAAAACATTTGGCGCAATATAAAGAGGAAGATGCAACAAAGAAGACCTAAGACAGTTGAGCAACTAGAAGCCTGTATTAGACAAGACAGGGACAACATTCCTATTCTTAAACTTGAGTTGCTTGAGTTGTCTCCTCAAGCAAGGAGTCCCCATGTTTACAGTGGTAAACATGGCCTTGTCCCAACTTTTTTGAGATGTGCTGATGCCATGAAATTTAAAATCAACTTATTTTTTTCCCTTTAAATTAAACATTTTCTCAGTCACTTTGACTGTCAAGTGCCTCGACCAATCACGGGCAAATGTTTGCTTGTTTTCAGCATTTTAGGGCATGCAGGCTTGAGTGGAGTGATTTGCGCAGGGCTATTGGGTTTCTTTGGTGTATATGAAAAAAAGCTTTTAGGCCGACGGCCAACACAGCTCCCAGATCAGCTAAACGCTAATGACGTTCAATATCACATCAAGCAACATGCTGTACTGCAATCAACCTTCAAGAGAAGCACTAAAACAAGCCACATTGCACAATTACTCAAACCAGAGTTCAAGTTTACCTCAGCTGTTTGGTAAGTCACAGACTGATTCACTGTTTACACAATTTACACAAACTGGTTTGGCGATTAGTACACAATCATAAATTACTCAGCTGGTTAAAAATGACAGGAAACAAACTCATCTGAATCTGGTGTAAAGGGTTTAATATGTATAGAGTGAGGGATGCACATACACAGAAGAGAGATGATAGATTTACCAGAACACTGAGATCAGAATACTAAAGCTCGCTTTCTCCTTTCCTCAGTTTGCTTTGGGTTCCATAAGGGAATTTGTTCATTAAATGTGCATTAAGCTGATCCCTAAATCCATTTAGACATGGAATAAAAGAGTAAATTATAATGAGCTCATCTCTTATCCAGTTCTTGACAAAAGACTTCATCAGCATCTCCAGCACCACTAGGGGCGGTTCAAAGCCTTCAACACACACCGTTGATCATGTGTATTGCATCTGGAGAGAAACTGCTGGGAAACGGACATTGTAGATCATTTTTGCAACAAACTCAACTCTTTTTAGTTGAGGTTTAAGCACAGTATGTGCACAGCTGAAATATTCATTTTTGATTAATAATTAAATGGATAAAGCTGTCCTGAGAAAACTTTGTACCTACAAATCATGAGACAAATGCAGTGCTCTGTTAATCTGTGAGAATATTAAGTGAATATTTCATGAACAAAACTCTTAAGTACAAACCCTCTTTGACTTGAACTGTGAGCATCCTGTAGAGTAAGCTAGTCTGAAGAGGAACGAGATAGCAAACCAAACTCATGAAAACCCCAAACATCCCATAATTGTGGCAGTGAGTTTTGCACCTGCAGCAACACACACATATTATAGAGATTCAGGACTATATAGCAATTATGTTTCTGTACATTATAAAATCCTTCAATTGGAATTTTAAGGCCTTCAACCAGCTAACATGGATGAATATCAAAGAGAGGATGCCGCATCCTGTGGACATCCCATGGGAATTGTAGTCCATTTAAGCCTGCTGAAGAGTAAATTGTGCAGCCCTAGCATGAAGGACAAAGGCTGCTTAATTCCCGCTGGATCACACACGCACTAACGCTCTCAGTGCAACATCACAGCCCATGGCTTAAGCTTCTGAAGAACAGGAAAGGACACTCTGCAACACAACATTACACCACATTATACCTCTATCAGCATTAATCGCTCTAAAAATGGTTCTGGAACCTCTTGTAAGTGCTGCTTATAACTACCGGAAAGTTTTAAGGCACAATAGTTTACACACAACTAATTCACAACTGTCCGGGTAAGAAAAAAGTCCCATAAAAGATGAAAGAGAAAATCTTTCTCCTAATCAGGAAAATATGCTAATACTATATAGAAGAAGAAGTTTCCTGAAGCCGCAGCTCGGTTTGAATAAAAAAACAAAAACAAAGAAGGAAATCTGTGTTCACAGGAAGTAGACTAATGTCTGAAGGAAACAGTATGACATCATATAAACCGCAACTTCTAAGGAACTTATTATAACCAAGGCACTGTTCAAATCCCTCGGTGTGTGTGTGTGTGTGTGTGTGTGTGC
This sequence comes from Pseudorasbora parva, assembly GCF_024679245.1. Taxonomy (NCBI): domain Eukaryota; kingdom Metazoa; phylum Chordata; class Actinopteri; order Cypriniformes; family Gobionidae; genus Pseudorasbora; species Pseudorasbora parva. The sequence continues at coordinate 21,473,742 of NC_090173.1, forward strand.
GTGCGCGTGCGTGCGTGCGTGCGTGCGTTCATGTTTTTCAACCTGAATGCACACAGACTCATGGGGATTTGTGTCACCGTGGGAACCTAAATTGAGGAAACAAGCTCATAAGTCAAACAGGATGAGATTGTTTAATTATTTTATTTTATTTTTTAGAAAATAAACACAAATTTTATTTGATTTTTTAGAAAATGTAAAAATGCAGAAAGTTTTGCATGATGGTTTAGGGGTATGGTTTAGGGTGGTTTTGTGTGTGTGTGGGGGGGGGGGGGGCATATTTTTGTGAAATATGAGGACACAAATGTGTATAATGACATGGACATACAAGGAGAGGGTGAAATATGAGGACATTGGCCATGTACCCACTTTTGTCCCCATATAATGCTTATAAATCAAACATGATGAGTTTTTTGAGAAAGTAAAAATGCAGAATGTTTCCTGTGATGGGTAGGTTTAGGGGCAGGGGCAGTGTAGGGGGATAGAAAATACGGTTTGTACGGTAAAAAACCATTACGCCTATGGAGAGTCCCCACATTTCACAAAATCAAACGTGTGTGTGTCTGTGTTTCTTCTTATTCTTCTGTAAAAGAACAAGAGAGAAACATACACTTTCATACTAAACTACTTAATTGTTTGGTCTGCTGTAAAAATATGAATGGATATGTCAAGGAAAGAACTCTGGGTGGCACTGTGGGGGCAAATTTTCATTCATTAATTTGATCAGCTTCAAGTCACTTATCACTAAGGTGCACAAAACCGTCTACAATAACTGGAGAAATCTATCCGTTAGAATTCCCATGCAACGTATCAATAATATTTCCATACTGTGGTCATTTTACCAGTATAAAGAAAGACATTGTAATACTGTATATTCACATTCTCATCAGCTTTCTTCAGGTAATAGGCTATAGACCACCAAGTATTACAGACCCTAAACTACACTACACCACACAAATCAAGTGGGTTAAGCCATGTATACGACTGTAAAACCTTGATGTATGTGGTATAGTGCTTTACTGTTTTGTAGTTTTGTTTGGTGGTTTTTAAACACCCCAAAAAAATCACTTAAAAGCAGTTCCTGTAAAGCACCTCTTGAAGTGAAAGTGGCCACAAAACCTTCCAACCTGTTCGTGAGTCACTGTCTGGTTAAATAGTAGAGCAACTCAAAATAAACTTTATGAAAACCAAACTGAAGGTTAAACAGTGGAAAAAGAGGTCCTGAAAATTCAAATGAGGAAGTTCTAAACTTATTGTGGCTTTTTGAGTTCACGCCGGCACTTATCACCAGGAAGTTGGGTTTAGAAGCCTGAGAACGCGAAACTTCTAGAGAATCAAACGCATGGATGAAAACAGTTACTCACAGGACAAAGTTTTACAGAGTGACCTTGGGGGGGGGGGGGGGGGGGAATGAAAGGCCAATAAGAAACACTTTTACTCATGTGACTTTTAAACAGTTTCTTCTGGACTGAGTCACAGCTTCAAATGTCGTGTAGTGTCAGCAGCTTAATGACAAACAATTGTTATTAAAAAAAAAACCTGCAGCACCTCAAAACCTTGTGATTGAAAAACTACTGAGTTCCTAAAAAGTACACTCAAAACGTTTGCATCTTAAATATGCTAGAAGAAGAATAAGTATACAGAGATATTGAACATTTTTTGACTGTCAAAACACACCGAAAGCATAAAGGTGTGAAATTCAACCGAGTCGAACTAACATCAAATTAGAAATAGGGGAATCCAGATATCAGTCATGCATGAATATGCAAACTTTCACGCACAATTCTGAGAAGATAAAACTACTCTGTAAATGAATGCAATCACACAAAAATGGTAAGGAGTGAATAAAAAAAAACCCCGATAGATACACATGACCAGCCTCCTGTGGCTAATGCTTACATTTAGCTAATGTGCAGCTAACCACTCAAATATGTACCTTACAAAAACATAACCCAAACCCACAAACCCCAATCTTGCTCTAAAGACACATATACAAAAATTAGTTACAAACCAAAAAAGAACAACTCCTTTATTACACACTGGATAAGATTTACAGTATGCCTATAGTTTGCCAGATTGAAAATAGCATGCAATAATGACCAGATGACATCTATGCTTATATTGCTCCAAAATTTTTGGTCACAATGCATGTAATAAATTTAGCTATACAGTGCATGCTAGTTTGGGCATAAAATGGTGACCACAGAGCATCCACAGTTCATCAGATGCATATTACATGCAAAAATATCAAGGGTTGGCTAAAATTGCTGAGGGTCTGGGTGGTCAAGGCTTTTTTATGAGTCTGATGGACACAAAATTATGTTTAAAAGGCTCCAAATTCATATCATGAGTGCTTTTGTGCACTTAAAGGAACAAATTATAAGGTTTTTGGATTAAGATATACCAAAAACAGTAGAACATTGTTATATATTTTGTTGACTTATGTACTTACATGTTTCCAAGAATGTTTAAATCCAGAGAAATAAGCAAATTTAACACACACCGTGTCGGGCGCTTCCTATCAATAAAATCATACACTGAAAAAAAAGGAAAACACACATTGTCCAATTTACGTAATCTTATTATTCGCAATCTCACAACAAAATTGTGTTTCTCTTCTAAACATTCTTTCTTTGCTTTAAATTAATGTAATTCTCTGAAATGTGCAGTCTACTAGATTACATTATTTGGGGTTAATGTGAACCAATCAAGTACTCGAACATGATTTTTGCTGAAACTGTGGTTCCCAGCATGCTTTGAGTGGGACTTGACGAAAAGAGTACAAATTTTGAACTTAAGTGTTATTTTATGTGTTTTTTGGGCAAAATTAGATGAGGGGGAGACTTTATATTGTTTAATAGTGTTTAATGTTTAATTATGTTGGAATAATTAGAAGCATTCAAATTATACTGGGTTACCATAGTGGAGAAGAGCAGAGCGATTGCTTATCCTGTGGACTTAGACAGCACATGTCATTAAAGAGAATTTCATACATAGCACTTGACATATTCATTATGTTAATGCTGGCTAACAGAAAGAAAGTTAGCTTGTGCAGTCTTATAAATCAGTCAAGTGACCACTAAAATATACTAAAAACAAAATCAGCATGTGATTTGATTAGAGAGTCAGGGTCTCAAGCCCCCCTGTGCTCACCATGTTGTTAGGAAGCCATATTAAAATCATTTTGAGACTACTCAATTGGGTTCCTTAAAAATTAATTCATTCCATGATGTTGAAGTTATGTAAACAAATTATGTTTGTTTAACTTAATTGAATCATGTGGAACCGATGTACATGATTAAATCATGTAAATCCAACACCTTTTTTTCAGTGTACCCACGTTACCCTCAGTTTCATTTTTTTTAAAAAAATGTTTGTAGAAACCAACACCCTGATGAAGGCCAATGGGCCGATACACGTTGGTGTTTTAATGTTTTAGCCCTACCAATAAAGGCTTTTTTTTTAACTTTTGCATCCTATTGAGTGCCTGGACTTGGAATTTTTCCAAATTCTTTTTCAACATTTAACCCTTCCAAGAGCACCAGAGGGTGCAAGGGATTCCAGCAGCGCTCCAGTTCTCTGTTGTCACATTCTAAACTCTATTGGAGATAGGCAACACGTGTCAGGACTCATTGTCATAATCATACTTTAGATCTAATATTTTCACATGGAATTAATGTTGATGCCATTGAAATTCAGAAAGAGCGATGACATCTCAGATCATTATCTAGTATCGTGTATACTTAATTTAACCAAGGCTGCAAAGCCCATCCCCTCATTACAAATATGGATGGACTATCACCACCGCTTCTAAAGATTGCTTTGTAAATAATCTTCCTCATCAGTGCCATCTTCTCTGCATCCCAGATAGCTTAGGCCCTAGAGGAACTCAATGTTGCAATAGAAACTAATGACCCTCTTTTCCATTACATTAGACACAGTTGCTCTTCTGAGCTTAAAGAAAATAGTCCAACGCCAATGCATTGTAGTGTCACTGAGAAAAAAAAATTCCATTCATTCACTGCTATAGGAGAGGAAGAATTGTCTAAACTTGTTAAATCATCTAAATCAACAACATGCTAGACCCTATACTGACTAAGCTACTGAAAGATATGCTTCCAGAGGTCATAGTTCCTCTTCTTACTATCATTCATTTATGTTTTTCACTGGGTTATGTACCAAAAACCTTAAAGCTGGCTATTATTAAACCTCTTATTAAACAAATGCAACCTGATACTACAGAATTTGTCAATTAGAGGCCAATCTCAAATCTACCCTCTCTGTCCAAAAAAAAAAAAAAAAAAAAAAAAAACTAGTAAAGGCAGTGTCCTCACAACTATGCTCCTTTTTTTTTTTTTTTTAGAAAGAAATGGTATTTGTGAGGATTTCCAGTCAGGATTGAGACCGTATCATAGTACTGAGACTGCTCTCATTACAGTTAGAAATGATTTGCTCTTATCATCTGATCGTGGTTGTATATCTCTTTTAGTGTTACTCGTTTTTAGCGCTGCATTCAATATTATTGACCACAGCATTCTTTTGAATAGACTCCCAAATTATGTTGGCATTAGTGGAATTGCATTGCCGTGGTTTAAATTATACTTATACGACCACTATCAGTTTGTAGAAGTAAATGAAGAGATGTCATAACACTCACAAGTGCAGTATGGAGTACCGCAAGACTCAGTGCTAGGATCGTTGCTTTTCACCTTGTACATGCTACCACTGGGAGATATCATTAGGAAGCATTCATTCACCACTATAAAAGTTAACCCAACTATGATGACGTCTGCTCTGAGAAACCCAGAAATGTGAAAAGCGTCTATCTTTCATTTGAAAGCCGCATTTCTATTATCTGTAAAACTGCATTCTTCCAACTTAAAAATATATCTAAATTACGGCACAAGCTTTCAATGACAAATGCTGAACAGTTAGTTCCCACATTCATGACCTTAAGGCTAGATTACTGAAATGCTGTGCTATACTGGGTGGTTGCCCTGCTTGCTTAATAAATAAACTGCAGCTGGTCCTAAACGCAGCAGCTCGAGTTTCTTACTAGAACCAGGAAGCATGACCATATTAGCCTGGTTCTGTCAACACTGCACTGGCTCCTTAGTAAACATTGTATACATTTTAACATCTTGCTAATTACTTATGTAGCAGGCTGGTATAGGTTCCGTCCTACTAAATGTAATGGTCACCTGAATGGAGGGGGCGACAGCCTATTGGCTGCCGTTCGGGGTTTATTTAAGGCAGCTCATGTCGCCTGGGTGCGCATCGTACAATCGCTGTTTTTGTGTGGGTGCGCGCGCAGCTCCACAGGAGGTATGTACCTAGCTGTTTGGCTAACGTTGCTGCTAGTTCTTAGGCACTATTTAACTGTATATTTGTTGTGGTCAGGATTGAAGCGACTTTGCCAGGGATGGAAATTAGCACCCGCCACCAGCCAAATGTGGGTGATTTTTGAGTTGTGGCAGGTAAACTCGCTTCACCTATTGGCCACCGTGGCGGGTAAATAAACATAGCATACTGTTTCACCTCTTTGTAAACTTTGCGAGTGCGGCTGTATGTCCGAATATTACCAGTCGTTTTCACAAGAAGTATGTCAACATGTCATCTTGATGAGTATCCTAGCAGACATAGTCTTTATTTGTCTAAAGTGAACTATACAGTTGAGAAAGATGACCCATATCCCAACATTAGGTCTTAAAGGGGCAGTACCCTTTACTGCTCTGTTTAATGTCAAACAAAAGATAAGGACATCACTCACTGCTCTTGATTGAATAGCTTTTGTAAGTTTTATACGGATGAATCTTTAATTTAAACATTTAAATATGCAGTTATTTTACATTTGATTACTTTATTCAATTTATACATTTCTGCAGGCCATTTTTATTTAATGTACACATGAGTGAGGTCAAGTTAAACATTTTAGTTTACATTTTAATTTTTAACATTTAAATGTTATACTGTGTATTGTTGCAATGTGCTAAATAAATATTTGCATAATTTGTAATTAATTTATTATTTGAAACTTTAATATTAATTTATGCAATTGCAATGCCTTGATTTTCTTTTCTTTTTTTTTTCTTCTTTTTTTTGTAAAGTTACACAGTCATAGCATTAGTCATAAATGCAATGATACTAATAATTGTCATCATTTCTTTCGGTGTTTCGTTTTTCGGCCTTGGTTTCCTCTTCTTTTTTTTCCGGTTTTGACCAAGATTTTGATTTCGGTGCATCCCTACTTACAATGTAATTGCTCTGTATGTCATCTGTAAATGCTCTGTATGTCATCAACACGCTTCAGAGGATACTAGAACTAATAGTTTCATTGCTGGGACTTAAAACCTCAAAGCCCTACTGATTTAATGAAATGTCCATCAGTTCATGGTTTGTGTGTGTATAAGAGAGATAGAGAAAATGTCAGCATTTCATTGAAACTTGAGATTAAATTAACTGCTTAAGTATTGTAGAGCTTGTAGTATTAATTTTTCACATGCAGTTACACATTGTCGGTTAAAAACAAGAAAGTGGCTGGTAAAAACATTAAGTGGCTGGTAGATTTTGAAATCCACCAGCCGCAGTGGCCGGTGGACAAAAAAGTTAATTTCCATCCCTGTACTTTGCTGTTGGGGGCAGGCTGTCTTTCACCCCAGTTCATGTGTGTGTGTGCTCTGATGGAACACCTGCATGTTTGCAGTTTGTCGTCAATTACAGCTAAAGCTGTGAGTAACCGAAACCGTGAGTTTAGCTATATTTTTCTGGTGGGGTAACTGCTCGTGAGCACTTCGTTGCTGTGGAATGCAGGCACAAATGCTCCTTTGACAACGTTAAGACTGCACTGTTTGTTCTGCTGGTATTTTACGACTGACGGTTTCGAATTTGATTAGTTATGTTTCTGTTTTGTTTTTCCTTTACACGCATGCTGGTGGTCTAGGTGAAGGGTGGCTAGTCTGAGCCCGTCACTAATGTGAGATGTGCTGTTAATGCTGCACGTTTAGCCCCACCTGTTGTTATATTGCCACCAGCAGGGTGTTTGTTTGTCTAATTTCATATATTTCATGTGATTTTAATTTGAAACCTGATTATTTGCTGTTTTCATTTGGTTTGATTTTTTCTTGCTTTGCTGCTCCATGTTATGTCCAGGTTCATAAGCCTTTTGATGTGAACCTATTTGAGCACATATACCTCCCTGTGGCCAGTAAATTGGTTATATTTGCCCTCCTTCATGGTTTAAACTTATTCCATTGCAAGTTGTGAATTGAATGTGTGTTAGGGTAAATGTGTCTGGTTTTATATTTTCTCTTTGTTTATTTCAGGGTGCTAAAGGCCCCAGTGAGGGACACTAGCTACTTTTGCCCTGTGGAGGTGGTGTTTATCTCTCAGTGTGATTGCCATTTGACAACTGCGTCATTCTCACTGAGTGTGTGTGCTGTGTGAAGGCGTTGTCTACAGTTTTGTTTACATTTTAAATAATTACTAAATTACTATTAAATACTAATTACTAAATACTATTATTGTGAAATGTGAAAGTAGTTTTGTATTTATATCGTCTCCTGTATTCAGTAGTAACGAACCTGTGTGCCCTATTTTGAGTATACATTTCCACGTTCATAGAAACGGGGTGGTGTAGTTTGCTCTATCTTGTTCTAGTTGTGCATTGTACCAACTCTTGCCGTTCACCGCCCCTCCACACTTGCAAAGCACGAAATGGTTTAGCTCCCAAATACTTGAAAAAGCTCTTAATGCATTATACTCCCTCATGCCTAAAGTGGTCTCAAAATAAATTCTGGCCAGGTGATAATACCTAGAAAATCAAAATCAACTGCTGGTGGTCAATCCATTTCCTATTTAGCACCTAAACTTCCTGTCTTCCTAGCATTGTTCGGGAAGCAGACACACTCTGTCAGTTTAAGTCTAGACTAAAAACTCTAATCTATTACCTATGACAGATTATCAATTTCTTTTATTCAAATCAGTTAAATGATTGTTAGGCTGCATTAACTAGGTCAGCTGGAACCGGGAACACTCCCATAACACCTGATTTACTCGTTACATCATTTAAAAGAATGGCATCTATGCTGATATTAGTCTCTATGTTTCTCCCGAGGTTTACTGTAGTCGGCCGTACCCAGATCAGATGGTGGACCTTTGCCTAGACGTGACCCACGCATCCCTAAAGTGTCTGCAGAGACCGTGTCAACTTGACTCTCCCCTGTAAAGGCCTTAACGCCTCAACAAACCAGTCTCCTGCTTGATGATTCTGATCTTCAACCAGATGGAAATGGACAAATATTATTATTTTGGTTGATTGCCACCGTTGCCTTTGGCTTGCTTAGTTGGGGACACTAAATATTAAACTATATTACTGATCCACCTTCATTGGCACTCATATGAGAATTTAACTGAGCAGGACGATGACAATTCCGTTACCACTGTAAAGCTGCTTTGAAACAATCTTGACTGAAAAAAGCGCTATATAGATAAAGGTGACTTGACTAGAATATCCTTGCCTAATGTTTTACTGTATACTTACGGTATGTGCATACTGTACTAACATCATCACCAGTGCAGCACATACTCTTCATACACAGAAGTATGCTGATCAAGATCCACCCAGAGATCTTATCTGCAACGAAGACAACAAAAGAAACACAATATTTTCTGATATTATTTAAATATCATACAACATCTTTTCTCTCATAGTATTTTGAGATACAGTGGCTTGTTCTGCTCATCTGCATAAAACAAACAGCCCTTTCCGCTACAACATGTCATATCTTCACACAATCTCTCTGTTTTCTTTTCATTTTTTTTTCTTTTTAACATGTGGTATACTTAGACTTCTCAATAGCTAGTCTGTCAAAGACAAGTCTATAATTGTCAAGTGAACGCTACTTACATCATCATCACCAGTGCTGCACATACTCTTCATACATAGAAGTATGCTGAACAAGATTCACTAAAAGATCTTTTCTGCAAAAAAGAAACCCTATTTTCTGATATTATTTAAGTATCATTAGATATGTTTTCTCTCATAACAGTGAGCTACAGTGGCTTGTTCTGCTCATCTGCATAAGAAAACAGCCATTTCCGCTACAGCACAATCTCTCTGTTTTCTTTTTTTTCTTCTCTTTTTAACATGTGGTCAGACAGACTAGTTCTTGAGAAGTCCAAGTACAGACAGACTATAATTTGTCAAGTAAACTGAAATCATTGTTCCTGTATCTATTCATTGGTCTGTCTGTCTGTTTGTCTGTCTATATATCCAGAAAGTATTCACAGAGCTGCACTTTTTCCACATTTTGTTATGCCTTATTCCAAGGCTCTGAAAGGGCTCTATTGAAATGTGCTGATTAAATGTCAAAATGCTGTTTATGTAGATGCAAATTTCACAAAGGCTGCCAGTTGTCATCCAACCTGAACTCAAGCGTTCACAAAACTATTTTTGTGGCAGAGAGATCAGTATCTTGTTTATATCCTGTCCCCTGTGGTCAGTAAATATCACAGTTTCACATCACTTTTACGCAAGTGAATTCATATAATGGCCAACAGCAAACATTAAATAGTAAGACAGAATAAAACCCAAAGCATTAGGGCATGAAATAAAAGCTTTCAGCTTTTTAATATAATACATTTCCTCTGTATACTTGCATAATGGAACAGAAGTTTTAGCCATGTTATGCAACAAAGTATTTCAAGACAGTTTTGAAATGATTAAAATGACATTCTCTGTGGTTGTGGCCTGGTTAGTACATCCATTGATAGTGGCTAATAATTCATTTTCTGTGTCCGTAATCAAATACTGTGAACTAATCAAAATCTCTCCGGAAATATTATCTTATCTGAGTACTTTTTTATAAACACATCGAATCTGGACATACCACTCAGTTCACATACTTTTTTTCACCTTCTATATAGTATGGAAGTAAGCATATTCAGATGCAGCAATTAAGTTTTGGTGCTAATGTGGGTAATGAGAGTTCAAAGCTGGATTTTTCTTCTCACTCTAATTCCATGTCTTTGTAATCAGTGCAAATTATTGGCAATGTATGGGCCCAAGGGATTGCTTGTGATTCATGGAAATATAATAGAAACAGACTGGGTGGTCAAAAATGTTTCAATCAGCAACAAATCAAACATGCACATGGCTTATCCTTGAATTGAACACCTATGATCACTGTGAATTCAAATAAGAGCCCGAGTATAATTCATACATGCACACACACACACAATAGGGTTACTGTGATCAGTCAGTGTTAGCGGTGGTCAGCTCCAACACCAGTTACATCTCTTGCCCTCCGCAGCATCAATTTGATCAATTCCCAAAATTCAACACATTGATACAAAATGATAACTGCGAATCCTCGTTTCACTGCCTGGAGTCGTTGTTTCTGTGAATTGCAGCGATCCATTTGTTTCTCTTTTCTGCAGCTTTCAGCAGATCTGTAAAAATATACCTCATGTTTCTTGTCAAATCTATCCACATTTTTCCTGACGAGCCTACGGCATTTTGAATTATGGGTGGCACTTCCGGTATGGGGAACTTCCAATCATTCTACAAATCATTTTAAGACCATTAGGTTACCCTACAAATAAAGCTAATATCGATCAGTTCAACTAAATAGGCTGTCAGTTTTCCTTCATGTTTTATTTGCAGATATCATGAGAATAATGTGGGGCAGATTAACGCATATGCTAACCTAGGCTGCAGCCTAGAAGCCTACATGATCAGGGGGCTTCTGTTCAGAGGTTTTTGCATATATTTTCTTATTAATCTATTACTACATTACCAGTGATTACTAAAGTTAGTGGACAGTGGTTAAGGAACACTTCACTGTTTTTAGAAATAGGGCTTATTCAACTTCTTTCCTACATTTAGATATGTGGGCAAATGCATTTTTGCCTCAGTGCATGCATTGTTTTAATTTGGCAGGGTCGCCGCTAGCTTAGCTTAGCATAATGAATGGAATCCTATGTTGCCAGCTAGCATGTCCTGAGTAAAAGTGATCTGAAAAGAAAAAAACCCACCTTGTTGCCTGTGTATTCACAACGAGTACAAATAGCGATGCAGATTAAGACTGGGGGATTTCCTAGGCAGATATTGACTTGGGACTATATCATGTGGAAGCACTGGCGAAGCACTACTTGGGCGCAGAGATAATCTGTTTTTAGAGATAAAACTCTTTACATTCGATTTTCATGAATACGTATGCCAGAGAACAATCTACTCTGTAATCATGTGTTAATTACCCCTAGGTTCATTTTTCACCCGAGTTGTCCTTTAAGTATAGTTTGCAGTTTCAAAAGCTGAAGCCTGCTTCGTCTCACAAGGAGCTCGTAGGCCACGCTCCCGCTCTCACCGTCTTGTTGCCTCGCCCTATCGTACATACAATTGTCCCAACAGTTATTCTGTTTTCAGTGTATATCCATGTCATTCTGATAGGCACAGATAAAATGCAATGTGAGCAACTTTCCACCCATAGACAGATCGGAGCACATCACAGTGACCTCATAGGCCACAGAAATAATCTTCAACTTTAGTGTTTCAGTAAAAGGAAATATAAAAAGAATAAAATAAATAAAATAAAATATAATACATTGAATGAAAGAGATTTCAAAAAAGAAAAATCATTACTGTAAAGAATCATTCTAATAATATAGGAAGATAAATATTGATTGAGGCTTTGATTATTAATTTAATTAGGATATATATATATATGCCAATCCAATGGTGGAGCCAATGAACAAAGAAGAAGGTCCAAACTAGGAAAAGTAATCAACTGTGAGTACTTTCACCTGTTTACACTCAAGCATGGAATCACTCACAGCTGTAGCCAATAATGACCCAATGGAGGTCAGTATAAATCTGGGAACTGTGCTTCACTCGGGGGTGAATGGTCCTGGGTGCAGACAACCCCAGGATGAGGCACAGGAGCCAAAGGAGGCCTAGAGTGAGACAGTCTGAAGAAGAAAGGACACGTTTAAACTTATAACCTCGGCTTTATCAACATTGCCTTTATTTGTTGTTCTGCCTTCCCCCTTCAAGGTGGCCTAGTGTTCAAGCAGACGAGAACGCGGCTGTTACAGATACCCCAGACCGGGAAGAACCTAAGTTCCAGTTTAGATTCCTTTTTGCCGTCATCAGTTCTTGGTTAAATAAAAATGTATGTTAATCCGGCCATTCTTGTGGTTGTGTTTTATGGCAGCTTAAACCTCTCCTTGCACTGGGGATGTGTCTCTATCTATCTATCTATCTATCTATCTATCTATCTATCTATCTATCTATCTATCTATCTATCTATCTATCTATCTATCTATCTATCTATCTATCTATCTATCTATCTATCTATCTATCTATCTATCTATCTATCTATCTATCTATCTATCTATCTATCTATCTATCTATCTATCTATCTAATCCTAATTAAATTAATAATCAAAGCCTTAATCAATATTATTATATTACACACACAGGTATATTGAGGCAGCAGTGGATTTCACAATCACCCTTTCAACTCGATTTCCGAGATATTATATATGATTTGTGGGGTGGCGGCCTCTAGAAATCTCTGAGCCTGTGTGCCTGCCTGTTTTTACCTTAATCCGCCCCTGAACATAATGCTCAGTATTTTAACAAGACATGTTAGAACAAGAATATACGGTGAGAGCTCAGTCTGAATTCTTTTCCACTTAATTAATTTATTTTTCCCTTTGGGTTCCGCTGTAATATGAAAAAGGACAACATATAGCCTAGGCTACTGCACATTTGCGGTCTGTTCTCTAATTTAATATATGCCATTCAATGGAATGCACAAAGAATCTCTCGCATTTCTCCTCAAATCCTCACGTCTTTCCAGGTTTGTTCTCACAGGTAAATACAATTTATTATCTGTCAAAATTACAGAAAACACTTTGAAACAGTATCACAATGCTGAAGCTAATGATATTTTTGATTAAGGACAACTTATGTTACATAATACAGATATAATACTACAGTGATATTTAACCTGTCCGTTATTGCTGTAGAACAAGCTTTTGGATTATTCATGGTCTGTTTGAAGTACGTTGTTGATGCTTTTACACTTTTAAATGTGCTTTTGTTGTTCGATGGTTGAAGGGTGAGTACAATAATGTCATCTCATTTAAATCACACAAAATGTCATGGGGTGTAGAAATAAGGTGGAGTCAATATCAATATTAAAGCTCGTTTCCATTTTAGCTGTTTTTAGTTTCTTGCATCATTCATCTGAAACCGATACTGCCTCTCAAATTTTCTGCCAATCAGTGGGTGTAACCGCAGGCACTCCTGACGATGGAAACGTCACGTGCATACCCTCAAGGTTCCCTAGAGAAAAACCCCATTGGATTTTCCAATAGGCTTTTGGATTATTGATAAAAACAACAAACATGTATGATACCTGTACGTTTTGTCCATCAAGATAATTATCACAGTTATCACTTCCGGGTTTGTTTTCTATCCTCAAATAAAGATTTGAACGGTTATTAATCAGCAGATTGATTCATAATTCGGATCGCCAATGTCACGTGATTTCAGCAGTCTTACTAAAACTTTATTTGAGGAAGAGACCCGGAAGAGAAGACAATGCTAATAAAGTCGTAGCTTTTGTGATTTTTGGACCAAAATGTATTTTTGATGCTTCAAGAGATTCTAATGAACTAACTGATGTCCCATATGGACTACTTTGATGATGTTTTTATTCCCTTTCTGGACAGTATAGTGTGCATACACTTATACGCTCTCGGACTAAATATAAAATATCTTAAACTGTGTCCGAAGATGAACGGAGGTCTTGCGGGTGTGGAATGACATTAGGGTCATTAATGACATCAATTTCATTTTTGGGTGAACTAACCCTTTAAGTAATTTAAACAAAATCCCATTTAAAAAACCCATTGACATTGACAAAATGCAAACTTGCTTTCACATACCGGTGCAGGTATGACCTAAGTGATGTCATACCTGTGCGGCCGTGCACATTTGCATGTGTGGTGCAAAAGAGGGACACCCCCCGACCCCCGACGTTACCAGTATAACCAGTGTTGGCAAATGTCGATTTATCGTCACATCCCTATTATCATCGAGAGAAAGAGGAAGTGAAAGAGTGAGAAATTTCTGACACTTTCAGAATATCCTGCCTTTTACTGGAAAGCTGTAATTGCCATCCTAGTCTGCAAATGTTAGATCATGGGTGTGTCTTAACGTGTGTTAGCAATTTAAAGTGGGAGTATGAGTGTGTGAATGTGGGAGTCTTCTGTACGGAAGCTGTGACATTCATTCTCCATAATAAGGTGGTGTCCATGCTGTAGTGGTGAAAACGGTCAATGTGTTGATCAAGATATCATTATTCAGCAGTTTTTGGTTCATTTTCGGTAGCATGTTAACCATGTTCCTGTAAAACAAAAAAACTGTTTTTGATGACCAAACAACTATTGTTTTACCCAACTGAAAAAAAAGGAACTTTGGCTTGAGCTAGTTCAAGTAAATGATCTCATGTTTACACTTCACTAATGAAAACACATCCTTCAAACACGCACACAACACAAGAATGTTGAATTTGAAGAATTTAAAGTAAATTGCAACAGACCAAGATAAGCTATCTTTAATCCAAGCATTGATAAATGGAATGTTTACTTCATTTGATGACAGAAGAATAGGTAAGGACTTTTTAATCTTTTTTTATATTTTAGTCCAGTTACTGAAATTCAGACATATACATTTTATATTGTATTTAAAAGCGGCAAAAAATAAATAAATAAAAATAATAATAATAATAATAAAATCAATTGACAGAAGTGGAAGATATATTTAGGATATTTCTCTAAGATCGTTTGAGTGAGTTCATGAAATGGAGCTCTAATGTTTGAAAAATATCTAATCTTTCCATTATATTGGACTGAAACAGGGGGGGAAGGGGGGGGGGGGTTGATCCGGGGGTAGTTGATAAGTGATCATAAAGAGGTAATTTCACATTTTTCAAAACCAACTTCGTTATCAGTGTCTCCGAAGACTTCTGAATCAAAAAATGACTTTTATCCTGATCTTTATATGGATCAGAGATCATCTCAATAATCACTTGTTGAAGAAGCAGCTTGGGTTTGAAAACTGGAAAATACCCAGATTATCAGAAACCAAAAAGACTCGAGATAATTACATTCAGAATACAAATTAAGATATATTCGGAAGATGTTTTGAGAAGAAAAACGAAAGCATACATCTAAATTTAGTGAGTTTTGCTTAAACCAAGATAAACAGACCAAAAAACATATTTTATTTCTGAAAACAAGTTACCTTCTCAAGTAAATCTATCTTGATGCAGTGTTTTATTGTTTTTTTTTTTTTTTGGAGTGCATTCACACGTGAAGAACACCAAGAGTTGTTTTGGTGAAAACACATTTCACGTCACTGCAGGAACAAGGAGTGAAGTAAAATGTTTTTATTTCTTTTGCCCTTTCAGTGAGTTCCCTCACCTACATTCGCTCTTGTAATTCACCGCATCTAAACATAGCAGCCCTACCGTACGCCTGGCAACCTCTAAATGAAAGCACAAACTTAAAAACTGCAGAAAAGCATAAGAAACTAAATGAACTTTTACGAACTGCAAACATTTTAAGTAAATTTCCGACAGAACGTGCTCAGTTTGACCACATCTCTTTCCCTCAACGCCCCTCACTGTCTTTTAAGATTAGGGAAATCCCATTCTTTACAGCTTCCTGGCATTTGCGAGAAGTGTGACAGAGTACTGCGTCTGTGCTTTTTTTATGCTTTATAGCTCCAGTAGTGGGTTATGGGTAGATGGGCAGGTTTACCGCAGAAGCGTAGTTTTATGTACAGTTATTGTACAAAACGTGTGCCATGAAGACCTAGGGCATTTATCAAGATCTGCGCCTGTTCCTTGAACCGCTCCATTAATTAAAAGATGGATTTTGAACTCTCAAAAGAAAAATGGATTTGGAAGTCACCATGCTTTTGTCTCGAACAGTAAGCAATTTAAGATATGAAACTTTGTGATTTTTAGAGAATTGTGTGCATGATTCATTTTTAGATGCTTTGTTACATTTTCAAAATCAAGTAAATTGTCATTTTCTATGTTATAACACTTCTAACTCTAGACATAACCAATGGTATGTGTTTTGCACTGGACAATCTGTTTGCCGGACCAATGGCAGACGAGAGTAGTGTTCAAAAAACATGCTTGAAAACATTGATTATTTTTATTTAGTGACACAAAAATGACTTTAAAAACCCTTCTGCACTCTAAAACAAATCCGTAAATACAGGGCGCAATATACAGTATTTACCGTACTGTAATTGTATGGAATGTTTTACCTGTATTTAGAATTCTGAACTTCATTTCGTCCTTTTTAAGGGTTACTGGAAATGTCTGTAAAATTACTGGACAATATCCAGGTAATAAGCAGCCAGTGTTTTTCCTCTTTCTTTTTTTTTTACGGATTTATATTTTACAGTGTACTTTAAAGTTTTCTGTGTGGATGCAGCATTTTTTTGATGGCAAAAAATGTTGTGCTTAAAAGCAAAAAGGATTTCTCAGAAGACTGTATATGATGTTTTTTCTTTCTGTTTTATAACAGCATAATGTCAGTCATCTAAAATGAAAATTCTAGTCATTAACTCACACTCATGTTTTGTCCCAATCTGGAAAACTTTTTTCCTTCTGTGGAACACAAAATAAGATATTTTGAAAAATTCATTGATGTTCATTGTTGTACCCCAGAGTTCTTCAAAACAAACAACTGGAGGGTGAATAAACGATGACAGAATTTTCTTTTTTGGGTGAACTGTTCTATTAAATTGAATATTTCTAACCATCATCACTGGTCTGTAAATATTCAGATATCTCGGAAGTAACCAGAAGACTCGCCTGCTGTAAAAAAAAAAAAAAGCGACTGACCGTATCTCAGCTACAATGTTCACCACATGGATTCTGCATATGGCTTCCTTCACTCTGCTGGTCAGAGCGGGCATTAGTAGCAACCAGTGTCTTCATTATGCAGTCACACCTGGGAAAGGTGAGAGAGAAAGATGATAACACTTTCAAACATTATTCCATTCAATTAGTCTTTTATAAAACCTGTGTAGTTCAGGTCTGTGTCCACCAGATAGAGCTTATCAGTGGTCTCTCTAGTCTTATATTGTGGCCTCCACCCTGGACATATACATTTTATTATCCCAGCAAAAATAAACCCTTATCTTGGACCTAATTAGACAGTCAATAGAGATTTTACTTTGCAGATATAAATGAGGACATGGCCAGTGTTAAGCAGTTCTAAAGAACTCATTTTAGAAATTCACTTCCCAGTAATCTGGAAGGCCTTGTCGAATCTAAGAATAGTTTATTAAAAAATCCCTTTGAGTTTAGCAATCCAAAATTGACATCACCCAGAATTTTGTTGAACTAAGCCTCTAGAAGTTCCTGTCTGTGGTCACAAGTCTGTGCGACAGTGATGCTCTTGGGGATAAAAAAGAAGGGTTGAAGAAAGTTTTTTTTAGTTTTTTACAGGAAGACAGATCATGTTTTACTGTGCAATGGTTCACATGAAATACTTTTGGGAAGCATGTCTTGTAATGCGACATGTTAAAGGCACCAAGTACAGCTATGTTTCAATCCACCTATTTTTAAGCACATTTTTGGGACAATGGAAATGGCAAGATGCGCATAAATTCTTAAAAATGCGCATAAAAAACGCATGCGCTCGTTTGAGACAGATACATTTTCTATCCAGTACGAAAACATGAGCATAAACTACGATGGAAATGCATTTATCGAATAAATTCTTCGATGTGCATAAAAAAATTATGTGACTTTTGTGACGTTCCTGTACTAACCAGCGGGGGGGGGGGGGGGTGTCTTTTTGCAAAGCACTTGAAATGCTGTTTTGGTCGTTTGGTCTGTTGTCAAAGATGCTCGGCATATTTCCTTCTTAGAGCTGTCTTAGATGACTGCATTCACAAACACCAGCATCTGCCTCTGAAAGCAAGACGACAAGTTTAATGAGGCGCAAATAATTGATTATATATATATATATATAAATGACACTGTAATCAAATTGAGCTTGTTTGAGGTATTATTTGCCTGAAAGCAAGAATATGACCGTTGATCTCTTGTTTTAGAATCTGCATTGATGGATTCCTTGCAGTGTTACAATGACTTCACAACCCATGTACAATGCAACTGGGAGGTCGATCCACATCTTCATCCACAGGCTACAGGAAACACATCCATGTTTGAACTTTACTACTGGGACAAGCCAAAGTAGGTGAAAGAAAGAAAGAAAGAAAGAAAGAAAGAAAGAAAGAAAGAAAGAAAGAAAGAAAGAAAGAAAGAAAGAAAGAAAGAAAGAAAGAAAGAAAGAAAGAAAGACTACAATGGGGAAAATTAGCTATCTCTCTCACACTCACTCTCTCTCTCTCTCTCTCTCTCTCTGTAGAAAAGAAACACACTGTGTCCAGCACACACCCGGTGTGCTTTTACCTAATGGGAAGATCTTGCACAAATGTCGCTATGACACTGAAAGGTTTGGTTCAGGAACATCTCACACTCTTTACTTCAAAGTACCCTGTATATCCGAAGCCACAACTCTCAAAGTGTCTCAGCACGGTGAGTGTGTGCATTGGGCATGTACTTGGCTTCTAAAGCATCTATGGTGAGGAAAGGCATTTCACTGTTCTGTGTGTGTGATTTCAGGAAAAGTGAAGGCCCCGATTGACTTGACAGAGATGGAGGCTGATGGCGCAGGTCATCTGCTGTCCTGGGGAAGCCCATATCCTGCATCCTCAAATATCTCAAGGACTCTGATGTACCAGCTTCAGTATCGCAGACACAGGCAGGACTGGACTGTGAGTACACACACACACACGCACAGTTCATTGTGCACTGTCTACACCTAAAGGGTAAATATTAATTTAAGATAAAGTACTAACATTCAGAGATTCAACTAAACTTAAATTGATTAAAAATAACAATAAAGACATTATAATGTTACAAAAGCAGCTCAACTAATAAAATTGATAATCATAAGAGATGCTTTTTGAGCATAAAATCGTCATATTATTATGATTTCTGAAGGATCATGTGACACTGAGGACTAGAATCACAGCTTTGAATCACAGGAATAAATTACAAATTATTTTAAACTGTAATAATATTTCACATTATTAATGTCTTATTGTATTTTGATCAAATAAATGCAATTTCAAAATCGTACTGACTTCAAACTTACCGTTTATCTAATGAAATATAAATCGCCTTAAATAATTGAGGAAATCAATCAAAATCACCAAACCCTAAATGGCATTAAAGCGCTCACATACACCAATATTATCTGACAGCAACATTTTCTAGTAGGATACCTTGTGGATATCCTGTCTACCACAATATCTGTGTATCAGCAGCTCTGTTTCACTGTACTATCAAACAACACAATATGGCACTGTAAGGAAATGTCATTATAACCTCAAACTCAAGATTCCCAACCAAGATAAAGCCTCCACATGAAAGAGTGATGCTGGCGGTCTGAAACTGGAGATAGATCCACCGTCAAGATTTGGATATGTGCATGGGTGAAAGCTGAGTATTATACCAGCCTATATATTTATGCGACAAGTTGGTGTGCCACTGCGCAATGTTTGTTTACTGGGTAATGTTTGTTTGCTCGTGCACATCAGTGTTTTACTGCTGTAATCAGTATATGCCTGTGGAAAATTAAGTGGCTGTGTGGTCTAGCATGCTGCCAAAATACTTCATATTTATACATTTGTGCAGTATACAGTGCACAACTCATCTTTCCAGTTTGATGAATTAATTAAAAACAACAGTGTAATGTATCACAGTGGTTTTTAGTGCTCTTATATGTAGGTCAATGAGCCCTGCAGTGACTAATAGTTTGTAGCTAATAGAGATATTCAAACTCTTTTTTTCCACTCAGTAAAGCACATTGCACAAACAGTGCATTCCTACAGTATGTTTACCAGCGATATAACACCTAATAGAGAACATTTACTCACATTTACTCAAGACTTTTTTTAAATATATATATATATATATATATATATATATATATATATATATATATATATATATATATATATATAATTTTTTTTTTTTTTTTTTAATTTATTTACTCACAAGACCGAAGTGCTTTAAATGCCGGCTTTGACGTCACTGACATTACAAAATAGGGTAAGGTGGCTCACATGATTCAAATTTGATAAGAGATGCTGGCTCACTACATAGGAACACTGTTGACTCTATTTCCGGTGACGTGACAATTCCTCATTGCACAACATCATTACTGGTAGGCCTATTTATTAACAACCACAGAGCTGATATATTTCTGACATCGTGTAATGTTACTAAAGTACATTAGGTACTTTTTAGGGAGCGTACGTTTCAGTGCACTGGAAAGATTTTGCAATTGAGACACCCCTTAAAATTGCAGACTCCCTGATCAGTGCGCCGACTACTGAACTGGGAGCTGATTGAGACGCACCAAATCTTTGGTGATCTGTTTCGATCGTGAATGAATCAGGGTTTTTGAGCGAATGGTTTCAGTGAATGATTTGGGTAAACCCCAACATAAGATTATTTGATAATTGGGCAAAAAGAAAAGTAAACATGCACGTTTTAATGAGGGAAAGAGCTACATTTCCATTGAAAATGACATTCAAATGAAAAAACCATGCAAGGAGAAATACAAAACCATTTATTTTATTAATATATCAACAGAAACAATATATTTAACCTTAATTGCAAAATAATATGCATATATATGCACCATCCTTTCGGTGACATTTTGTACAGTATGTAATATAGTTTTCTTTATGAATTCAAATGTTGAAGGCAAGCAGCGGGGCGAAGGACCACGAGAGCGGGCCGGTGATGAGTGGTAATGAGTACCAGCTGCGTGACACACCGGTCTCGTCTCGCGGCCAAGGGACGGGAGCATAAAAGGAGGAGCAAAGGTAGCGGAAAACAGTGTAACGAAGTTCGTAGATTGGAAGGAAGGAGGCAGGAACCGGCGAATGTTCAACAAACTTTAATTTCAAAATAAATAAACAAAACGAAAGTAAAACACACAAAACAAAACGTAAACATAACATAAATCCAGGCCTGGTCCTCTCTCGTCTTCCGCTGCCTTTGCCTCTCCTTTTATGCTCCCGTCAATCATTACTAGGGCTGCACGTTTTCAAGTTTTTCATTAACCGTTAACCGAGGCCCTTAGCGGTTAATACTCGGTTAACCATAGTGTGCGTCAGGGTTATTATTTTTAGTTTATTAATTTGAGGACCGCCATCTCTGTAGTGAACGCGCCTATAGAGAGAAATGCCATCATGGATTACATAAACAGAGAGTAGCCTATTTCTTTTCGTTTTAAATTGTTAAAAGACATTTCAAGCTTTCTTAAGATATATTTCATGTCTGTGAGGCGTACACTGAGTTTCGTTAAATTAGGATGAGATGCGCTCCAGTTCACGAGCAATGCAAGTGGCCGCGAGGGCGCCTGCATGATTAGGGCATGTAGTAAAATATGCAGCCGAGAACGATTCACAGCGTTTGACTAGCGCGGCTGAGCCTCTCCCAGCAGAGAGTTCAAGCATCTGTGGAGTAAAGTAACGTCTGCTTTTCTCTAGTCATTCACAAGTTTCTCACTTCAAACTTTCTTTCTTCTGATCCGTTATGCACAGCGTGCGCGGCTCCCGCTCTACTTCTGCCCTAATGTGACTTATAGTCCAGTGCGACTTATGTTATTTTCCTCTTCATGACGCATTTTTTGACTGATGCGACTCATACTCCGAAGCGACTTATAGCCTGAAAAACGCGGTAAGCACTGCATTGCAATACTTGCATTTTGCCCCGTCACTCTCCCACGCTTTCTTTGCCCGCTTAGAAAGCTGGTCATGACTTCTTCTTGTGGATATTACAAATGTCTGGGAGCGCTCTGGCGGTCTCTAGGGGTGCAAAAATATATTACAACTAAATTCAAAGCACGTCATTGACGCCACTTTAACCGAGCAAAATGTTTCACTCGGTTACGCAATTTTTAACGGTTAATCGGTCAATCGGTTAACCATGGACACCCCTACTCATTACCACTCGTCACCGGCCCGCTTTTGCGGTCCCTCGCCCCGCTGCTTGCCACAAATGCATTATACTTTAAATTAGTTGATTTAGTTGATTAGTTGAAATAATGCAATTTGATGGCTTCAAATTTGGACAAAAATCCACTAAAAGAACTTATCAACTTTAAAATAAAAACTATGCAAATACTGAAACAGCCCTATAAGCCTTCACTGTGGCCTAACCAAACACTACACATGAGAAAAATTATGTTGCCCATGTTAATCTGAGTTTTTGGTACTAATCACCTGCAACGGCCATTCACAACAATTGTATTTTACAAGCGTTTTTTATTTCTGCGGTGTTAGGGCTGGAACAACATACAAAGTATGACGAGTGCAGATTATCTGCTTTACTTAATGCCCAATTGTGAATGTTGCAGAGAAAGCCCACCCACACATTCTTCTAAATGGCTGTGACTTTTGATTGTTCTCGGGTCGGGTCTGGCTGAAAGTCTTGTTGGATCATGTCGAACCAACTATGAACATGATCCAACTGGTACTAGCACTGGCTCCGAACTAGCACCCGGTTCATTCTGGTGAAAAAGGGGCCTCTGGTTAGGACGCGGCGTTAGGCTGTTTAAATTCGCTTTTCAAAGCTGCAACAGAACTAACTAGCAGCAAGTTGAGCTGTTTATTTCCCCTGCTAGTCTGAATGTCAGGGAATGTTAACTGCCATATTTTACCTTTGCTAAGTTTTTTCATTCTGTTGAACAGACTGTGGATAACATCAATGCGTCTGAGTATATTATTGACAAGAAGTCACTGTTGCCCGGCTACCATTATCAAGCGAGAGTGAGGGCGCGGGGTCCTGTTGGACTCTGGAGTGACTGGAGCCCCCTGGTGTCCTGGATCACACACAATGGTGTTATTTTTATTTATTTATTTTTGCTAATAATCTAAAATCATAAATGTAAATACCGGTTTTAATGAAATTGATGTGCTCTTGCAGACAAAGGAGTCTTTAACCTGGAGTGTGTGATAGAGGGAGAAAAGACTGTGACATGTACCTGGCAAATGAAGACAGATCATTTTGAGTTTATGTCTTATCATCTCTCGTGCAGTGACGGTGATAAAACCGAGTGAGTTCTCCATCCATCACGAATAACTGATCTGCAGTGTGATGTCACATCCTGTACATTGACAACCCTTTGTCTATCCCTCAGATCCTATGACTGTTGTACCCATCCTCAGCTGAAGTCCAGAGGCGTTGAGCTATCTGAGTTTGTGTGTTCTGTGAATGTCCCTGACCCTTACCTGTTAACAGTGGAGCTGAAACCAGTGCTATACAGTAGGATGTTCAGAACTATTGAACACAGTGAGTGTTGTTTAATGGAGTCTTGTGTGCCAGTGCTGCCCTCTGGAGTTTAGGAGTAACATTTACATTTGTTTTTCTCTTCAAGTTAAACTTTCACAACCTGACAAGATTCAGGTGATGGAAGAAGATGGCACCTTCAAAATGGAATGGTCTCAACCAGTTGTTCCAGATAAAGTGGGGATTCAGTACTTTGTCGAGCTAAAAATCTCATCCAACACGACGGTGTGTTATCTACCTTTCAGTAACTGTGTTGAAAAATTATTCATTGTAGCTGTAACTGATCACATGCATGGTTTTACTTTCTTTTTTGTAGGAATCAATGACCATTGTACGTCAACATGGGATCAACCATTTTGATATTCCCTCTGAGAGCCTAACCCAATCAACTAATTACCAGGCCCAGATCAGATTACGGCCTAGTGAACCAGATGACACATATGACACAGATGACACATATGACACAGATTACACAGATGACAATTCTGAGCATTATCAAATTCAGCCATCAGATTGGTCAGAGCCAGAAATGTTCAAGACTAAGCCAGGTAACACTTTTAGCAATGTAACACTGAATTAAAAATGTATTGGTTGTAAATGTAACTAAATGTAAAGAAGAAACTACCCGCTAAATTGTTAATCAGAAAAGTACATTATTTATATTGACATATAAGTTAAATTTGGGTAGACTGAGGGAATTTTGAAATGACTATTAAAAGTGCATATAAAATCACACTACTGCATGTGTGTTTATGTATGCATTTATGCTCATTTAATCATTCAGATATACTGTGTTAATATTTCAAGACTTAACTCTGTCTTCCAAGCTTTTGTGTTTTTTGCATTAAAAACAAATCGACTTTATACTTGTGAAATTAATTCAGAGAGCTTCTTTTAAAATAACAAAGATGTAAGAAAAGCTCTGAGAATATATTTGTAGAATTATTTAAAGGGATAGTTCACCCAAAAATGAAAATTCTGTCATCATTTACTCACCCTCAAGTTCGGTGGGAAGGAAGATATTTGGAAAAACGTTTTTGACCAAGCAGATCTCGGGCCGACAGTGGAAACATGGCTACTGACTACCATAGTCGAAGAAAAAAAACTACTACGGTAGTCAGTAGCCGCATTTGCACTGTCGGGCCAAAGGTAGGCGTGCTAGTGCGAGCCAGGGGCATTTCCACGGTCATTTCCGGGGCTTCCTCTGGGCCAACGGTTAGGGTTTTTTGGCCAGCCGAATACCTTGGCCAGCTCGGGAGTGGTTGGATTTGTTACGAACAAAGGCAGAGTTTGAGTCTAGAGGCAATGCCGTGAATGATTTCAAATACCTGCTAACATAAGCATTAAAGAATGTTATCCAATCCACCTTTATTTATAAAGCACCTTAAAAACAACACTGTTCACCAAAGTGCTGAACACAATTCACAAAGCATGCGCAAAACATCAAAACAACAAATAGCAATAAAAACTAATTCAACAGTAATACAATAAAAATGTCAACCCTCAGACTGATCCAAAAGCCAGAAAAAATAAATGCGTTTTGAGACGGGATTTTAAAACAGGGAGAGACTCAGTCAGTCCACTGCCACGGCAAACACACGGTCACCTCTAGATAAGTTTGGTTTTAGGGACAACCAACAGAGCCGAATCTGCCGAACGGAGCAAATCATTTTACATTTACATTTATGCATTTAGCAGACACTTTTATCCCAAGCGACTTACAACTGAGGAGTACAGGAAGTAATCTGTCATGAAGAGGCAAAAAAAATGCAAAAAGTGCCCTAAATACAAATATTTGTATTCTACTGAGAATAGCAAAAAACAGAAAAAGGGAGGGAAAAGAGAAAAAGTAGCGGAGGAAGAGTTTAGATTATTTATTTATTTATTTTTATGTAAGATTAAGTGCTCATGGAAGAGATGAGTTTTTACCCGTCTTTTGAATGAAGCGAGTGATTCTGTCGTGTGTATTGAGGACGAAAGATCGTTCCACCAACCAGGAACAATGAATGAAAAAGTTCTGGAGAGGGATTTCATGCCTCTCTGTGATGGTACCACAAGCCTCCGCTCATTAGCTGAGCGAAGGCTTCTGGTGAGGGTATAGACTCGTAGGAGTGAGTTAAAGTATGCGGGTGCTGAGCTTGTGGTGGATTCATAAGCAAGAGTCAGAGCTTTGAATTTGATCCGGGCAGCAAGTGGTAGCCAATGCAGAGAGATGAAAAGTGGTGTCATATAGGCACATTCATGTATTTATTTTATCTGTCAGTATACCTTGTCTCTTTATACCAGACTGTCTGATTTCCATATTTAGCTCCGCATGTGTCATAAAATAAAGCAACTCTGGTGTTATATTCCGACCCCCACCAAATTATTACTCCTCTTAGTATTGGTAGGTTTAGAATAAATTATGGAGCCTGTAACCCGTGTTTTTCACACCTTCTACCCGTGAAAGTGCACTGGAACGGCAGTCAAACCCGTGATTTTCCAACCATGAATTCGTTCTAGATCGATGAAAACCCCCCTTTGCAGCCCCTAACTGTCCACCATGAATGGTTTACATCTCGCTACCGCAATTCTTTGAGCTCAGGCAGTTTGCCGTGACTTCGCCTGGAACGCTATAAAGCCGTGAGTCGTGGTTAGAAGTCGTAACTGACCCCTAGACGTGACTAATCTAAATACGCATGTCCTTTCTTTTCTGAAATAATGGTAAATACCTCTTTATTTGAGTAGGACTAATGTACAATCTTGAAACAAATTAATTATTTATTATCAGTGTATAACTTATTATAGTACAACTGTGGTAAAACATTAATGCTTAGGTTTTTTGATTCTGATTAGTTGTATGACAAAATTTCCATTTGTTGGTGAAATATCGAGTTTGTGTGACATGGTTTCAGAGGGCCGTGTAACGGGCAGGTTTTGGTGATGTGCTGCGGAGCTTCTAGCCCGACGGTTTAAATGCAGTGTGGTTTTGGGCTCTGTGCTACAGGTCCTAGTCTATTAGCACAGACCGGCCCGTTGAAAGTCCAGGCTCGTACTAGACCAACAGTGGAAAAGTGGCTAATGGGGGCCAAAATCTGCTTGGTTACAATTCTTCCAAACTTCTACCTTTGTATCCAGCAGAACAAAGAAATGTATTAAGGTTTGGAACAACTTGAGGATGAATAAATGATTGGGTGAACCATCCCTTTAAGCTTATAGGACAAACGTAATTGATACCCACCGGGCAGAACTCAATACATTATGCTATTTCTGTTTGTAGCACCGCCCAAAAGCAATCTCATCAACATTTTGGTTCCTGTGTTTGTGGTGGTGGTGGTGGTGCTTTTCATCATCTTGTACAACACCCTTCAAGCCTGTCACAGGTAAAACACACTACACTATGACATTGATGCATCTATCCAACATTTGATCAATTCATGCATAACCTGGAAATCAAACACATAACACTTGAACTACAGGAACATTCATTATAACTCGATGTTTTTGTTTGTGTTTAATTGTGTGTAATTCTATTAACAGAAGGATCAAGATATGGATTGGATCGGTTCCATCGCCTATAAAGAGCAAAGTGCTGGAGGGGATGAGCAAGGTGAGTTACTGACTGATCTTGGAGCGGTACAAAATTTTAATGCACAAAACACATTTTCAGTTTGTTCATTATCTCAATACTTTTTTCAAAATTACTGCTTTAGTTTAAGTTTCAGTTTTTTGAGCTAAAGGTGTAGTAGTCCATTTCTGAGAAACACTGTTGATTTGAAATCAACCCAAACAAACACCCATCCCTTCATTGCTCCGCCCCAAAATGCACAAACAATGCAAGAATCTTTATCATAGCTGAAGTGAAGCAAAATAAGGCTTAGCGGAAAATAATGTCAAGATGAAAAACAAAAGACAAGGAAGAACAAAAAATTAGAGTCGCTTGTTAGTCGACAAACACTGACACTTAAAACGGTCCTGTTAGAGCATAACATTACAACAACAGCATACCTTGGTTCTGTAAAACACAGAAAACTATTATTGCTCACACATGGAGCAGAAACAACGCAACCTCTGCAACTGTTTTCAGGCCTTCCCGCTTAGGTCTCTTCAGTGCTGGAAAGCTTTTCTAATATTAACAGGGGTCCTCAAGCTCTTGTCTGATCATAACCCTTCTTTTTCCAGTGATATTCCTCTGACCTTTTCTCTTTTTTGTAATGATTCTCATCCATCTCTCTGGCTGCATCCAAAATTGCAAACTTTGCTACTATAGTAGGTAAAAAAAACAGTCTATGTGACAAAAGTATGTCTAAATACAGTACTCATAAAATAGGCAAAATGTCCCCGGATGACTTGCGGCGAGATTCTGAAGTGCACATGAGTTCTGGAAATGTCCATTCTGGAGCACATCTACTAAAATGATGGCAAACATGGCTTTTTTATATCAGTTTGGTCTTTATAGCTTAAAGGTGCACTATGTAGTATTTTTGCAGTAAAATATCCAAAAACCACTAGGTCAGTGTTATATATTTTGTTCAGTTGAGTACCTAAAATATCCCAAATGTTTCCAACTATTTGTAAATTATGAGAAAATTGCTATTTTAACTTAGGACCGGGACGTTTCAGCATAACGTTTGAGGGAGTCGCCTGTCAATTGCGTCATATCTGCGCTACCCTCGGTTTCGGCTTTTATTTGGCAGGAGCGCTTTACTCTTAGCAGTGTGAACAAGTGAACGCACAGAGTAACGTCTGTAACAATGTTCGTGAATGTGAGGAAGGAAGAGGACACGGGGGACGGCTAGACGGTTGTTGCTCTTTTATTTTGTAACTTAAATAGTCAAACACACTCAATAGTGTGACTTCTCTCAGACTCAAACAATAGCGGTCACTTCCGGGTCGGCACTTCCGGCTTCCGGCAACTCAGTCTCTGTATGGGTTTGGCAACAACCGTCCTGACTCTCTCTCTCCCTGGTCTCTGGTTCCGCTGGTGTTTTATCCCGTCTCCGCGCTCATTACTGGAACAAGAGACAGGTGTTATTAATCTGCGTCCAACCCACTCACTTACCGCTCGTCCCGCGGCCCTCTCTCCCGCTGCAGACCTCGCTGAACCACGCCCCCCTTGCCACATACCCCCACCGCCCGACTCAGGCCGGGGAGCCGTCCGGCCTGCAGCCCCCCCCCCCCCCCATTTCTGGAGAGGAAATCGGCCACAGCCATCTGAGCACCCGGCCTGTGGACCACCTTGAACTTAAACGGCTGAAGAGCCAGATACCAACGGGTGATCCGCGCGTTGGTATCCTTCATGCGGTGGAGCCATTGGAGAGGAGCGTGGTCCGAACAGAGAGTGAACTCCCGCCCCAGGAGGTAATAGCGGAGAGTGAGAACGGCCCATCTGATGGCCAAACACTCCTTCTCTATGGTGCTGTACTTAGCTTCCCTCTTGGAGAGCTTACGGCTAATGTACAGCACCGGCCGCTCTCCCCCCTCCACCTCCTGGGCCAGGACTGCGCCCAGCCCCCTGTCCGACGCGTCAGTCTGCAACAAGAAAGGGAGAGAAAAGTCAGGGGAGTGTAAAAGCGGCCCGCCACATAGAGCAGCCTTCACTTGGGTAAAAGCCTGTTGACACGGCTCCGTCCACTGGACCGTATCTGGTAGCCCCTTTCTAGTAAGATCAGTCAAAGGGCTGGTGAGGTCCGAATAATTTGGTATAAACCGTCTATAATATCCCGCCAGCCCCAAGAACTGTCTTACCTCCTTTTTGGTCTTGGGCCTCGGACAGGTTGCAATTGCGGCAGTCTTATCAATTTGGGGACGCACCTGCCCATGACCCAAGTGGAAGCCCAGATACCTTACTTCCACCCGCCCAATCGCACACTTCTTCGGATTGGCCGTGAGCCCCGCTCCCCTCAGCGACCTCAGGACCGCCCTCACATGCTGCATATGCCGCTCCCAATCGTGACTATAAATCACTATGTCATCCAGGTACGCAGCAGCATATGCAGCATGGGGACGCAAAATCCTATCCATGAGTCGCTGGAAGGTTGCGGGCGCCCCGAACAAGCCGAAAGGAAGCGTGACAAATTGGTGTAATCCAAACGGCGTGGTGAAAGCTGTTTTTTCTTTGGACAATGGAGACAAGGGGATCTGCCAATAGCCCTTTGTTAAGTCCAGTGTCGAATAAAATCGAGCCGTGCCTAACCGATCAAGCAACTCGTCAACCCGCGGCATTGGATACGCGTCGAATTTCGACACAGCGTTCACCTTGCGGTAGTCCACACAGAACCTGACCGAGCCGTCTGTTTTGGGGACCAAAACTATCGGGCTCGCCCAGTCACTGTTGGACTCCTCGATTACTCCCATGTCGAGCATTGCGCCTAATTCTTCCTGAACTACTTTTTTCTTGTGTTCAGGCAAGCGATACGGCCGGCTGCGAACTACCACGCCCGGCTCGGTCTCGATATGGTGCTGAATCAAGTCGGTACGTCCCGGTAGGGGCGAGAACACGTCAGCGAACTCCGCCTGCAATTTCGATAAATCAGTGAGTTGTAACGGTGAGAGGTGATCTCCCCCAGGGGCCAACGCGACTGATTGCGCTTTAATGCTCGCCTCTGGCCCGAGATCATCCTCTCCCCCGATCACCGTTGCCAACAACACCGATTCCACCTCATTCCATTTTTTTAGCAGGTTGAGGTGGTATATTTGACGTGCCCCGTTCCTATCGGATCGTATCACTTCATAATCGAGCTCTCCTATCTGTCGTGCGACCTCAAACGGCCCCTGCCACTTTGACATTAATTTTGAGCTCGACGTTGGGAGTAGAACGAGCACTTTCTCTCCCGGTGTGAATTTGCGTAGTTTAGTACCCCTGTTATATGACCGGCTCTGGCGGTCCTGGGCTTGCAACAAATTCTCCCTAGATAGCCGCCCCAATGTGTGGAGTTTTGTTCGCAAGTCCATGACGTACTGAATTTCGTTTTTGGCCAATGAAGGCCCCTCCTCCCAAGTTTCTCGTAGGACGTCCAGCACCCCCCGTGGCTGCCGACCGTAGAGAAGCTCGAAGGGGGAAAACCCCGTGGAGGCTTGCGGGACCTCGCGCACAGCAAATAAGAGGGGTTCTAACCACCGATCCCAATTTTTGGCGTCTTCCTGTACGAATTTACGGATCATGGATTTAAGAGTGCGATTAAATCGTTCGACCAAGCCGTCTGTTTGTGGGTGATAGACGCTGGTTCGAATGGATTTAATGCCCAATAATCCGTACAATTCGCTTAACGTGCGTGACATAAACGCCGTGCCTTGATCAGTGAGGATTTCCTTCGGAATCCCCACCCGGGAGATTAAACGAAACAGTGCGTCCGCAACACTCTTCGCCGAGATGTTGCGGAGAGCCACTGCTTCCGGATATCGTGTTGCGTAGTCCACGATAACTAGCGCAAAACGATGTCCGCGTGCGGATCGCTCTAATGACCCGATGAGGTCCATCGCAATTCTCTCGAAGGGGACCTGCATTAATGGAAGGGGGCGCAATGGCGCTTTTGGGGCGGCCAGTGGATTCACCAACTGACATTCCGGACAAGACGCGCACCACCTGCGCACATTGTCATGAATGCCTGGCCAAAAAAATCGGGTCATTAAACGATTCAGCGTGGCCGCCTGTCCCAGGTGGCCCGCCATTGGGTTAGAATGAGCCGCCTGGAAAAGCATTTCCCGGCGGCTCTTTGGTACTAACAGTTGGGTTGTATCTAGCTTTGTCTGAGTGTCTTGGGTCACTCGATACAACCGATCCTTGATTATGGCAAAATATGGATACGAGACAGGCAAGGCAGGTTGGAGAGACTGACCGTCAATCGATCGGACCTGTTGGAAGGCATTTTTGAGGGTCTCATCTTGTGACTGCTCCAGCGGAAAGTCATCGCGGTCCGAGAGAATCAGTCTCTCGACCCCCCTCGGTTCCTCTGAAGCTGTCCCCAAGGGTCCCGTATCAGTCTCGCCCACCTGCACTCGCACCGCCCCGTTCCTAGCCTTGTTTTCCCAAGCGGCATCCGCGCATAACGACCCCAATAATGCCGAAAAGGCGGGCCAATTCGTCCCCAGAATTAGCGGATGCCGGAGGTGGGGACTAACCGCCACCTCAACACTATGCTTTTTCCCCCTAAACTGTATCGTGACTGGGACAACCGGATATTCCACCACATCCCCGTGCACACACCGTACCTTAACCATGCGGCTTGTATCCAATGCCCCAGGCTGCATCAGGCTTTGATGGATCGAGGTTTGGTTACATCCTGAATCCACCAAGGCCTGATATGTACCCCCCTTGATACTTACAGGAATTTGGTACTCTCCTGCTTGATCGGGGGTGGTCCGCTGGACGTCCGGGATCCGGATCATTGTCCCGATGTCCATCCTCGGACATCGGTCCACAAAATGATCCGGATCACCGCACCGCCAGCAGGCCAGCCCAGGCTTACCCGCCACCCCTGCGGCGGGGAGTGGGTTGGAAAATGAGCGCGGGGAGGGCGCGGAACCAGAGCCATTGTCACTACCAGCCCCCAGCGGCCCCGCCCCCCTGGGCGGGACCCGCGAACTCCCAGACGGTCCAAGGCCCATCCCACCCCGGCCTCTGGGGGGGACGCGAGGAGGGCCTGGAGGGCGGGACCTGGAGAGAGGGACAGGTCGAGAGAGAGAGAGAGAGGGGGGAGAGAGAGAGGGAGAAGTTAATGGGGGTTCGCCGACCCCCGGGCACGCCACCAGGTGGTCCTCCGCCAAGTTGATGGCCGTCTCCAGCGACGTGGGCCGGTGGCACTGGACCCACTCGGCGGTCTTCCTGGGGAGCCGAGTGATAAACTGCTCCAGCACCACCAGATCGACAACATGGTCCACGTCGCTGCCGCCGGCCAGAAGCCATCTGCGGCACTCGTCCCGGAGCTGTTGGGCCAACGCGAAGGGTCGACCGGACTCACCGCACTCCAGGGACCGGAAACGCTGACGATGTTGTTCCGGGGTCCGGCCGACCCGCTGAAGGATGGCCTTCTTTAGATCATCGTAGTCCAGGAGGTTCGCGACCGGTAGTTGTTGCGCGGCCGCCTGGGCTTCTCCAGATAGTAGGGGGATGAGGCGCACCGGCCACTGTGCCCGGGGCCACCCGCAGGCCTCCGCGGCTTTCTGGAATAGATCGACGAAGGCCTCCGGGTCGTCTTCCGGCCCCATCTTCTGGAGGGGCACGTGACCCGGTGCGCTGGCCCGTGCGGCGGCCTCGGCGCGGACCTCCCGGTCCATCCAGCTCCGGAACCGCTCGCGGTCCTCTTGCTGGCCTTGGACGATCGCCTCGAAGCGGCGCTCCTGTTCGGTCCGAAGGTCCAGCAACGCCTGGTGGTGTCCTTGGTGGAGGACCGCGAGGGAGTTGATGACATCCGCAAATGGCGAGGCAGAGGGCGTTGTCATGGCGGCGGCACTGTCCTACTTCCTTCCCGGGTTTCGGCACCAGAGTAACAATGTTCGTGAATGTGAGGAAGGAAGAGGACACGGGGGACGGCTAGACGGTTGTTGCTCTTTTATTTTGTAACTTAAATAGTCAAACACACTCAATAGTGTGACTTCTCTCAGACTCAAACAATAGCGGTCACTTCCGGGTCGGCACTTCCGGCTTCCGGCAACTCAGTCTCTGTATGAGTTTGGCAACAACCGTCCTGACTCTCTCTCTCCCTGGTCTCTGGTTCCGCTGGTGTTTTATCCCGTCTCCGCGCTCATTACTGGAACAAGAGACAGGTGTTATTAATCTGCGTCCAACCCACTCACTTACCGCTCGTCCCGCGGCCCTCTCTCCCGCTGCAGACCTCGCTGAACCACGCCCCCCTTGCCACAACGTCATAACATAATTTTCAACACACTTAAATGTATCTAATATGATAAACAGAGCTGCATTACCTCATAATCATAACCCGAAGAGCAGATCAGTGCAGGCGCCCGGCGGATGGGTCCCGTCATAATAAAAGTCCCCGTATTCGCGAGGCGGGTATTTGTTTAACAATCAAATACCAAAATTAAATCAAATTAAATTAGACCTGATTATGTTGTAACTGAATTACATATGTGCTTTTCTATCTCTCTTTCTGTCAGAAGCCTTCCACCAGATGGCCGCCGATCATTGAGAAAGAGGCAACCTCTATTTGTGTTCTGCTGGTTCCAGACAATATCAGTGACTGTAAAAGCAGGTAAGCTTTCACTTAAATGAAACAATAAAACATGAAACGGTTCCTATGTATATCTACGTATATTTGTATGATCATGGTCTTTTGTGTAGGAATGAAACGGTTCCTATGTATATCTACGTATATTTGTATGATCATGGTCTTTTGTGTAGGAATTAAAGTATGGTCTCTGAAACAGTGCTATTTACTATTATCGCATATATTACATTTTGAATTAGGGGTCACATCTGCAATAAGGTTTGTTAGTTAACCACATGGGTTGACATGAGCTAATAATGAATAATATATCATTCTAATATATATAATAATAACTTTCACTGTATTTTGTTACAGTGTCTCCTGTGAGCCGCTTTTGTTACAAACTGATGATGAGAGATTTAATGCTGTTAAAGTGGGACAGTCATGTGGGTCGCACCAATTGCACACCTACGTGGAGGAAGGCATGTGCAAAGAAAAATCAGGAATGAACTTCAGCGGGCCTTACATTCTGTGCTGTGAGGATTCCTGCACTCAGCAGAAAGTTCTGGACGGGTCTACAGACAGAGATCACACATCTGTGTTGGGAAAGTCTGAGAGTTTTGCTCCAGTAAACGGAGGCTACGTTGTAACTGCTCCCACCGCCATGCCAGCCATTCAAAACCCCGCCCCCGTTGACAGTCCCGCCAGTAACCCATCAGATGAACCCCCTGCGTACACCCCCAGCCCAGATCAGGGTTGTATGGTCCTCCCTCATCCATCTGGCTACTTCGTGATGCCATGTGTTGACATGAAACAGTCAGAGTCAACATAATGATCAAGCTCAACTATCTGGTTACCGACAATCTTTGAAAAATCTTCTTTTGCGGGTTTTGTATATCAGAAACAAGTTGAGGGTGAATAGGTAATGACAATTTTCATTTTGGGGTGAACTATCCCTTTAAGAGCATTGTATATCTGCACAGATGAACATTTCACATGCACAAAATGAAAGCTGATGAAAAACCCGTTGAAGCGTCACTAGGACTTTGTGGCGTGTTAAAGGGGTTAGTTCACCCAAATAGTTCACTCTCGCGGATAGGGCTGGGCAACAAACTCAAGCGCCTCTTCTGGTTTATAGGAATCCTCTGGCATTTCTCTTTAAAAAAAAATCAAATTTTAGACTCTAATTCATGGCCGGTGTTTTGCTTTGCTCTATCCTCTTCACTTCTGCGTTCGTCAAATACGTCAAGGGTTACTCTTTCCCCGTAAATCGATGCGTACGGCAATCTGCCGGAAGTTAGTTATTTTATTCTTTAAGTTTTAAATATGGATATTTTTCTCACTCAAGCACATCGATTCACTTCAGAAGACCTTTATTAACCCTCCGGAGCCATGTGGAGCAGTTATATGATGGATATATGCACTTTAATGGACTTATAAACGAGATAGCAATTCACTGCCACGATAAAGCTTGGATAGGCCAGGACTTATTTAATATAACTCTGATTTTATGTCATATACAGCTATGATGGCTTGAGGGTGAGTAAATCTTGGGATAATTACCATTTTTGGGTGAACTAACACTTTAAAGCTGCTGTGCTGTGACAGTCTCACCAACAGATGGCAGTAATGCTTTAAATGAATGTCTCTCTTTTCCACAGTGAAAACTGTTGAAAGGAAACAACGCATTAGACAAGAATGAATGTTTTTGCCTGTGCCTAACTCGCACAGGCTACTCTCTGCATTGAATGTCTGTCTACCTTTTCATTTACAAAATTTCATGTTTTCACCAAGAAATCAGAATCAGATGACTTTCAAATACCTGGCTTTAGAAACAAGTCATATGCTATTATTAGAAATGGAAAGCCTAGGCCAGGTGAGTCTACAAAACTTTGAACTAACAAATTATTTTGGGTAACAATAAATTATAAAAATTACATTTCTTTTGTAAGAAATGAGAGTTTGCATGTACTATAGGCACATATAAAACAGTTTGTCGTATTTTAACTGGTTTTGAGAATGTTACCAGAATCACACTGTATATGCTCTCGTGCAAGATTTTTGCAGAAGTGAACAGGTTTTAACTGAATTATTTGTGAAAGACACTCTTTTTTGTAGTTGTAGTAGTGTTTTTGTAGTGTTGGCTGTTTTCACCAAATAATATAACTTGCATAACTATAATAATATAACTTGATGGTAAAAATCTGTTGTTTTCATTAAAGTCAAGTTATTCCCACAGCACTAACATCACCAAACCAAAAGTACAAAAATAAGGAGGTTTCCCAAAATGCCCAGTGTTTTTCATTAGGCGGCCAAAATCACATCATTGTCTGATCCCAGTCTATGGCTGATCCAAAGGCACACTGCATTTGAATTTGAACTTACTTCACGACCATTTAAAAATAATGTTTACAGGGTTGCCAACTGTCACGCATTTGGTGTGAGACACACGCTTTCAGGCTCTGGCACACGCTCTCACTCTGCCCAACTTAATCTTACGCCAAATTGCCAAACCTGCTTTTGATATTAAACAAAGCTAAGCGTTTTTTTTTTTTTTTATTATTTAATGCGAAATTTAAACAATAAATAGCATTTTGGCGCTAATGTGGCAGCTCATGGAGCGCTCAATACTTCTAGCACTTCTAGTGTCAATGCATTTCAATGGCTTAAGTGGATACACAACAGTTTCACTATAAAGATGTTTGCAGCAAGTTTTGGTAAACAGTACAGCATAGTGTTAGTGTGCATTGATTATTAAGTCAACCGTATTTACAGGATTGTTTCATAGAGAATGATAGAGATGCAATATTGTTAACATTAATGTTATTCTTGCAGGTTATTTAGCCCTCAGGTATTCTTTACTAGTTGGTCACACTCATACTTATTGATGACAAATGTGACCACCATAACTATTTTTCAATTAAATAAATGTTCTATATTTTAGTTCAATAATATTTATTTAATATTTTGAGGAGATATTTTGGTACTAAATACTATTTGTGCAATAATAATTGTCAATTAATGACCTCTTAAAATATTTTTCTTCTAATATTTTTATTATTTATATTACAATTAGCATAGTAATTGAGGTTAAAATTGAGAATTCCAATTCAAATATACAAACTAGTAATTTTGTGGCTAAAAAATAATAATGTTCATTTGTAATGCCATTACCCAGTAGGTGCCTTATGGCTCTTTAATAAATATGTATCTAATCTAGTTGCTCAAAAAAGTATTGCAGTCTTGCATTTTAATAAATATTTTGAAACTAGATTTCTTTAAATGTGAAATTATAAAACGTTAATAACTTGCATCCTAATATTTGTAATGAATAATGACTTAGATAAGCACACACAAGTGAATATTATGCGAGCACATATAATTTGACCCAAGAAATGTTTAAAATAGTGCTAAGACAAAAACGTTCCTTATGCACAGTAGGCTATATACTAGGCTTATAGGCTACATATGAATTGATACTAAATCAAGATCTATATCCACCATGTTGTTACTGACACGTGACGTGACCCACCAGTGTCAGTTGTGTCACTTCACTGCCATTAATAAAAACTCTCCTGAGGCCTCATGAGGACAATAAAGTGGCCATCAAATGTGCACTTTTTTCTACTCTTTTGGCATACTGTTTTTTGTATACTATATATTAGGGAAGTACTCGATTTCAGATGCAGTGACAGTCTCAGGTTCGTCACGATGATCCAGCAAAACATGATTTGATTTTTTTTTATAGAGCCACAGCGATAATCTTTTCTGTGAGTGGTGTGGAGTTATACTTTAAGTCTCTGGACTGGTTAAGGAGAATGTATAAAAAGTGCTTATTTCCTTATGCTGGTGTGATCGCAAACTATCTGTACTCAAACACAATGTATTAAAAGTTTTTCTAAAGCTCAAGAGTGCCTCTTCTTTTACACATACTTAATTTTAGTGTCTGTTTATGTATGTTTATCTCCGTCTCTTACTCAGTTTCACATGTGTGTTTTTTGGCAGACTGGAGTTTATGGAGTATGTCTGTATCATCGGTTTCACACAGAGCAAATGTGATTTATCGCAGACTAATCTACTCCACTCCACTCTGCACCTCATATTGGCCTTGTATGTGTGTGAGAGAGTGTGTGACTATGTTTTAATTATACCAACATAAGTTGGTAGTTGCTTAAAAAAGAGTTTCTAACACTTAATTTCACATTTCCTCCTCACTAATATGGCACTGACTGTGACGACAGAATGCAGACACGTACACACACAGTTATTGTTTTTCCACAAACATTCCAGATAAATTCTGATTTTGCTTCTGAAAGCAGATTCATTCCACACAAAGACTTTAAGATCCATTGTTCAAGAATGAATGAGAGGGCAAAACCAAGAGAGTGAAATTTTCTTGGTAGACAACCTGTCCCCTTTGCTTTGTTGTAAATAAACAGGAAAGCCTTCAAGGAGTTTAAAATCTACGGCGATATGAGACCATTATGCAATCACAACGCTCAGATCCCTTCATTGGTCTATAATATCTACCTGAAAAACACAAGGCCTACCAGGAGATATTTAATGTAGAATATGAAGAAATAAACCCAAACAGGACAATGAAAATTTTGGGCCCAACCACATTTAGCTAATTCATGTTTTAAATATTAATAAAGTCATCAAAATACACTTACATATGCTTGACTTATACTGACAGAAAAGTCAAAATATATTTGGTCTATACTTCAGTATTTTGCATAGTTAGCTTTTAGTTCTGTTTACTTTTGATTGAGTACTTTTTTACCTTACAAACTGTCTTATAAACGTAGCCTAACGTTACTTGTTTTGGCATCCAATAAAGAAAACAGATAAGTTCCATATTCTGAGTAAGCTATGTAGGCTATAGTGATTATTAGTGTGGTGGTAGTGTGTACATAGGAATGTACTTAATCTGCTTACCTCAGAACTCTTTCTAACTTACCTCTAATTGACAGAAATGTCCAGCCATTTTTGTTGTTATACGGCTGACGGCGATACGCATCTTCTGAAAGAGCAAGTTAGATTCTCCAGATCAAAATGCAGAAGAAAAAGCAGAATTTTTTTTTTTACATCGTGATCTAACACAATCATCAAAATGTAACTAAAAACTGTATGACATTACCCAATGAAACGTCCACCCAGGACGAGGAATATGACTGTGAAGCTTTTGGGGTGTTGATGGACGCAATGATCATCGTTCTGAAGCCGATCCAACACTCTAGGTGGTCGATCGCCCCCAGGTGGCTGGATGCAGTATGGCTCATAAACCATATAATCGAGTTTTGTGAAATTGATCAAAAATGCTGGCCCTGCTTGGAACATATTACAATCATATAGAATGCATAACTAAATATTAGAAACGTAAAAGTAGGCTATACTTAGTATAGGTAAAGGGGTTAGATGTAACACACATGGTTTGAAACTTTCAACACATGACAGGAATCAGCGGATTGATTCATGATTCGGATTGCCAATGTCACGTGATTTCAGCAGTTTGGCAGTTTGACCGAGTTTGACACGCGAAAATTGCTGGACATTTCTGTCAATTAGAGGTGGAAATGACCAAAATACATATACCATCTAACAAAGGGTTCTAAAAATATGGCTTCTTATTAAAAAAAAGTGTTCATGTGGCTCAATTTACCCCAGGCCCGAGTAAGTTGCTCCAAGTCAGTGGGTAAGTTGCATCATCTGGGTGTAAACGGATCGAATTGTTTGCATTTCTGAAACAAAATGTTGAACACCGAAGTTGAAAAACGAAGTCAAAAGTTTTTTTAGTAATTTTTTTTACTTTGACAAGCCAATTTTTTAAAGTGGCTAAATAGCCTAGGCTTATATATAAAGTGTCATAAATCTGTTTTGAACTGAGTTATTTTTCAAATAAATGTTTCCGAGGGATATCAGATTTTGTAGCCTATGTGTTGTTTATTGTTCTACTTACCCCGTAACTACATGAAACAAGAGCCACTTTAATTTACAGCCTGCAGATTCATACTTACACTGTGAATACATGGATAATTACCCCTTAATTAAAAAATACTTACAGTATAAATTATTTGTTAATTTTCCTGATAGTTACCCTTATTCCCTTATACCTATACGTACATACTTCATAGTTACACTATAATTACCGAAAGTTATGCTGTAAATTCGCTTCACTTACGTGGTACTTTCCGGCCTGTAATCTAAAGTGCTACCAAGTAAATATTCCTATTTCACTTTAAACATAGTTTATGCTGTCCAAACGCTAGCTGGGGAGACGCCACAATGTCACTCTTGGAGATGTGATGAGGTCAAAGGTCATAAAGAAGTTAAACTGTTCTGGTAAGTTCTGTTCAAGGTTTATTTTTCTCCATCATGCCCTGATGGAGTTTTGGTTTCTTGCCACTGTTGCCTTTAGCTTGGCTTGCTCAGTTGGGGACACAAAAATGTTGATCTAATTTTCACCTAAATATCCAAATAAAATGAATTACTAAATGAACTATATCAACTATATCTCTGATCTGCCCACATTGTCGCTATATGATAATTAAAAAAGAGCTGATGACATCACCGTTTTCTCCAGAGCAGCTGTACAGACGAATCAAATTTTGTTGCAATATTTTCCTGTTTAACACTGTGAAACTGCCTTAAAACAATCGTCATTGTAAAAACGCTATATAAATAAAGTTGACTCAACTTGACTTGACTTGGTAAGTATTTAGTATATATGTATATATATATATATATATATATATATATATATATATATATATATATATATATATATATATACTAATGCACGTTCATTCATATTCAACAAGGCAATTGTCCAATATAGCTTTAAATAAAAAATAAATCATTCTAGCTAATCTCTTTAGCTCAGTAATCCTGCCCCCTGAACTGACCTCTGACCTTTAGTGAAGCGCTCATGGAAGACTGATTCTGGAGCAGTACTGATGTGAATAGAGAGTCAGAACAAAACTCACCCACCCAAAAGAAGTCCCTGAATTCTGATGTAAACGAAACGTACAGGCAAAATCTTAACACATAATGATCTTCTAGTGAGTTGTGAGATGAAACATGGCAGGGTTTTTAACCCCCCAAAAAAAGAACCTTGTTGCCTCTGAGAATTCAACAGACATTCAACATTTGGATACCTTTGTATCATAAAAATACATTACATGTTATAGGCCTACTACTCTAATAAAACCTACCAGGTCTTTTCACAACAATTCTAGATCATTTTATTAATTTTAGTAATATAAAATTGTTTATTTGTGCACTTTTCCCAATACATATTGCTTTAACAGAAATGCATGTTTCAAATTTTACAATCAAAATGCCAGAACTGATAAAAAGAAGTCAAGGTAAACTAAAATATTTTATTATATAATATTGCAGCTATGAATATAGGCTAACATTTGTGAGTTTACAAATATATAACGTTGTTTTAAAACGTTGTAGTGCAATACACAGTACTTGCAGCTAAAATATACCCTTGAGAGAACGTTTGCACTTGCTGACCGTGTAAAACCTGAATCATGTAAGTGACTGACAGCAGAATGTCAGTTGAGATGCACATCGGGGTAACAGCTGTAGAGTCTGTGACTGTATACGAGACAAATACCGTCAGTCTCAGAAGGTCTGGGGCACGAGGTTATTTGAGGCTCGGTGTCACACAAATATGCACAGAGATAAACATACACACGCTCACAAACATCTGCGGAAGAGCGCACATATTCACACACCCAAACCCTACACAAGCTCGCACACAATAGATCAGATCTTTATCTGTACCGGCAGCACACACCGTCTTCCTGTTATCTTTTTAAGGCCCTGTGGGTTGTGCTTATGCGCTTGTGTGTAAGAAACTATTTGTGCCTGCTTGATTAAACCGCTTGAGCTGTGTTTGACTGGATGTCTTTCAAAAATATCAGAGAACAGTTTAACAACCGGTGTAAACAAGATAATTTTTTGTCACCATTAAATCAAAGTGTTTTTTTTATAATGTAAAATTGCAGTGTTTGTTTATTTAAAATAACATCCGGCAATAGCAAACCACAACCAATCAATTCCCATTGATTTTTGTTTTTTTTGTGAAGCTGTTTCACTCACATATATGTAACAATATAGGGCAGAAAAAACAACTTCTGTTCATGCTGACTTTAAATCTCGAATGTATCTTTTATGCTTTTTTCGCTTTCAAACACTAAGGATGTAGATGTTTGTCTACATTGAGAAACAGATTTATTCCAGTTCCTCTAATTTAGTAGCCTAGAAATCTAGACGCACCCTAGAGGCAGCAAATCTAATCTGCCGTGAGTGTCGTCTAGCAACTCTCAATACACTTCTGAGCTGTAAAAGCCAAATTCTGGTCAGGCCATTTGCATCGTGTCTAGAGTCGGTGGGCGGGGCTTAACATAATGACAGCCGAGTTGCGCTTGCGTGCTTCTAGCAAACACAGAAACTGGCTTTCAAATCAGCTTTGACCGCGACTCTGGAAGACTTGGAGTTAAGCTTTTCTCTGAGAAAAGAACAAAGAACGGCACTGAAGTCATTCTTAAGAAGGGAAGATGTGTTCGGAGTTTTGCCGACCGGATACGGCGAATGTTTAATCTATCAACGAGCTCTGGTTGGTTGTAGCGCTATCCAATTGCGTGCACGCCGTGCAGAGGGAGTTTGAAAGACAACCATTTATCCCACCCCTCGGATTGAGCTGCCAATGGTGAGTTTCCAGACCAAACATCTTGATGTGGGTAGGGCTTGTCAGGCTACTAATTTAGTGTCTAATTTATGTTTTTAATCTTAAAAATCTGTAATTTTCCTTCAAAAGCAAAATATTTAACTTTATATTTCATGTGGAAGTCATGTGACTGATGGCTTGAACAGACCAAAAGTTGCAATTTACAAAAATATGTAAAATTGAAATATAAAGTAAAATTGATAAAACATATAATAATAATTTGCTCGACCAATAATAGAAGTTTATGGTAAGTATGTAAATTGTACGTTTGGATGATCACTTTGCATCATGGATCTTTTCTTAGCTGTTAGCTTGCTTTTCTTCAGTTCTATTCATCAATTCATTGAATTTCACACTCATTCTTAACATCAACAGGCCTGGACAGAGCATGACAATGTCCAGACGTTATCTTACTGCCATTGAAAAGTGCTGTGGGTTTGTGGACAAACCAGTGCGTGTCTGTTTATATGCGTGTTATGCTAGCAGGCTAATGGAGGCTAAATCATCCAGAGGGAGGGTGCAAACTCTTCTCTCTGTTAGCATACATGAGATTTATCTGCTTTTAGTGCTTTAACTCTAGCAAACATGAACGTTGAGTGCCTGTACATCATGCTTCAGCAGCAATAATAATAACAAACTTTATAGCACCTTTGCTTAAGTGTGCTTAAAGGGAAAATAAGTGAACTAGCAGAGAGGAATATACCTTCCCATCCTCTCTGTCTTTGGGGTATCTTTCAGTATGTGACCTTTTATGGTTGCCAAGTATTTAAGTGATTTTATTTGTAAATATCTTTGCTTTGGCTTCAGTAATAATTTCTAGTATAATTCTAAAGCACATGATATTTCAGTGATTGTTTTGCTCTGTTGGAAAAAATACATCTTCCTTTTGGAGTAATAAAAATGCATGAATGAAATCGAAGGAAACGAGAGTAAATGGATTAAATAATGTATCATTTATATTTGCTTAGCAACAGTAAAATACAATTTAATTTAGTTTAAGTAGAAACATGCACTGTTTAAAAAACCTGTAGAAAACATAGGTATTTTTTTCTAATAAAAGACATTACCCTTAAGTTTGCAGACATTACATTTAACTCTTAAACAACAGTAAAACACAACAGTAAAATATTAAAATAGTTTTTGCTGATTAAAATAAAACCAATAATATAAAAATATAAATATTACATGAAATAAATACTAAAATTACTAAAACTAAAACTTAATAAAAAAATTATTAAAGCTAAAAATATTAAAACTAGCCTAATAAAAATGGAAAAAGTGAAATAATTTCTAAACCTTTGACATTTAAGTTAAATATAAAAATAAAGGCTAATTGAAATATCTAAATACTATGATGGTATAGAAAAAATAGACATACTTTTCTAGACATACTTCAGATGCCAATATGTAAATTCATGTAAAATATTAAAATCCATGCCAAAAAAAAAATGCAGATAGAGCATGTAGATAGCACCATTAGCTGGTGTAATTCAGATAAACATAAACATTTCAAATATTGAG
Source organism: Pseudorasbora parva (assembly GCF_024679245.1). Taxonomy (NCBI): domain Eukaryota; kingdom Metazoa; phylum Chordata; class Actinopteri; order Cypriniformes; family Gobionidae; genus Pseudorasbora; species Pseudorasbora parva. The sequence continues at coordinate 21,517,625 of NC_090173.1, forward strand.
CGAGGTACTTAACATAACAGTACAACTGTGTTTAACTTCCACTAAGAGGGGAACTTTATTCCAGGATTGCGTTGAAACTCAATGCACCAAAATGTCAAGCTCATCTAAGGTCATGACGTACAGTACAATGCCAACACTGAGCTGATCCACTTTACTGGCTCGCACTGTCTCTCTCCTCCCACAGGAATGCAGGGACGCATAATTAATTGCATCAATTCAGCACATAAATTCCAGTTATCAAGGGAGCGAGTCAGATATGAAGTGAGGGAGTGCATCCATCTGTCCGGGTGGGCCGCCCGCAGCAGAGCAGGGCACCCTCACAACCACAACCAACCTCATACACAGACCATACAAAAACAAACTGCATGATAGGGCCTTTTCAGCTCAGTAATGATTGTCAAGCACACTGTACTGCTACAAGCATTAATGGTTTATTTATCATAGTTAGAGGCCAGTCGTGTTTTTAAAACAGACCTTCAGAGATCCACCATCCAGAAAAGTTAGCTGAAGACTGTTGATCTGTCAGTCCCCTTGAGAAAGAGCCTCTTGGCCACTTTATGCTCAGCGAAGAGGGGAATTTTAATCAGGATCCTTTAGTCCAGGAACATATTTGTCACCTTCCCAAAAAACAAATACAAACAACACGACTCCCTTGAGTAACAACGCAATAAACTTTCCTCCCATTTCAGGAACACCAAAGACCTCCAACTGCCAGTGGAACTTCATGCGGTGATAGGGAATAAATGACCCTCTGGGACGTCCCACTTTAGCATTTGCAGGGCCGTGGGACTGCATCAGGCTGGCCTGAGATTCGTGATATAGTTTAATGAACACTACAGTTCAAAGTTTCGGTTTAATTTTTGAAAGAAGTCTTTAGGCTCACCAAGGCTGCATTAATTTGGTCAAAAATGAGGAGAGGTGAGACCCCTGACATGAGTGTAAAGCGCTTTGGGTGTACAGTAATACATATGAAAACGCTTTATAAATGCCTCATTCATATATTCATACATTCAGTCATTCATTCATTCATTCAAGAACACAGCAAAAACAGTAATATTGTGCAATATCATTCCAATATTACTTTTTTCACAAAAAATGGTGAGTTATGCAAGCACTAGGAACATCTGACCAACTGCAACAATGAGTAAATAAAGGATACATAACACACACTGTTTCTGCCAATCTCATGTTCACTTTGAGTACCTAGTATTGCATCCTTCATATCTCTGAGGAGTCTTGAGTTTTATCAGATTTTTAATAGATGTATACGCTGTACCGATTCTTTCCAGAAAACAGCTGAGCTCGTGGAGGTGTGCAGTGTGTGGAGCTAAAGATGAGCGTACACACACACACACACACAATACATCATGGCATTTTCCTTGGACATTGACTTTTGATTCACTAAGCGTTCGTGTTGTTGACATTTTATGCACTTACACACCGATTGCCAAAAATGGAAAAAAGTGTTGAAAGTGCCTCTGCTGTTCCAAATGCTTACGCTAACAGTAATGCTCGTGAGAGCATTTTGAACTGCGAGAGGCACTTTCAACACTTTCTCCAGTAGTTACTGAAGGCGATCGGCCGGAACTTTACTTCATAAAGTTTTAAACATGGATATTTTTCTTACACAAATGCATGTGATGGATAGATGCACTTTTATGGACTTCAAAAACAGAGCAACAATCCCTGTCATTATAAAGTGTGGCCAGGACTTGTTTAATATAACTCATAAAATGTCATATACACCTATACTAAATCAGGGTGAGTAAACCATGGGCTAATTTAGCTTTTTGGGTGAACTATCCCTTTAAGGGCTGCTTAATATTGTTTGTGCAAAGTATGATATTTTTGTTTTGATAAATTTAATAGAAAGTTCAAAAGAATATTTATTTGAAATAGACATTTTGTAACATGATATAATGTTTTTGTCACTTTACATCAATTTGATTGGTCCTTGCTCAAAATAAAAATAATTTGGTAGATTGGTAGTGTGTGTAATTTGCGCCTCAACCAAATCCAATCATTGACAAGCCAAAATAAAACTGAAATGCTGTTGGCAGATACTGTAAGCACAGATGTGAAGTTTTCTGGGCAAATAGGGTGGGAATAAGCCCGTTTTTATCAGGAAAACCGAGGAAAAGCACACCATTATGTTGAAAACAAGTATTTATGTAGCTCAACTGCTATGCATGGCGCTAACAACCCCGAGTTCATGGCTTCGATTCCCAGGAAACGCACTGTAAGACTCTTTGAATAAGTGTCTGCCAAATGAGTTAAAGGCTGTGAGCAACATGTGAAGCACATGTGAGGATCTAAATAGGTTTGTATTTGTTTTTTAACTAAAGATAGGGGAAATAACACAAATGAAATCTTAATGAGACCATGTATTACACCGTAATGGTTAGTGTTTAAATTTTATTCTTAATATAAAAAGAGTGCAAATTCTGGACAATCTGCAAGGTTTAGTAAAGATCCAAAACAGACCCTCGGTACATGAACATACTGAAAACAATCCACGTTTGGTCTTCTGGTGTTGTAAGACTATGATAAAACACTGAGCCTGCTGTAAACAGAACAGATTTACAAAAGAATAAATAATATTAATGAATAAAACTCTTGCTGCTTTGTGTTATAATGTAGCACCTTTACACTCTTAGAGGTATGAGGAATTAATTGAGACAGAAATGCATTCCCTTGCTTTATCCTGTGAGAATTTCCAGTGTTAAGAATCGCTCAAATAATAACAAATGGTACTGCAAACAACTTGACTGGCAATATATTAAAATACAAAGTTGCTCAAGCGTTCTCTGTCTCTGTATGTTTTAGGTAAAAGCACATTGTTTGAAATATGGCATAACATAGCGTGTTTTGATTGCATCTCTGGATATAATGTGCTTTTTTAAAAATGTATTTTTTTTTTTTTAAATACTGGACCAGTGGAATAAAACTATGATTTGTTTATGAGCTTATAACTTCAAGCCCTGATTTCACAACATAACTGAAAATGGCAACCGCTTTTTGGAGGATTAAAAAATAAAAAAAAAAAAAAAAAGGCGAGATGTAGCACAGATGCAACTTCTGGTTTGTCTCTTAAGGAAAGTGATCATGGGAAATATAGTCTTTTCAGGTCATTCTCTTCCACCTTTAACTAGTTACTGCACACCCGGTATCTACTATGAGCCAGTATCATTACTCAGAGACAAAATGTGTTTCATTCTTCTGATGTCCTGAACTTCCTTCTTTACATGATTCTCAAGTCCCACTTCTAGTGTTTTCGGAGCTAGAAGGCTGAATGTCCATTTTTAAGAGCACGGGAAATCTTCGGCAGGTGCAAGAGAACCTGCAACAATCCACCATGCAAAGCAACTTCTGTGACAGGATTGTCCTTTTCCTCATGACTTCGAGCAGAGAAGGGGAACTGCAGGTTGTGAGATGTGAGCTGGAGATGTTGTTTGAAAAGTGATTAGTGCCGCAACTCTTAAAGGGACAGTTCACCCAAAAATTAAAATTAGCCCATAAGTTACTCACCCTAAAGTCATCCTATATGACATTCTTTTTTAGATTAAAACAATCAGAGTATATTAAAAAAGTCTTGGCTAATCCAAGCTTTATAATGGCATTTGTTATTCTGTTTTTGAATTCCATAAAAATGCATCTGTCTGTCATATAACTGCTCCACACGGCTCTAGGGATTTAATAAAAACCTTTTGAGGTGAATCGTAAGAAAAATATCCATATTTAAAACTGTATAAAGTAAAGTTCCGGTCGATCGACTCCGTATTCAATTTATGGAAAAAATATAGCTTTAAATATGGATATTTCTCTTACACAAATGCATCGATTAGCTTCAGAAGGCCTTTATTAACCTCCTGGAGTGGAGCAGTTTTATGACAGACAGATGCATTTTTTACGGACTTCAAAAACAAAGCAACAATTACTGCAATCATAAAGCTTGGATTAGCCAGGACTTTTTTAATATAACTCCGGTTTTATTTGTCTGAAGGAAGACTGTCATATACACCAGATGACTTGAGGGTGAGTAAATCATGGGATAATTTTTGAGTGAACTAACCCTTTAATGTTCCTGGATACACTGGTTACATAAATAAGAATTCATATGGGTGAAATTGCATCCATTTGAACATATATCTGCGAGAAAGCAAACAAAAGATATAGTCAGGATACCGCATTAAATGCTGTTACCATTATAAACATGTTTACTATATATTAAATCTAAAGAGATGTTATTTTAGGGTTTTGCTAATCTGCGCAGTTTACCTGTGTATGTTTGTGTTACATGAGGAGGGCTCTCATGGCAGATTTGCTGATACGATTACGTTGCTTTCGCCTCCTTTTTGGGGGGTGAGGAGGTGGCCTGTGAGGTTTGTGTGGAGGGAGATGTTGCACAGGAGGAGATGTAGTTCCTGTTTGCAAAAAAAAAAAAATTATTCCAGCTATATTCTAATTTGATTTTGCAGTGTTGTGCTGTATTTTTGTGTTGTGTCGAATCCCATCACATTATGACATATCCCATTATCTATCTATCTATTTATCTATCTATCTATCTATCTATCTATCTATCTATCTATCTATCTATCTATCTATCTATCTATCTATCTATCTATCTATCTATCTATCTATCTATCTATCTATCTATCTATCTATCTATCTATCTATCTATCTATCTATCTATCTATCTATCTATCTATCAATACACTCACCTAAAGGATTATTAGGAACACCATACTAATACTGTGTTTGACCCCCTTTCGCCTTCAGAACTGTCTTAATTCTACGTGGCATTGATTCAACAAGGTGCTGAAAGCATTCTTTAGAAATGTTGGCCCATATTGATAGGATAGCATCTTGCAGTTGATGGATATTTGTGGGAAGCACATCCAGGGCACGAAGCTCCCGTTCCACCACATCCCAAAGATGATCTATTGGGTTGAGATCTGGTGACTGTGGGGGCCATTTTAGTACAGTGAACTGTCATGTTCAAGAAACCAATTTGAAATGATTCAAGCTTTGTGAGATGGTGCAGTATCCTGCTGGAAGTAGCCATCAGAGGATGGGTACATGGTGGTGATAAAGGGATAGACATGGTAAGAAAAAATACTCAGGTAGGCTGTGGCATTTAAACAATGCCCAACTGGCAATAATGGGCCTAAATTGTGACAATAAAACATCCCCCACACCATTACACCACCAACACCAGCCATCTATCATGTTATTTCAACAACATTGACTATGACTAATTTCTACCTAACAATGATAAAACATGGATGAATGGAAAAACCTCCTTATCTGTTTGTTTGGGTGTTTTGGTATTTTACCTGTCCGTTGGGTGGTTGTATAACTGTGTTGTTGTTTATGATGGAGCTGCTGTAGTTTCTCGTCTGGCTGTATATTCGTCTGTTGTACTTTGAGGTGATGTTTGTGTTTCTGCTCATCTAGGAGTTTGTGCTGTAGCAAATCTTCCATCTCGTCCTGCTTGACCTTTCTGTCCATTTGTCTCTGCTCTCGCTCCTCCTCCTTCGCCTCTATGTCTGTAGTCTCACCTCTCACTTTCTGACCGTTTTCCTCTACACCTCCTAGATTCTCACTGGCTGTTGCTGTGGCATTGAAAGCAAGTTGGTCTGTTTGATTGGTTGTTCGCAATTGTTCAGTTTCTTGCGTGAGATTTGACCGGTGCTTAAAAGTCTGCAATGGCCCCATATTATATTCAGATGTGCTATTGGTTGTACTTTGGTTGGCATTACTCTGTGATTCGAATTGCGTAATGTTTTGCAGTGACGAATCAGTTTCTTCCTGCTCGGTATGATTCGGCAGTGGAGCCGTCGTTCCCTGTGTTGAAGTGCCATTCGTGTTGCCAGGTCTCCTTCCGTCCGCAGGGTGACGGTGATGACCTTTGCCCCCTCCATACTGCGTCTCGTTCCGATCCCAGCCATCACGGCCAAAATCGAAAGTGTCTGATGCTCCAGATTCAGAAAACCTCTCTTTGGGCAACCAGCTGTGGCTGAGCAGGTCCTCCAGGCTTAACCTCTGGTTGTGTTTGAGTTCATCCCTGCGATGGAGCTCATCTTTGGGTCGAGATTTCCCAGAACGATCCCGTGCATCCTGTTTTTGGCTGGACGATTTCCGGCGCTGGGAGGGCCGAGGAGCCGGCTGACAGCGACACTCTACGTGGTCGAGGACGGAGACTACGGCCTTATCGTAGAGCGGCCGCTTGTTTACGTACTGTATCTTCATCACCTAAGGATGAAGGGAAGAGGAAAAGTGAAAATGGTGCATATGCACTCACAGGGGGAAAAAAGTACAAAAGATCTCACTGGGGTATAATCCTTTTATAATGTACACCTTTGTACATTGTTTTAAAGAGTGCATATTAGTATCTTAAAGGTCCATATTAGCAGCAAAAGTGTAATATGACCTAAATGGTACGTATTGGTACCTTTTGAAAGGTACTGCCCCGGTGACAGCTTTTGTACTTTTTTCTGAGAGTGTATGGTATAGTAATAGGGGTGTAACAATATATTGAGTCAAAATTGTATCGCAATACAGAAATGCAACAGCATGTTTTTTGGATAGCAACAATTGTTGCATGAGTGAATTTTTAGCTCCCTAGTAAGTGCACACTTGAGAAGTGTGTGTGTACCTGTAGGTATCGTGTGTGTGTGAGTACAGGAACACACTGCAGGCTCTTGGTGTTACAGCATCCCGAGCACCTCTGCACCTCCACGCACGGAGGCCACAGCAGGAAATTAGCATTGCTACGGTCCAACATGGAGCGTGTGACCTCAATGACCTCAGTCCTGACCTTACAGATGGCTTGCTGAGCAGGCTGAGCATCTGCAGACAAACACAGAAACACATAGACACAAAATGTATAAGACTCGATTTTTACAGGTGCTTGCTTAGGCCTAGCATCAAGGGCTTCTTGATTCTAAAAAAAAATCAGTTACACCCCTAGTCTATGCAACACGGTCTCAGTCCCAACTCGTCACATATTGATGCTTGGTCAGGACCCCTCTGCGTCACATTTTAACACACAGGGTACCCCTTTAGCCTTTTTCGACGAGCAGGGTTCTTTATTCATTTCAATGAGAAACCTTTGGCATCATACACAGATGCGCTGGACATATCATCATAATGAAATGATATATTGGGTTATGACTGTGCCATTATGACATGTTGGAGTATATTTTTGTTAACATTTATTTTTATTTACGCTAGTTAAACATGTTTTAACATGTAACCCAACCCCATCTCATCCCTAAACCTACCCATTTGTGTATTATATGATATAAAACACAGGATATAACGGGCAGATATGACTGCAGGCACAATTTATTCCAAAAGCACAAATATTCCAAAAAGTACAAAAGTGTTCTGAAGACAAACGGTTGATTTGTGCAAAGAAAATCCCCAAAAGCGATCGGCAATCTCCATCCGCCGAAGAAACCTTACATCAGATTTCATAGAAAAATTCCATTGGCTCTCGTATGTCTCGTGACCAATTGCGTCATTACGTCAGCATTGATTGTAAAATGTCTTGTGACCGATTGTGTGATGCTAAAGAGTCGTGTGTATCATTTGAATGAAATATGAATTAGTTTGTTCACAGAGTGGCAGGATCATAATTTCAGCGATTAAAACATTAAGATCAACTCTATTCTTTACAGACATCGTATGACTTCAGAAGACTTGGAATGCAACATGAGTTAATACTTTTATACTGTTTTGGTCAGTTTTTGCAGTAAATACCTGTGACCTGTACTTTTATTTGCCTCTTATGTGTTTTATATTGTAGGTTTAGGGTAGGAGTTGGGTTAGTTGCTCCAAAATATAAAAGTAGCCTATAAATAATCATAAAATCATGTCTACTTTTACAAATGCAAAGAACTAAATGTCTTGATCTGACGCATTAGGCAAAACAATTGAAATGAATGGCGCACCCTGCTCGTTAAAAAATTACGCTAAAGGGGTACCCCGTGCGTTAAAAAGTGACGCAGAGGGGTCCTGACCAAGTGTCAGACATTTGACGAGTCGGGAGTGAGACCGTATTTTCTTTTAAGAGAAGTGCCATGGGATTTAAGGACCTCGGTTTAACGTCTCATCCAAAGGACAGTGCTTGTTACAGTACAGTGTCCCCATCACCATACTGGGGTGTTAGGCCCCACACAGACCACAGGGTGAGCGCCCCCTGCTGGCCTCACTAACACCTCTACCAGCAACAACCTAGTTGTCCCAGTTGGTCTCCTATCCAGGTACTGACCAGGCTCAACCCTGCTAAGCTTCAGTGGGCAAGGAGTCTTGGACTACTGGGTAATATGGCTGTGACTTTTAATGAGCTTTCAGACATTTAAGGAGAATCATTCCCTATTTTGATAGGCTTTTAATTCTTGGGGATTTCAATGTGCGTGTGTACTGTGTGGCAAATTTTTTAGCCAAAGAATTTTGGAGCCTTATTGAATCTTTTCCTGCTACAGCTAGTTAGTGAATCTTAATATCAGACAATTTTAGACCCGACAATTTCTCCAACCTTTCTTTTATGTCCAAAATCTTTCTGTATGAAAACAAGTTTTTCAGTCAGGTTTTAGCACTCCACAGAAATGGCATTGGTAAAGGTTCTAAACAATATACTAAAGACTGTCAATTTCGGCAAGTCTGCTGTTTTAGTGCTTGTTGGATTGACACAAGTGATTTGTTCTTATCTCATGTTTGAAGCACTGTGTGGGCATTCAGGGAAATGAAAAACACCCCATTGGTATGCATTAAACGAGCAACGGGTGGAGTTAAAAATCTTCATTTGTGTTCTACTGAAGAAACAAACACACCCACATCTTGGATGCACTGGGGGTAAGCAGATAAACATCACATTTATTAAAAACTTTCACTTTAAATGATTTCAATCTTATTTTAAATATAGAAGCTTTTCTGTTAGTATTAGTCAATTCACAGCTTCTCTTACTGGTGTTCCCCAAGGCTCTTGTTCCGGTTTCATTCTCATTGTATATGCTTCCTTTGGTCGATTTTTAAGAAATGCTGTATTTCTTTTCAATGTTATGCTGACGATACCAAAATCTATCTGCCACTGGGATCAAAAAAGAAGGGTTTGGATGCTCTGTTGGCTTGCCTAGCTGATGTAAAGGCCTTGATGTCTTTTTAAAAAAAAACTAAATGAAGGCAAAACTGAGAATATAATTCTTGAATCTTCAGAATCTGTTAGTGTGTCTTGTTTAAACTTTGGCCATTTGTGTCCATGTGTTACCATTAGTGAATAGTTTGCGTGTGTTCTTTGATAGTGCTCTTAAATTTGAGAAAGAGTTCAGTGGTCAAAACTAGTTTTTCACCTTTGAGTCCTAGCTAAAGTAAAAAAATAATTTCTTTCTTTTATATACTTTAAAAGGGTGATCCAAGCTTTCATTTTGACAATGCTGGATTATTGTAATTTATTTTATAAGGGTGTTAACCAAGTATCTCTTGCCCAAATGGTTCAAATTCTTACTGCTATAGGCTGCTAACTGGTGCACGGAAACAAGATCATTACTCTGATTTGGCTCTCATTTCGATTCAGAATTGATTGTTGTTACTGGGTTTTTAAATATTTTAATGGATTAGCACCTGCATTTCTGATTTACTATCTACAATCCAGTAATGTGTCTAAAGTCATTCAACCACAAACTGCTAAACATTCCTAGATTAAAATTTAGCTAGATTATAATTGAGAGGTGATTGTGCTATTTTTCTTTTGCTGTTGCCCCACCGAAACCGACCTTTTAATACTAGAATTGCCCTACACGGCATGGTTTTTGAAGTAAACCTCAAAACATATCTATTTACTCTGGCTTTTAATCATCGCTGATTTGTGTAGTTTGTGTAGTTTTGTGTACTTATGTTTGTAAACTGTTTACTGGTTTAAAGGGGGGGTGAAATGCTGTTTCATGCATACTGATCTTTTTACACTGTTAAAGACTTGGAATCCCATACTAAACATAGACAAAGTTTCAAAAGTTAAGGTGGACGTTTGACGGGAGTATTTCTTTGTCAAAAATACTACTTCCGGTTAGTCATAAGTTTCGGCAAGTTTTTTGAGATCATGCGTCCCCTTTGACGTTAACGGGGGCGGAATTTCCTTGTATGGGCCTTACGGACAATTCTACCGGAAGCGCGTGAGAGAGAGAGAGAGAGAGAGAGAGAGAGAGAGAGAGAGAGAGAGAGAGAGAGAGAGAGAGAGAGAGAGAGAGAGGGAGAGAGCGAAAGCAACAGGCTATGCCCATCAAAGCGCTTGCTTGTAGGATGCTAAACAGGTGATGTGCACATAACAATGTCACCAAAAAAGTGCGTTTTTGGTTGCCAGACCAAGACAGTCCTGCACAGATTCCCCAAAACCCCGCGTTAAGGCAACAGTGGATGTAATTTGCTTTTCCGGATCAGCAACTGAGTTGCGCGAATGTTTATATCTGTTCGCTGCATTTCGGTGCCGACTGTTTCATAAACAAGGCCCAGCTCGACGCCGGATTTTCCGATCGCCTAATGCTGAATGATGGAGCAGTCCCAACGATAAAGGTCCCAACGTTAAAACCGCAGGCGGTGAGTGAGACTGCTTCAAATGTCTGTGTTTTTGCCTATGCTCATCAAGTAGCCCAAACATGATCACGTATAGTTAATTGATCAATGGAGCATGCGATGTGTAGTGCGTGTACATTTGTTTAGCTGGCCACTATATGTGTAACTTTGTTTGTGTATTGTAAAAGCACTCCAAACAACAATACACAAAGAGTGGGGAAATATGTTGAACTAAATAAGCGCGCTTCTTCATTCAAATGCGCTACTATTCCGTGTCTTTCTATGTAAACACTAACTAATCCTGCTGTGCAAAACCAGTCCGCTTACTGTCTACACAAACCACGCGTAAACACACAAACACACGTGCACAACTGCACTTCCCACATGTACACCTTCAAAGACAAAAATACGACGATATAATTCAAGTATAAATGTGTAAATAACACAAGTCGCTAAGCATATTATATAGTTAGTGTATAACTTGTACCGTAGTGTATAGAGACGTCCTGCTCTAGTCGTTTTTTGCTGCTGCTCCTGTTCAACTGCAGCCTCTGGGTCTGATTCCGGATCATAGATGTATGGCTGTATCTGATTAAAAGCCATTTTTTTATTTTGAATAAAGTTTTTTTCCCGCTGTTAGGGATGACGCAGTCGACTCAACACAATAGCAGTGCGCTGCTGCACACGTCATTATTTAGCTCCACTCACACGATACGCCCCCACCCGCTCGGCTTTTTTCGGAAAGACTCGGAACAGCGCATCTTTCTTATATAATTATAAAAAAAATAAAGACTTTTCGGAGATATGCAGGATGCAATGCTACTCTGTAGGTACTCAAGATTGACATGACACTGACTGAAACTGAGTGTTTCACCCCCCCCTTTAATGTTGATGGTCTTTTAATATACTGTACAGTACCTCGGGTCAACAATCATTGTTTTTAATGGTGCCATATAAATAAATTATGGGGCCTCTGCATTTATAAAACCTTGCACTGTCTGGTAATAACCTTGATGAGTGAATTTGCAGATTTTGGAAGGTTATTCTGATTATTTAATGCTTTATGCGAAAGCTTTATTTATGTCATATACTGACGCACAATAGTTAAAATAAACTAAATACAGGTTCAGATATGAAAAATAACTATTGTTAATGCTGAAAAACGTAATATCTGTGGCCTTTTTATCAATCCACACACATTTAGGGGAAATGAATTTGCTTCTGCATATTAAGATAGAAAAGGTATTTTAACACTCAAAAAACCAACATAAAGGAGAATGAAACAGATGATACAGCAACAAGCAAGAAAAGAGAAGAAGAACTAACCTAGAAGACTTCGTGGTAGACGGTTGCTGGTGTCGTTTTCATGATGACTGTCTGGCTCAACCTCTAGGGAACAAAATAACAGCAACTTGAAAACATGATCAGGTAGCAAAACAGCGGTGAATATGCATGAAATCATTTAATTTCAGACCCTTGTAAGAAATTGCAACTTGTTTCTATTTTCTATAGGAACAAAAGTATCAGTAAAAGAGGACTGGCACATCACACCATGTTACGTTTTTTTCTTCTCACCACGCATTGATTAAGGTTTCTTCTTCTGGTTCAAGATGGGCTCTTTGCAAAGTACATGATACTTTGTCAAATAAAGCTAAAGCACTTAAGTAACTCTGCATAAGAGTGTCTACTTAATGCCTTAAATCTAAATGGGGACAACACACAGTTCAAAGTCAAAGACAAAATGTTGCTTTGTAATAAGTATTCAAATTACATTCTATATTAAGTGTGTAAAACTGGCGTGTTGTAGCCCACAGTCATAATTACCATTTTTATTAAAGGGAAATAATTGCCTCGAGCAAATGTAATTTTGAAGCTTTATAACAAAAAAACACTTCAAATTAGCTCCATATTCAACAGCATGCACCTCTTAAATACTAAATACTTTTGACAGCTACAGCCCAGGTCACTACAGTTTCTAGAGAGTCACAAAACCCATGAATATATATAGGCCTTTTTAGCTTCACACTTTAAATGTCTGTCTGTGCAATCTTTCTGTGCTGAAGAAGAATGACACATGCATCTCTGTGAGATTTCTAGTATGTGAGCGATTCAAAGCAGATGCAGATTTACCTATGGATTCAGAGAACAGTAGAAACTGCAGGTCCTGAATAGAAGACACAGATCCACCCTTCACCAACTCAACCACAGCGGCCGGGAGAGGATCGGCCTAAAAGAGAGAGGAAAAGGAACTGAAGCGTTAGAAATAAATATTACATTTTTAATAACAAAATATTAAGCAGCACAACTGTTTTCAACATTGATAAGAAATGTTTCTTGAGCATCAGATCATCATATCTGAATGATTTCTGAAGAATCATGTGACACTGAAGACTGGAGGAATAATGCTCAAAATACACTTTTGCTAGATTAATGATGGGCGGGGGGGAAACGGTCTGTGTGCCCGGCACATGGTCTAAACGGGTTACACGGTTGTTTTGGGCCTAAAGTGCAATAAACCAATCATAGACTAATCTCCCGAATTCACTTTACATATAGCGGAATTTGCGGAACGCTTCTCCAGAGAGCAATCCTTTTATTGTTAATATTTAAAAATTTTGTGTGCCCTGTGTGTGTGTAATAAGCAGAGTGTATGTGCGTTGTGCACCCACATATTACTAACATATTATTAACGCATATTACTAGCACACTATTTAAATGACACAAAAAATATGCCTGAACACACCTCGTTTTCAGACCAGCACACCCATAGGTGAAAAGATGGCCATGAGTGCATTTGGTATTTAAAGCTACACTGCGTTAGCCTAGAAATCTAGACGCACCAAATCTTATCTGCCCGCGAGTGTCGTCTAGCAACTCTCAATACCCTTCTGAGCTGTATTCGCCTAACTCTTGCTGGGCCAATCACATCGTGTATAGAGTCAGTGGGTGGGGCCATAATGACGTTTGCGTGCTTCTAGCAAACACAGAAACTGGCGAACAGCGGTCTTTCGAATCAGCTTTGACCGCGACTCTGGAAGACTTGGAGTTAAGCTTTTCTCTGAGAAAAGAACAAAGAATGGCACTGAAGTCATTCTTAAAAAGGGAAGATGTGTTCAGAGTTTTGCCGACCGGATACGGCGAAAGTTTAATCTATTAACAAGCTCTGTTTCACCTTCGTTGCTCTGGTTGGTTGTAGCGCTATCCTATCGTGTGCAGAGGGAGTTTGAAAGACAACCGTTTATCCTGCCCCTCGGATTGAGCCCTGTCTATGGTGAGTTTCCAGACCAAACATCTTGATGTGGTTCTGGCTTGTCAGGCTAACACTGTGTGATATTTTCCCCCATCTAGCGGTAAAAAGGTTATATGACCATCAAGTGAATAATAGTTTCTGTTGCTCTCAATTCTGATTTCGTTTTAACTCCTACGGTGGCCAATTCAGTCCAAGATTAACATGTCAATCCCCCTCTTCACATTCGACAAGGTGCCATCGAGTGTTAAAACGCGAAAGGCGAAGCTGGAATTTATGGCTATGTCCCTCTTTGGCTAATGTACTTTCAAGATGGAGGGCCAACATGGCGACTGGCATTTTCGAACCCCTCACCTGTATGTATTTTCAATGGCATATTATAAACTTACGAGAATACTTTGTTACTTGAAAGAAGTAAATATACATTGATGAGCACATATATTTTTTGAAAAAACGTGTTTTTAGCTAAGAATAAACTAAAAAAGTTACACAGTGTAGCTTTAAACGTGGCACGGGGCGTGAAAATGATAACTTCGTTGGGCCGAAACTAGCAAAAAACACTTGCGTTGCGCCTTCAAATTGCGCTGGGTGAATGATAGGGCCTAAAATCTTACAGACTCCACACTTTTGGATGGTACTGTATGTAGAAAATAAATAAATAATATACTATCAGTTAAGCCAGAAAGTCATAATGACCTACAGGTTTTAATTCGTGTTGTTATCCTCCATGATATACAGAAAATGAATAAATGTAAATGCAACACTAAATTAATAATTTAAATAAAATATATACATGGATCATTTATACTAAATGTAAAATACAATTTTAAAATACAATAAGTTACAATAAAATAATTACATTTTGTTAATATCCAAGTCAGTTGACTACAACAAGGGTCAATTATACAGTTTAACAACATTTGAGCGCGGAATACTGAATGACGCATCAGATTTAAGCGCATATATAAATGAGCGTAAATGTTGTGTGTGTTTCACTCTAAAAACTAATACTATGATTTACTCAATTTTTTTGGTGAAACATTTTTACACTATAAAAATTGAGTAAATTTTAAAGCAGTGAAATCAATTATAAACACCATAAGAACTGAGTAAAATTAAGTAAAAAAATTAAGTAGATCTGAGTAACTGCATTTGTTACATTAACAAATTCAATTGAGTAGAAAAAATAGGGTAAAAAGCATTTTAAAAACCAATATTTATGACTAATATGAACTGATTTTATTTATGAGTATTACTAACTTGTATAGTATAACTTTAATTTCCTCTAAACCTTTGTAAAATACTCCACAGTCTACACAAACACACTTATACATGACATGGCCTTTATTGTCGACGAGTACAGCAACGTTACAGCATATATTACTGTTTTGACATGTAAAGAATAACAGTTATTTTACAACATTTAAACTCATGTAACAAACATTTTAGAAGTAAAAATTAAACATTTAAAAGTAATTCAAGTGTAATCAACCGGTCTGTTATCCCATTTCCACCGTATCAGCGCTGTTTCTCGAGCCTGAGATGGACTAACGATAGCGTGGTGGACTCTGAACTTGAGACCGCTGTCCTGCGTTTCATTTGTAGCTGAAAGATGCTGCGAGGCGCCAGACTCCATAACCTGACAATAAACAAACAGTGCCCAGTTTTAATAAGATTTTATTATCCAAATTCATTATATTCATTATCTTTACGAATAAAGTTGTGTGTTTTGAGCAACACAGCAGGCTATTCAAAGACCAACGCCACACGTTAACTTAAGGTGACTCACACTGTCCCTGTATGTTGTTTTGAATTAAACAAAATGCCTTTTAGCACAGTAATGATTATATAGATAAAACAAAACATACAAACCTGAATTTCACAGAGGAAATGCCCCAATTCTGCGACGCTGAGAAGAAGAAACTGCTCTGGTGACTGAGGAGAATTCAAATATCCGCACTCACTCAACCGTCGAGCTGTCGTGGAGTCAGAGGGTGGGGGAGGGGCGCATTGTTTTAATCGAGTAAACTTACTCAATTTCTTCAGTGTGTGTTAAATATTAATAATCTTGATTTTAATTAAGAAAATATTTGTGGTTCTTGAAACAGATCGGTTTAATTCTCCATTCTCAAATATTTTGAAATAAATTTCACAAATGTATTAAGTATATTTAAAATAAATAATTGGTTATTTGAATACTAAATTATTTTAGAGAAAAAAACTTAAATATAAGTATAAATTTTAGACAAAATTAACTGTTGGATTTTTAGTCAATTATTTTGGTATGTTTAACTAAAACCATCAAGTAAATGATATTGAGAGATTTTATTAAGTTAATAAAGTTAATTATTACTGCGATATTTACTAAGCCACTGAATTATTTTTTAGAGTGTTGAGTGTGTGACAGTGAGACAGAGCGTTATGGATGCTGGTTTGTCTCAGGGTGTCAATGCAGGTCTTGGGGACACAATAGCCCTGTTCATACAGCGTGTCCAGACAGGGGCCGCTGACCCTCGTCTCCTCCGTCTCATCTGGCAGCATTTACGCAGGACACAGGAAAGAGAACAGAGAGGAAGTGGGGGATGGAGGGATGGAGAAAAGGTGAGTTTTCGGAGGAGAAAGAGAGAGATGGATGAGGGAGGCTACCGGAAGGATGGAGTATTTCAGTAATCGGCGTGATAAGGGAAATCAGTCACATTACTGATTCAGACTGTTTTGCATGGGCAGAACAAATGCAGGAATACAAGCATGCCAAAAGTTAAGAAACATCCGAAATTTGCCGCACCTCTTGCGGCATGCACTCATAATTCAACAGAAATAGATGCATGGTGAATCACTGGTGTATTTTGCACTCTTGGGAGTTTTGGTGATCCTGTTTTGTCCAAATGCATAACTCTCATGAATCATCGGTTTTCCATCTTTAATTTCTCGGTGACATTCTCAAGCGCTCTATCATACGTTTGTGCATGCATGAACTACTGCCAATACCACAGCATGATTTCAATTCACTGCACAGCAGGACATACAAAACCAGGTAAACGTTGTTTGAACTTTGATGAAATGTTGTCACACTATCGTTCAAAAGCTTAGGGTTGGTAAGATATTGTAAAATGTCTTTGAAAAATGTATTTGATCAAAAATATAGTTAAAACAATTATGCAAAGCTGAATTTTCAGCATCATTCCTCCAGTCTTCAGTGTCACATGATTCTTTAGAAATCATTCTGATATGATGATTTTAAAAACAGTTTCTTAATATTTTTGTGAAAACATGACACAGGTTATCCAGGATTCTTTAATGAAAAGAAAGACCAAATGAAAACAGCATTCATTTGAAACTGAAAATCTTTTCTAACACGGTAAATCTTTACTGTGAATTCTGATTGATTTGTTCCCAAACGTTTAAATGGTAGTGCATGCTTGGACTTACACCTTTACACACACTAATTCACACCTATATGATTCATAGGCATTTATAATACATCATACAAACACGCTAAAATGCTTTATGGCGACCTAATGTAAATATATAGCATAACGCAGGCAAACACACACACACACACACACACACACATGCGCGTACAGACAACAGATGGGATACAAAATGGCCACAAACAGAGAATAGAATAGAATAGAATAGATAGAATAGAATAGAATAGAATAGAATAGAATAGAATAGAATAGAATAGAATAGAATAGAATAGAATAGAACAGAATAGGTTGCTGTTTTAGATCAGGAGATTTAATCTTGCTCTCATTTATGTATCAAATGTATGAGACATTTCTTCTAAACAAAATTGCTGACATATACTGGAGAAAAGTTAAGTTTTTTAGTACATTTTCGGAAACGTATGAGTTCATATTCAGATTTCTGAGTTTGGTGAAGTTTAGCAAATCTCAGCAAAAAAAAAACAGTTTGAGACATAATTAAGATATTAGACAGATTTATTCTTATTGCATCATGAGATATTAAAGATATTAAAGAGATATTTCATTTGTATTTTTCTTTCCTAATGGAGAAGACTCAGCTGATGGACTCTAAAACAACAAAAAAGTTTCAGATTTAATCTAAATACTGAAAACAATTCAAAGTAATTGAATAATAATTTAAACTTATCTATTATATTACATATACATATATATATATATATATATATATATATATATATATATATATATATAATAAACAATATTACATTTATGTAAAAATCTGAATATCGCAAAAAAATAAAATAAAAATAAAAGCGAATGAAGATACTGATGCTTGCAGGTTGCCACATCCAAACACACCAGTGGATTGGAGTGGGAGGGCGGAGTGTCACCAGAGCTGAACGACACAACCCCTGAGTCCTGCTGCTATCATCACAGAGTGAAGGACAAGCCCAGAGCATTCTGGGATTGTGGAGGAGTGGTGGAATGCACAGGCAATGTTGGGGAGTAATGATACATAATTGCACATCTGCTGACAATGCTGTCTCTCACACACACACGCATACACGCAAACACACACACACACACACACATGCCCATATCATCTACTAACACATGCAACTATGCACCACCATCAGTTTGTGTCTTCAATAAATAATATTGCATGTCTGTGTGTTTTTATTTTTATCTGTAAATGAAAACATATAATCAAGTGTACATGTCATATTTGTCTAAATTTTACCTATAGCAGAATATTTCTATCCAAATCACACATCATAAAGACATTTTTAAAAATATGTTCTTACATGGGGAACTTCCGAAAAGCACATCTTAAAGTCGAGAGAGAGATCATAATCACAGTTTTTATAAAAGTTTTGATCTTGCATTTTCCATTCAAACAAGGACTTACATTTTAAGCATTCAGATAAACACCCTTCCACCCTCAAGGTGAAAGGGGTGCATAATTTAGAGATGTCATGTCTTAAATGAACTAGATATGAATTAAATCTCTTATGATATGTCTCCCTCTGACTTCTAGCAGGTTTGGGGTCACAGAAATGTCATATTTTGATTGAGTGCCTAATGCAACACAACTGATGGTCAACGGAAGGCCAAACGCATTAGAACCTGCAGATCTCGGGTGCCAATGTCAACAATCCTTGGTGCACCAGTCAGGATTACACGTTTCTGGAGCCTCCAGGCATCAGATAACTGATACATATAATTGAATCAACCATGGGGAATTCTTCATATGACTCTCCATGGGTGATTTATGATGTTGTGGGCTGCCACTGGTTACACCGCAAAACTACAGCATAAGTTCATGTGGCAGTAATAATATTTGAAGAAGCTTTGAAGCACTGGGGAGAACAATCTATACACAAAAAAGGCCTACACACATGCACAGATATTCACAAACAACTGCCAAAAAGAATTGTTCACCCAAAATACGTATCATGCCTGCAGATACATCAAAATGATCAAAATTTCGCATAGCCTAAATCTGAATGATTTTTTAAAAAATTTAATCAAAATTTTAGGTCGACGCATATGAGTGTTACTTACACTTGACTACTTAATGTTAAAAAGTTGCAGAAAACATCTCAATCCTCTGCACTGTTTGACACCATAGACCATAAAAAAATATTGTTTGACACACACCAGAAGCGCACACGCAGAAAGCCGCCTCTCTGGCAGTGTAAATTTTTCTTCAATATCGTACAGCCCTAATGCGAAATCTGAATTCTGTTATTTCTTTGATGTAACACAAACTATATAGAATGCTTATGGAGTTCGTTTCCATACAGGACATCTGTCAAACTACAAAGTTTAGAAAAAATCTTAGGCTACTAAAAGTACTCCATAAGACTCTTGTATTCTGACGATGTTCAGATTGAAATTATTCCCTACACTGTAAAAAAAAAAAAAAGAAAAAAGAAAGTCAGTAAAAATAGGGTACAATGTAGGCTACTGTATGAATATAATGGAATTTTCCGTATTTTTTTTTTTTTTTTTTTTTTTTTTTTTTACAGGTCCTTACCTGTAATTTGAATTAGGCCTACACATTACCTCATTAGTTAGTGTTTTATGGGTTAACTGAAATTTTCGTAATATTACTGGATAATGTACTGGGAGAAAATTACCATTACATTTTCAGTTTTCATTTTTTTACACTATAGAAATCTAATCGTCCTCATTCTTCAGATTTAAAATAAATCTGCCGAAACGTCACTTGACGTCACGTTTTATGTCATTGACAATGTCAGTTTCCATTGGTCAATGAGTCATAACAAATCCTTATATAATATCTCAAATCTATAATGAAGTTTTAAACGAGTTGCAGTGGAGTGAAGATTTTCAATACGGTTTAAGTAGCCTATGCTATGCAGCAGACTCGTCTTGCTCGTTTTAATATAGCCTAAGGTAGCTATGCAAATAGTTTCTGTCATGGTTTGCTTGACTCGCCAGTTTAACGTTAAATATTTGAAATTGAAAATGTGAAGCGCGACAGCAGAGGAGAACCTTTTATGGGATTAAGACTTAAATTTGGGTTTGTTTCCCAAACAAATCTATCAAATGGCATGAGTCGTATAACTCTTTTGCCTGTCATCTTTGGTGCTTGACAGATGTGATCACCATCAACTCTTAAGGAGAACAAAACATTTTTTGGGACAAACATCGCTCTATAAAACAACAAGTCATTATCAAAAACTAATTGGTTTAATTATGAAAGAAAAAACTTGCTACTGTGTGTTGTTAAATAATTAGCCCATAAGAATGCATCAGGGACCAATGAACTCTACCAGGTCAGATAGCAATTTGAGATTCATTAGAATGTCCATTGAGTCTCTCTTACCTCCGCACTGCCAAACCGCAGACACGCCGCCGCAAGTACCGCGAGAAGTAGCGGGATCCGCGATCTCATCTTGCTGCCGTGCCGCTGCGGGGCTCCACGGGACAGCGCGCATTTAGAGAGACGCGCACGAGACGCTCGGCACTGGGCTCCGACTCGCAAGCAAATATCGGGTTTAATTAAGCAGCAGTTTGAGTCCCTCAGCGGCTCTGCAGGCTCGACATTCCTCTCAGTGCGCAAACATTCAAATTGCCCTCCACGGCAGAATGAGTCTCTTTTCTCAGGAGCAAGTGGCCCATTTGAAGTCCTTTGAAAGGCAGTTTGCGGATTAAAGTGAAGAGTTTTTTTTCCTTCTTCTTCCAGGCGAAGTACCAAAATTCCGGATTCCTCAGCTGGCGGTTATTTAATCAATTATTTACATGGTCCAGTCCTTAATACTATCTGAGAAAACTGTTATCTAAAATACCTGTTCAGTCAAATTCAATAATTAAAAAAAGTAATTAAATGAACATAAAAGGTTTAGCAGTCAAACATGACTTTTTTCAACTTTAAAAAACGTATTTATAATATAAAGTAGTGCGCGTGCGGTCCTTTTGTTTGGTACAAAGTTACCACTGTTAACTCCACATCAACGTTGATTAAGTATAAAAAGTTATATTTAAAAAAGTCTTTCCAATCCAAGATGTTCCATGAGAAATACACGAGGGTCCCTTCGTCTTCGCATTGCCCCTAATGAAAGCGACATTAATGGAAGTTAAATTAAAACTCTTGGTCTTGCAGTTTTCTTATCAATGTCTAGCGCGTGCACGGCCCCGCGCGAGCTGTCTGTGCGGTGTTGATTATGGGACTGTGGCTCTGAGGAGGATTTCAGGGGTCTGTATGTGGACTCTTATCTTACCCTCCCCTTAAAGGCAGGGCTGCACACACTGAGAGAGAGAGAGAGAGAGAGAGAGAGAGAGAGAGAGAGAGAGAGAGAGAGAGAGAGAGAGAATGGGAGGTGGGTGAGGAGCTCAGATGAGGTGCTGAAGTCTTGTTGCTGGAACGCATGGTTAATGAACAGATGCATGAGAACAAATAGAACATTTGATTATGTTTTACATTAATAACATTGAAAATGTAATATATTGATATACAATTTACTCGCCCTCGTGCGGTTCCCTTGGCTTGTTTCTTGTCTGGAACACTTTTGCAAAATGTTAATGCTGCTCTTTGTAGGCATGACACCACCACTATACTCCAAGTGTGACAGCACAGACCTATTTTGTCATATATAAAAAAATCTAGCTCACAAACTGCATTTGCATATTTGCAGTATTTTCAGTATAATCAAGTCACTTGCACTGTAAGTTTGTAAGTCGCTTTGGATAAAAGCGTCTGCTAAATGGGTAAAATAATCAATATTGTCATCAGCAGCAATGCCATTACTTATTTCCTGTCCGATTTCCCTTCATGCATACATAAACGTTATTTTATACATTTGCATGATGAGGCAAAAAACTTTCATTTGCATCTTTGGAGAAAGAAAAAACCTGCATAAAGAATGGGGGGGGGGGCGACATAACATGCATGAATAAGTAAATGTTTCATTAGCAAAGAATGAATGGGATGGTGGCCGACATATTCTCTCCAGCCAGGGCACTTTTAAATGTTTTCACAGCATTGCCCATGGTGATGGAATCAAAAGGTGCGTCTAAATACCAAAACTCCTCAAAGCTATTTTAAATCTTATGACCTTTCAGATTTGCACAATGGGTGTCCGGGTTATGAAACCAAGAGGTCTGCAGTCTAAAATGAACGTGATAGGAACAGCTATGTTATACATTTATGTAAATCTTCATGCATTAGTTAGATGATTATTTTTCCCTCTATAAAGAAGTAAAGAACCTTTCACCCTTAAAAATAGTGCTGTGATGGTCCCGTGAAGAACTTTTTTGAACATGCACTGGGTTCTTTAGATTATTTTAATGTTTTTCACACAAGAGAAAAAAAAATATTTTAAGAACTGTTCACTGAAAGATTCATTGGGTAACGTTTTCTTCAAAAAGTCTATACACCTATGAGGCATAGCATTATGACCACTGACAGGTGAAGTGAATAACAATATTATCACTTCATCCTGGCACCTGTTAGTGAGTGGGATATATTAGGCAGCAAGTGAACATTTTTTCCTCAAAGTCAATGTGTTAGAGCAAGTTTGAAAAAGGCCAAATTGTGACTAGATGACTGGGACAGAGCATCTCCAAAACTGCAGCTCTTGTGGGGTGTTCCCGGTCTGCAGTGGTCCAAAAGCTACTGTAGCTCGAATTGCTCAAGAATTTAATGCTGGTTCTGATAGAAAGATGTCAGAATACACAGTGCATTTCTGTTTGTTTCATATGGGGCTGCATAGACGCAGACCAGTCAGGGTGCCCATGCTGACCCCTGAGCATCAGAACTGTCCCATTAAGCAATGGAATAAAGTGGTCTGGTCTGATGAATCATATTTTCTGTTACATCACGTGGATGGCCGGGTGCATGTGTGTCGCTTACCTGGGGGATCACATGGCACCAGGATGCACTATGGGAAGAAGGCAAGCTGGCAGAGGCAGTGTGATGCTTTGGGCAATGTTCTGCTGGGATACCTTGGGTCCTACCATCCATGGGGATGTTACTTTGACACGTACCACCTACCTAAGCATTGTAGAGCATGTACACCTTTTCATGGAAACGGTATTCCCTGGTGGCTGTGGCCTCTTCCAGCAGGATAATGTGCCCTGTCACAAAGCAAAAATGGTTCAGGAATTGTTTGAGGAGCATAACAACAAGTTTGAGGTGTTGACTTGGCCTCCAAAATCCCCAGATCTCAATTCAATCAAGCATCTGTGGGATTTATTGAACAAACAAATCCATGGAGGTCCCAACTTACAACTTACAGGAAGGATCAGCTGCTAGATTCTTGGTGCCAGATACCACAGCACCTTCAGGGGTCTAGTGGAGCCATTGCCTCGACGAGTATATGTATACTTTTTTATTTTCTTCTCTCTGTAAAGACCAATGATCCTAATATTGTTATATATATATATATATATATATATATATATATATATATATATATATATATATATATATATATATATACTCACTAAAGGATTATTAAGAACACCATACTACTACCGTGTTTGAGCCCCTTTCGCCTTCAGAACTGCCTTAATTCTGCATGGCATTGATTCAACAAAGTGCTGAAAGTATTCTTTAGAAATGTTGGCCCATATTGATCGGATAGCATCTTGCAGTTGATGGAGATTTGTGGGAAGCACATCCAGGGCACGAAGCTCCCGTTCCACCACATCCCAAAGATGCTCTATTGGGTTGAGATCTGGTGACTGTGGGGGCCATTGTAGTACAGTGAACTCATTGTCATGTTCAAGAAACCAATTTGAAATGATTCGAGCTTTGTGACATGGTGCATTATCCTGCTGGAAGTAGCCATCAGAGGATGGGTACATGGTGGTGATAAAGGGATGGACATGGTCAGAAACAATGCTCAGGTAGGCCGTGGCATTTAAACAATACCCAATTGGCACTAAGGGGCATAAAGTGTGACAAGAAAACATCCCCCACACCATTACACCACCACCACCAGCCTGCACAGTGGAAACAAGGCATGATGGATCCATGTTCTCATTCTGTTTACACCAAATTCTGACTCTACCATCTGAATGTCTCAACAGAAATTGAGACTCATCAGACCAGGCAACATTTTTCCAGTCTTCAACTGTCCAATTTTGGTGAGCTTGTGCAAATTGTAGCCTCTTTATCCTATTTGTAGTGGAGATGAGTGGTACCCTGTTGGGTCTATCCGCCTCAAGGTTGTGTGTTGTGGCTTCACAAATGCTTTGCTGCATACCTTGGTTGTAACGAGTGGTTATTTCAGTCAAAGTTGCTCTTCATCAGCTTGAATCAGTCGGCCCATTCTCCTCTGACCTCTAGCATCAACAAGGCATTTTCGCCCACAGGACTGCCGCATACTGGATGTTTTTCCCTTTTCACACCAAAAGGAAACATGTTTTCAGGTGTTTTTTTATCCATTTTTTTGTAAACCCTAGAAATGATTGTACGTGAAAGTCCCAGTAACTGAGCAGATTGTGAAATACTCAGACTGGCCCGTCTGGCACCAATAGCCATGCTCAGAATTTAATTTCAGAACTGAAAGCTGATTGCATTAATGAGAAATTGAACAGGTGTTCCCAATAATCCTTTAGGTGAGTGTATATAGTAAATACACTGATCAGGCATAACATTTAAATAATCGAAAGAACCTTTTTCCACTATAAAGAACCTTATGTCTAGTGGATATGTTCCATGGATGTTCTTCTGGTACCATCGCTTCACTGTGGAAAAAACCCTTTTAGGAATCTTATTCTAATCACAAGCTTTAATCTTTTTGAAAAAAACTTTTTTTTAAAGAACTTTGAACGAAAGGAAAAAAATGTCCATAAATTACAGATATTTAATACCGTTAAAATGTAATACCTTCAAAATAGCACTTTAATCAACTGCACTTCAATGTTGTATTTAAAAACATCTGCACTTAAACCCAAAAGATGTTAATAAACCACGTTTACGAGCAAAGTCTACTAGAAAAATGTGTGGGCAGCTGCCAATGGCCTGAAACAGAAGAGCTCTGTGGTCAGACAGAACGATGAGCACTGTCACAGAGAACCATCACTGACACGCGTGTGTGAGCAGATATCATCTGTCTTATTAGGAAAAGGACAGGTCAAGAGGTCAAGTGTGAACAAGGCTGGCTGGACAACCTCTCACAACCAATCCAATTTCTCCAGTTCTGTTCCTCTTTTTTCCACAGAATCGTGCATCTTTTTATTCTCTATTCATCTCACGCTGTAACTCCCACACTCCCTCTTTCTCCTTCCATTTCTTTGTCTCCAGCTTCCTCTCTCCTTCTCCACCTCCTCCCTGCCCCCTCTCATCCTTTCATCCTTTTGATATTGCACTATTCCTTGGTTTCTTTCATCTGTAATATGTACCCATTTGTTCAAGTCTGTTCATGATTATGCACTTCTCTTTCTGTCTCTCTGTACATGCCGAGCTTTAAACTCTTTTAGAAAAGCTTTTGGAATGCAGTAAAACCACCATATGTTGACTCATTTAGATAATTTCATTTTGCATCATTATTTGGATTCGTAAGTGCTGTAGAAACTGCATACTTAAACATGATATTTAAAGGGTTCCTAAGGTGTTCAGAGTGGCTTTACATGCGCTGCAATGGGGTTGCTAGGGTATTCTAGGTGTTTTTTAGGTGGTTTCTCACTGGACCAAATTTAAGAGTCTCAAGGTAAATATGTTTAGGTATAGAGTGCAACTGTGCTCACCGTCCAGCACTGTTTCAGTGCTGTTTTTTCCATTTATTTCTCTCATAGGGATAAACCATAAACCAAGCCAACCAGTTGCGTGGGGAATCATAACATTATAAACTTTGATTTGAAGCAAAAACGGATTTTAAAATGAAACAAAAATACAAAGGTTTTAGTGAAGGAAAGAACTACAATCCTATAAAATCATTGCATAATCTAATTAAAAACTATGGAGAAATATAAAACTAAATTAAAGGGTTGATTTTTTATATTATATACCCACTCGTTATGGTTGTAACGAGTAGTTATTTCAGTCAAAGTTGCTCTTCTATCAGCTTGAATCAGTCGGCCCATTCTCCTCTGACCTCTAGCATCAACAAGTCATTTTTGCCCACAGGACTGCTGCATACTGGATGTTTTTCCTTTTTCACACCAAAAGGGAACATGTTTTCACATGTTTTTTCCCTTTTTTGTAAACCCTAGAAATGGTTGTTTGTGAAAATCCCAGTAACGGAGCAGATTGTGAAATACTCTGGCACCATGTCATGCTCAAAATTGCTTAAATCACCTTTCTTTCCCATTCGGACATTCAGTTTGGAGTTCAGGAGATTGTCTTGACCAGGACCACACCCCTAAATGCATTGAAGCAACTGCCATGTGATTGGTTGATTAGATAATTGCATTAATGAGAAATTGAACAGGTGTTCCTAATATATATATATATATATATATATATATATATATATATATATATATATATATATATATATATATATTATAGAAAAATATATACATTCAAACATTTATGCATTTTGAGATTTATGAAAAAACAGACTCATTTACGTCATTCGCAGTGCTTCATGGGAGTGGGCGGAGCTAAATAATTATTTTGACATGTTTTGCTTGCTTCGACTCTCTGATTGGTGGGATTTTCTGTACAGCATCATGGGTAATGTAGTTTATTACCACAAATTCCATTGTTAAACATGGTCATTTAAAAAAAAATATATATGGTATAATGGCTTCAATATAGCGGTCCAGGCGTCCAAACACAGCCCTGGCATCTTTAAAACAAGGCAGCATTTGGGCTGTCAGTGAAAATTTAGCAAAACATCTAACCAGATATTTTAAACCAAACACCTTGTAATCATTGTTGACTTTGCTTAGAAATTGCAACTGCTTACCCCTCCCTTTCGAAGCACAGAGAAGCAACAGTGGCCGACACAGAACAAAGATGCTGTCATCTGAGCAGAAGTGAGTGACTAGCGCTCTGTAGAGATGTTTGTCCATTTAGGGCTAATGTAGAAACATGTGCAAAATGGTGACTACACTGTGTTAGGGGACCCGTGTTGATAGAAATGGCTCATAAGGCAATAAAAACATAATAGTAGTAACTGTTTAAGGTCTTAATACACCATTGAAAAAATATTTATGTTTATTATATTGCATTTCTGTCAATAGATCATAATAAATATTACACCCTGCACCTTTAAAGCAACATATTGTATTAAGTGCTGTATAAATATTGACATAACTGGATCTTGTGCAAACAAATCAACATCGCTATGATCAGATGCTTTCTTAACTGTTGTTTTCTCACCACAGTCTTGTTGTGATGTCATCATACCATCTTAGCTCCAGGACAGGATGCTGTACACGAGTAACAGCAGGGCTCAATGAACCGGATAAAGACCAGAGAGGAACACTATTGTTCAGAACTGCAGAGCCATTACAGCACAAAGCCAGCTGTTGGGACTCATGGGTGTGTTCACTCACAGGCAGAGTGTGGCAGATCAATTATAAACGCCGTTCAGGACTCTATCTAGTCTAGTGAACATGGTGCACAGAAGTCAGATCAGTGTTTGCCCCATCATTAAAGCTCCAGTAACCCTTCAACCAAACCAGAAATATGCTCCTTTTAACTTAAGTATTGTACAATATATTTAAATTAAACACAAATATTATTAAAATAGATTAGTATTTTATTTTAATTTGTGTTTTAATTTAATAATAAATATCCTGCACAAGATTGAGTGAGTCACATTATACATTGTGATATACTTCATGATTTTTGTTACATGTACGTGAAACATTTCAGACGCAAATACATTATAAATGTTAGCTAGATTGTGTTAATTAGCTGTCTAATAATGTACGCTTAGCATTTAAGATTCTAATGTGTATTATTGCTAGCTAGAAGTTTATCAACTAGTGCAGTATTATAATTCAGTTGTGTATTAAAGTATATGGTATTGAAGTAGATGAATTAATGAATATATCATAAATTGAATGTCTGAATCATGAGAGGAAGTCATATAAAATGCACTTTGAAACTACTTTATTGACTCACTTAAAGTGTATTAATTCCATGATGTTGAAGTGATTTCCATGAACAAATTATGTTTGTTTAAGACAGTCGATTCATGTGGGACCGATGTACACAATTAAATGTAAATCCAACGCACTTTTTTTTCAGTGTATAGGAATACAATGTCTATCATCAGCATATATATTGATATATATACTGAAGCATATATTACTCCCCACATATGCTTCAGTATCAGCAGCTATGGTGATTCTGCAGAGCTCATTTTCCCTTCACCATCCCCAGATCCTCCACTCGTCCACTCAGGATTTGGCATTCTGATTCCCCTTAAATAACGATTTTTGTGAACGCAAAAGAAAGTTTTAATACTTATAAAAGTTAACTTGATTGAACTAATTTGTTTAACTTAAATTGGCTCTACTTAAACCAATTCATTATTTTGAGCATTAGGGTTTACAGTGAAGACATAAAGCAGAACTGCACATCACAAGAAAAATAAAGCTATAAAATGGGAGAACAGAGATGGAAAAAGAGACAGATAGAGAAAGAAATCAAATAATAAGTCATACTATTCACTGATGATGATGAAGTAATGAGTTTTGACAAATGGTTACTCCTCTGCACTGGACCTTTCACTGAGGCAAATTTTGAATGGACCAATTGTCATCATCTCTGCTATGATGAAGAGGCTCTTATTTGGCCTTTTGGATTATATTCATTGATTTATTCCATCAAACAACATGTTATTGTTGTCCTCTACCGGCCAAACTGGTGACTTTATTCTGAGTGAGTGTGCATCTCCTCCTAAACCCACTAGCTCTGACAAAAAGGGAGTTTTCCATTGCCTAACCTGAACAGCACTTCCTCATCACATACAATGCTGCAGTCACTCCAATCTTTCCACATCACAAAGGAGGTGTTCACCCTGAAGAATACACAGTCCTCACAACCTGTCCAAAATAATAACACATTAGTTGTTCTGCTACTTAACAGAAAATCCGCATCCCATAATACATTTGTGATTAAGAACAGAAGACTTGACTCGCAACTGATTCCAATACTTAACATGTTGCTAAGCTAATGATGCAACAACACTCTGAGCATACAAAAACACATGCAAGTGAAATTGTGAATTAAAATCATAAATGCTCTCAACTTCTGTTCTATTTCTGATTTTGCATTTGAGAATTGTATCCTAAAAAATGAAATATTTGCACAGTACATAAATGTTAACCATACATTGTAAACCCAAATATGTTGAGCTAACTCAAAACATTTGAGGTTAATCATTTACATATCAACATTTTTAGTTATGATGTTCCCAATTTTAAGTAAGCCGATCAAGTTTTGATTTCATAGTACTCACGCATGTAAATTGCTCCTATACTTGAAGTACTGAGTTAGCTAACTACACTTTTATAAGAATTAATATAAAAGATTTAGTTAATTCAGTTTTTTATTTTGAGTTCTTGCAAATCAAATGAGTTATTTACTTTACTGTAAACTTTCAGGTTATTTCAACATAAATATTCTGCTAGCTATAACAAACTCATTCAGAAAATACCAACTTGCTGCTTTACTAATGTAACCCTTACTGTTCGAAGTAAGGGTTACGAAGCTCCAAGCGGGACTTGAACTCAGGTCCACCAGCACGAGAGTCGGATGCTAACAAGGAGGCTAAAGGCTGCAACCTCTAAAGCCAGTCACGTCTCTTGAGGTCAGAGGAGTGAGGTTTACTCGCACAGCAACTGCTAGCTGGCCTCCATTACACTCACCCCCCTAAACCTCACTCCCACCCGGGTCACGGCACCAATGTAACCCCGCCTGTTCGAACCGCCTAATTTGTTTAATTAGTGATAATAACAATACAATATATTTCAGAGTGAATTTGAAAGGCAGAAAGGCAACTTTTTGCCTTTCAAATTCACTCTGAAATATTGTCGAAATATAAAGTCGTTTGATCGAATGTATAATTTAAATTTCATTATAACATAACAATGAAATTTAAATTATACATTCGATCAAACGACTTTTATTAGATTAAGCATGGTTTGCGCATGCGCACACATGAAAACTCGAGAGAAAGTTCTGGAGAAGTCGGAGGAGGCTGGCTGCTGCTGAACAGCGCGAACAAGCCACTTTTGTCAGGTAAGGGAGGAATTAATCAAAATTGCACGTCTGCGTTATCTTTGCCCTTTATTTCATTATAATTTTTATAAGCGTAACTAGTTTAGTTTTTATAAGGTGACTTCCTTGGCACTGTTTTACTGATATCCAGGCTAGCGCGACCTATCTAGCCAACATTCTCACACCCAACTCGTCACATATGGACGCTTGACCAGTAACGTTACCCCTTGTCGTCACTTTTCAACGACCTGGGCTCACCTTTATCGTCAATTTTCGACGTGCTGGGTGCTCCATTCATTTCAATGAGAAACCTTTGGCGTCATACACAGATTTAATTTAACGCATTTAATTCTTTGCGTTTGTAAAAGCAGACATGATTTTATTAATATTTAAAGGCTACTTTTATATTTTGGAGCAACTAACCTAACTCCTACCCTAAACCTACACACATCTTAGCAATATAAAACACATACCAGGCAAATAAATGTACAGTCACAAGTATTTATTGCAAAAACGGACCAAAACAGTATAAAAGTATTAGCTCATGTTGCATTCCAAGTCTTCTGAAGTCATACGATATCTTCATGTGAAGAACAGAGTCGATCTTGATGTTTTAATCGCTGAAATGATGATCCCGCTGCCCCGTGAACGAACTCATTCATATCTCATTCAAATAATTCAAAAGACTCCTGAGAATGACGCAATCGGTCACAAGACACAGGAGAGCCAATGACATTTTACAATCAATGCTGACGTAATGACACAATTGGTCACAAGACATATGAGAGCCAATGCAATTTCACTATGAAATCTGAAGTACGGGCGGCAATATTTGAAATTTGATGTGTTTGTTCATGATCTTCGGCGGATGGAGATGCTGATCGCTTTTGGGGATTTTCTTCATGCAAATCAATCGTTTGGCCTCGGAAAACTTGGATTGTTTAACTTTTTTGAATAACTCGTGGATGCAGTCGTATGTTATATCCTGTGTTTGATATCATGTTCACACAAATGGGTAGGTTTAGGGATGGGGTGGGGTTGGGTTACATGTTAAAATGTGTCTAAATAGCGTAAATAAAATAAATGTAAATGAAATCATGTTAAAATGTGTCTAAATAGCGTAAATAAAATAAATATAAATTAAATTATGCTTGCTGATTAATACATTTCACCATGACGATAATATTCCCATTCCCAGTGCGTCTGTGTATGACGCCAAAGGTTTCTCATTGAAATGAACGGAGCACCCAGCTCGTCGAAAATTGACGATAAAGGTACGCCCAGTTCGTTGAAAAGTGACGACAAGGGGTCCTGGTCAAGCGTCCATATGTGACGAGTTGGGTGTGAGAATGTGTTGGCATGGTACGTTCAGCTCCGTCATCTAATATTGCAAAGGTCTCAATTGTTCTGTCCTTATTATGTAGAAGCACAGGCACAACTTTCAGTAGTACTTGAAATAAATAAATTCGTGCAGAATGAGCAGGGGTGTATCTCACACACTCAACTGGGTCTGGTCAGCACTCTTTATTCATTACTATGTATTGTCTTGCCAGGATATGCCAGGTGATGGACTGGAGCAAACAATGGCCGTCTTAATCAGTGAGACAGACACCAGGGTTCTCATTGAGTCCACAGAGGTCCCCAGAAACGTGCCCTCAACCGCAGCTGCTGTAGCAATGCTGTTTGGACTGACATATGTGCTAAACCTCAAGTATCCAAAAGAACTGAAATTGAGTTTTTTCAGAAATTTTTTATGGAACTTGACACAAGAAAAATGACCCCCAAAATATGTCGCCTCTGCACTCTGCTGCATAGTCAATGACTTGATGAACATAGGATGGCAGAAATTCTTTCACCCCAGTCTCCACTACATGGTATAAGTAGTTCAGTAGTTGTTTGTTGTTTACTGGATGTGGCAATATCTATGTTGTGTATTTGATTTACATTTAATTCTTCTGCCAAAAATGTTAATTCCTGAGAGAAGCAGACCAACTGTTTTTAGGTATTTGTTCTTATTTCTTATTCTTGTTCTTATTGCTCTTATGATATATTCACGTTTTAATACTGCTATGAATTCAACTTGAAATGAACTGATCACTTGATCTTTCTTAGAATTGCATTTGTATTTGTAAAACAATGTTTGTTTTGCCAAAAAAGTCTAATCTTAAAAACAGTGATTTTTTTCCTACAAGATTTAATAAAGATTGTCAATTGTGAAGCCTTTTATATTACTTGCAATGAATACATATTTCAGATTGAAGAAAATTCAATTTAGATCAAGTTTCTTAAAAACCTTTTTTTTTTTTTATTTAAGCCAATTTAAAATATTGATTTTCACCAAACTCAGAAAAGAGTTTGCATGAAATCAAGTCTGTTAAAAAACATTTTTTTTATTATTTAAGCCAATTTAAAATATTAATTTACACCAAACTCAGAAAAGAGTTTGCATGAAATCAAGTCTGTTAAAAAACATTTTTTTTTAAATTCAAGCCAATTTAAAATATTGATTTACACCAAATTCAGAAAAGAGTTTGCATGAAATCAAGTCTGTTAAAAAACTTTTTTTTTTTAATTTAAGCCAATTTAAAATATTGATTTACACCAAATTCAGAAAAGAGTTTGCATGAAATGCAGAAAATTAGTTTGAACTGAATGTTTTCTGAACATTAGGTCAATGTAAAATCTTTATTGTGAATGGTTACTTCAATTTTATTAAGTTAATCCAATGTTTCACTTTTTACAGTGTGGCCAATATTTCATTTGTAGTCATTAAATTGATGTATCAGCCACAAGAATCACCTGATTATTGTTCATGGGACTCTTCTTCTTTCCCCTTCACTTCTCTTCTGTTGTTTCTTTATTCCCTTTTTCTTTTCTTCCCTCTCTCCTGCTTTGTTGATCCTCCTGTAAAGACAATCATGGATGGGAAAGAAACAAACAACCCAAACTTGGCTTTAATTCTGGATTATGATCTTTAACAGCACCACCACAAAGAAATAATTTTACATAATTTATTTATTTATTACATCTAAATTATACACAGATATTTTGTTTGTGGCTGGATTTTTTTCATGGATGTTTTTAGATTCTGTTGGGAACAATGTTGAAAAGTGACTCACTCGTGCCATAGCAAGTTAGAGCCAAAAAACCTTTGACCTCATCTGAGTTTCTTAAAAGATCTCAAATATTTTAGCGAGCGCAGTTCACATTCAGCCACAGATAAAGCTTTCTCTGTCTTGAAAAGCAAGATCATCACGACGCAATGTATAAAACAGCACAAACTGTACAAGTGTGTATTCACCTATGTGCTAACTAACACTGCATCGTTTTTGCTTAACGTGATATTGGGGCCATGAATTATGAATTACTTTCCACGATAAATGTATCCCCTCATTTTAATTTGGTTAAATACAGTATTATTTTCTGTTCGGTCAGCCTTGGTTGTTTTTACTGTGCTTTATAAATAAATATTGTATTGTATTGTACTCATGGGAACAAAATCTTAATCTTTGTAGGTGTATATAAATCTGCCACAGAGGAATTATCTCTTTATATGAGTGTTTGAAGATGTTATTGCCAGAAAATGTTTAATAGCTGCATTACTCACATAGTGGTGTCTGAAATGAGGAGGGAAAGTCCTCATGCTTTTTATTTATTGTTTAATCCAAAAGAATGTTCCAGTTACACTTGACACATTTTTAAATAAATATGCATTATTACTATTAAAACAAACAAAACAGTTATTCTATTTTATATTTATACATTAACAATGTAATTCACCAAACGGAAGTTGTGATAATCTTTTCTTCACTATTCTGATAGAAACTAGTCTGGTCTTACCAGACTCTCATACATTTCATTTGTACATAGAGTCTGGCCACTCTCCATTGAGAAGCGTTTATTTCCGCGTAGGCGGTTACTCTGTTGGAGTTTAAAACTATTGGATCTGGCCAGAGCTGCTCTGGATCTGCTATAACCAATTGCTAACGTTTGGTCGTGACGTATGTCAAGCGCCCTTCGCCTGTTTCACACAAATCTGTCAAAATACATGTGCACAATTGTTCAGGCTACATCAGGGATAAACTCATAGGATAAAACCTAAAACTCGTGCATTCAGATTGTGATTTATTCACGGTGGAAGAGAGTTTTGTGATTGGGATCGCGCCGCTCACGTGGTCCGCAACATGATTGTATGCTGTAAATAAAATGTCATATGCTTGGTATGATAATAAATACTGCTAATAACAGACCAATTCAAATGTTTATGTGCTTTTATTTTAATTAGTTTGAGCGGTGATGAAATATATTGCTCTTGTAAATACTTGCCAGCATTTGAAAGAAAAGTCTAGAAATGCATCTAAATAACAGCAAAGCAACCGTACGGTGTTCTGCAGTGGTCAAAAAATGATTTTAAACAGTGAATTCTGAAGTGATATATTCTTGAAAACTGCATTCAGAGATGTGGATTCAAAGAGATGTGGATTCAGACAGCTATTACATCACCACCATAGACCGTAAAAAAATACCACACAAATTGCGTTTGTCAAAAGCAGTAGTCGGCAGGGGATTTTTAGATGGGTGGTGAGAGACGGACGGCAATAAAATAACTGACCAGTCCCTGTAACTTAAATGATGGCAATACCTTCCGACCCCACGAGAAACAGTTACCGTCCAAATAGCTTCAGCAATTCATCACTAACTGAGCGAGCTGGAAAATCAAACTTTTCCCGAATTTACCCTGTTGGGGAGGAGGGCCACGACATCGTGGCCACCAACAAACCCCAGCAAAGAATGTTATTGCTCCGGCTTTAACTTCTGAATATTCGGCAGCGGTGCCACAATGGAATGAAGGGTTTCGCATCTTTCTCCATCGCCATTACTGAACTACAACTCAAACTAGAGCTCGATATTAACGTCATCGTTCTCAGCCACTCCCTCTGTTCACTGAATAGACTGGTAAAAATTTGTTGGGAGAAAACCTAAGAACACACAGCATTCCCAGACGTAGTACTGAAGGGAAATGAAAATTGAGCGGAAGTATGTAGGAGGGCAGAGCCAGGCTAGATTGAAACGGCTTCTCGAACAAGAACTAATGTAGGTCGGGACTTGGTTTTGTCCATGGGGAATTGATTGGATGGTTGTGGTTTGCTATTGCTGTGATGTCATGAGGGTGACAGGTTGCCCCGCCCTCACATCATCAGAGAAGAGATGGCACTGCAAGAGGGAAGGGGAAGTTATTTGAATTAATGATTACGAGGGCACATGGATTAAAAAAATAATAATGGTATGCACATATAAATCATTTAAAGAAAGTACTGCAATATTTAATAAAAATAATTGTACATGTATGTCATGGTGTCTTTAAAACTCACATCAAGTTCGTGCCTTTTAAGCATTTTCAGATTTCAGATTTTAGAAATGATGTTCAGCTTTTCATTTTAATAAAGTCAAATAATTTTCGGATCATCAGTCATCACAGCTCAGTAAACACTGCAGGTGTCATAAAGGTATCACAAACACGAAGATGTACCTTTCATTTTTAATAACAAGCCAAAAAAAAAACTTACAGATTGGGTTTTTAGGTGTAACATGGCAAAGCAGGGATATCTAAGAAAGTAAGTTGTTTTTTCATATACTTTTTAATTAGTCTTTCCATTAACATTTGCACTTTCAAGTGCAGACAACAACATTCAAACAGACGCTGTATTAGTCATGCCAGGCCGGAAGCTGTTGATGTCACTTTGTAAAGAAAAAACTATGTGCCTGAACACATAACACACATGCATGCACATGGTGGCAACGTTTTCAACTTGCATTTTTGTAGTTTACACAGAGACGATAACAGTATTGTTTTCAAAAACGTACACTTTAAAGGTCCTGTTCTTCGGATTCCATCATTCAAACTTTAGTTAGTGTGAAATGTTGCTGTTAGAGCATAAATAATACCTGTAAAATTATAAAGCTCAAAGTTCAATGCCAAGCAAGATGTTTGATTTAACAGAAGTTCCCTTTCAAAGCCTACAGCGAACGGCCGGTTTGGACTACAGCAGGAAGTGCAGGGATGTAATGACGTCACTAGAACCGTTTGTTGACTAAACCTCCATCCACAAGAACACGCAAAATAGGGGGCGTGGTCTTGTTGCTCTCCCTCGTGGAGAAGAGCGCATTCAGCCTCGCATCTCCCCGTTATGGTAAGAGGTGGGACCTTTCCGGGCAAAGTGCGCTAAGCTGCTGTCCAATCACAACATGGGAAGCGCTGGCCCAATCAGAACTCGTTACGAGGGACTTCATAGAACAAGGAAATCATCAGGCCGTTTTTAGGACAGAGGAAACAGCGCTGTACAGATAAGTAAATTGTGTGAAAAATACTGTTTTTTTTACACCCGAAACATGAACTCATGTTCATGTTATGCACACATCACCTATAATGCACACAGTAAATATAATAAAAGCTTCGAAAACACGTGAAGAATGGGACCTTTAAAACCCGTACGCAGACATTTTAAAAATGGTGTTGTGTAAATGGCCAATCAGACTGATTCATCAGTATCATTATGGAGGAACTGCCTCCTCTCACTTGATCACAATCATCCTGATTTATAAACTTTTTTTAAAGTGATATTTTAAAATATTTTCATTGGGTTAAAAAATTTTTTAATGTGGATTATTTTCTCGTTCAATTTTTTTTGAAGTGGCACTCCCTTGTCTCCTCGGAGGAAACACCCGTCACACATGCCAACCATGAACTATACCGAAATTTGTGCAATGTCTGATTTAAACAAAGTTGCTCTTGGTCATAAAGCTGTCACAAGCAAAGTTATGATTGATGGCAGCAGGTTTTTGATGAGGTTGCAGGTGTCTCACTGGAATGACTGTTAGATCGAGTCCTTCTGTTTGATTTCAGGCATGTGTGTGTTTTGCTGGGAAAATCCCCAGCAACAAAACTCCTCCCCCGGTGTTCCTCCCACCATGCCAGCCAAACAGAGACAAAAATGCACAACATTCTCACACACAAACATAGCAAAACTAACTGAAGCTGGATTCACACAGCTCCTAAACTGTCAATCACGTGTCCTTTGTTCCATGTTAGTTCTCCATGTTAGAGAAAAGTATAGTTCTAGTTCTTGATAAAGATTAGTCAATACAGTGTTAACATACAAACTGAGGTGTGAAGTTGGCCTATACTAGCATAGCCTAGTACTTCACTACTATACTTATTTTTGGGGGGAGTCTACTTGTGTTCTGTAAAAACCAAATAAAGAAAAAAATATACTTCAGTCCATTCAAAGTACAAAGTACACATATCACATGACTTAAATGGTTTCTCATATTTCAATATAGATTTTTTTATCATTAATGTGACTTTGAAAGACGAAGGTGAATAAATGACAGAATGCTTAGACTTTTAATTAAAGGTGCCCTACAATGATTTGAAACAATATGTTAAATTGTTCTCTGATATCTACATAGAGGGTATGTGGCTTATTTAAGGGCAAAAATCGTCCAGATACCAGAGGTGGACAAAGTACACAACTCTATTACTTGAGTAAAAGTAAAAGTACTACTGGTCAAATATTACTCCGTTACAAGTGAAAGTTGTAAAAATAGATTTTACTCAAGTAAAAGTACAGAAGTTGTTTGTTTTCAAAAGTACTTAAGTATGAAAGTAAATTTCCTTTTTTATGCCAATGCATTATTTTATTATTGTTGTATAAATGCACACTGTCATCATGGTTTAAGACATTCAGTGATGCTCCATCTGACGTACTACCATACGACTAACTAAAACTCATTTAAATACTTGTATATAAGTTACAAAGCTCTTTACAAAGCTGCTGTCACTTTAAGGCCAAATGCACAGATCCAATACACTGATACACTTCTGATATTCTACTTATGCCAACTAAACTAATCTTGATTTTTTTTTAAACTGAAACATACTTTCAAAGAATGGCTATGGCTGCACACACTGTGCCTAAGAACCGTCTTCTTTCATTTTGCTATGAACTGATCAGTGTTCAAAAAAAGTTGGGAAAATGTATATGACCCTATAAGAGTGATTCCTGACAGACTGTCTGAAACAACAACACCAAAAAAAACTTTTAAAGAAGGAAAAAATGATCCTCCGACTTTCAGAGCTGCTGCAGAAACGACTTTCGACCTAGATAGAAATGTAGCGGAGTATAAAGTACGATATTTGTCTTTCAAATGTAGTGAAGTAAAAGTAAAAGTATCCAGAAAAACAATACTCCAGTAAAGTACAGATACTCAAAAAGTGTACTTAAGTACAGTACTCAAGTAAATGTACTTAGTTACTGTCCACCTCTGCCAGATACAGTCTTACATTTACAACCCTATAATTGACCCTAGGATGTAATGCTCTGTTTTTGCCCTTTTTGGAAGAGTCATCAATATTAATGTTGAGCTCTGCTCTGATTGGCTTATTTCAGCCGCTCACATCTCACAGCAGTTCAGTAGTTCAGTTGTTCAGCGAAGCGGCTCGTGAGTCCTGACCGTCCTGACAGAACACAGACTGACACTTTAAGCAGAACATCTCAAATGGAGATTGATAAAATGCAGCTTACTTGTTTATTGGTGTTTTCAGATCATCCGCACGCAAGAAAGAGTTTGTGTCCTTGCGGTTGCCTACACAATAGCAGAATCCGTGATGCACAATGCTATAGCTACATAGCCATCGTTCACACACTGTGACTAAATACATGTGTTTTCTGAGCAAATTATTGTCACTACACATCTAGAAATATTGTTGTCTGGCTATCACCAGATCAGTCTCAGTTTAAGATTAAATATTGGTCTGGGCAGTCTACTATACATTTTCTACTGCACGAGAGGCGTGATCAATAAAAATAATTAAAATGTTCAATTGGATAGTCCTTCCACCAATCAGACCGCAAGAGGCGTGATCAATAGGCATTGATTTATATCTTCTCTATCCGTCATTGTGTTAAACCAGCCAAAAGCGCGCCAGGTGGTTAAGCCAGTCTGTGATTGGTTCCTGTAAAAGTGTAACAGAAGCAGTAGAAATTAATGTACAGGTTTTCAAACTGAGCTGCAGGGCAAAATCAAATCACCGGCAGATCAGGCTGGGTTTACCCAGTCTAGAAATGTTTAGTAAATAGGAATAAATTACTATTCTTACTGTAAGTGCGTTAATTCTTGTTATTTCTAATTGGTTATTCACAGTCACGGGGGCACAGGTGATCACTTCCGTTTTCCTTTATTACTTCCTTTTGTCATATTGTTTGTTATGGTTGGAAGGGGCGAGTATTGGGAGCCAACTTTCTGTTGACCGTATCGTACTAGTCTATATGTCTTAGATGTGAAAATAAAAACCCAAGAAGGCAAACTAAATCGTCTTTCTTTAATAACAAGACGACGAAGTGCGAACGAGTCACGAGCCCGCTATCTAGCCCCTATGTGGCTATTGGATGCCGCTATTATTAGTCAACAGAAATGGCGCTTCGCTTCAAAGAGATTCCATTCACGCGCTGGACCGAAAAGCAGTTGTAGACCGCAAGTGGAAACGGACACGAGATGCACAGCATTTGAACCGGTATGTGTATCAGTTTATTATTATGCTGCTTGCTGTTTGCTGCCGGTCGATTGAAGACGTTATGTCTGGTTGTGCTTGATGTGGAGCGGATCGGTTTGTTTGGATAAACTACGGTGGATTGGAAACGCGTAGTTTATGTCATGCGTGTTGCATGCAGCGTTGGGATTTGCATAATTCTCGTGTGTGATTATATGGATTGCTTTGGGAGTCATATGCACCGCTGAGTTCTTTGATGAAGGAAAATGGATGATGAAGAGGGTGACGTGGTTATGGAGAGCAAAAGGGAGCGTAAACTCACAGCAAAGGCTTGGGAGTTAAAGATTGAATCGTTACAAAGGGACCGTAAATCTAAAGTGAACAAAATAAAAAATGTGATCGCTTCAATGAAAGAGCTTATGAAAAATGATGAGAATTCATCTAAGGTTTGTTCTCTCTTGGAAACACTGAAGCTTTTGAGAGATGATGTCAATTTGTTGCATGAGAATGTGATTCCTTTATTTCCTGCTGAAGAACAAATTAAGCAAAATGAATGGTATGGCTCAATTGTACGGTTCAACAAGGGGTTCATTGAAGATGTGGAGCAATGGCTGCGTGACCTTAAACGTAAGACAACGTCACTTACTACAGCAGTAATTTTAGAACGGAGTGATGAATGTGCTCTGTCATCTCATAAGGCAATAGATGTGCAGGCTGCTTTAAATGATCCAATGCCTGTTGCAACCTCTGATGTGAATGCAAATTCAAACACTCTGAATCAATGTGAGCAAGGTGAGGAATGTGATGCATTGACCTGTGAGCATTTCATGGATGAGATTAAACCAACTGATAGCATCTCAAATGTATACAGCAAAAAATCACATAAAAGGAGCTCCTCCTCTGGTTCACGATCTAGTAGATCATCTACTTCATCTGCTCGTCTTCAAGCTGAAGCTGAAGTAGCGGCTTAATTAGCCAGTCAGCAAATGCTGCAGCAGAAGCATGCTGTGGAAGAAGAAGAAGAAGAGCGTTTAAGGAAGAAGAAGGAAACAATTGATCTTCAAACTAAAATTGCTGTGTCTATGGCTAGAGCTAATGTGTACAGGTCTGTTACATCAAGACAAAGTATTCATTCGGAAGTAAGAAAAGAAAGAAAGGAAAATGATGAAATTATTTCTTCAATTTTGATGGCAGTTGCATCAGTTCAAGTCGAAACATATGTTGAATCACAGTCTTTGCCTGTTAATAATTCGACAACAGGTGCAAGAAATAAGGAAAGCAGCTCTCAACCTCCTTACGTGCCGCAAAGCAGCCCTCAGCCTCCTTACGTGCCGCAAAGCAGCCCTCAGCCTCCTTACGTGCCGCAAAGCAGCCCTCAGCCTCCTTACATGCCACAAAGCAGCTCTCAACCTCCTTACGTGCCGCAAAGCAGCCCTCAGCCTCCTTACATGCCACAAAGCAGCTCTCAACCTCCTTACGTGTCGCAAAGCAGCACTCAGCCTCCTTACATGCCGCAAAGCAGCTCTCAGCCTCCTCTTGTGCTGCAAAGCAATTCTCCTCCTTACCCTGTGCTACAACAAAGATCTATAGCACCGGTACAGTCAACTACATCAATGAATGGGCAGCTACATTGTAACCATAGTAGTGATGTACCTGTTTCAGGACTCTCAGCAGTTGATGGAGAGCAACAAAGTATATTGCATCTTATGGAGAAACAAAATGACATCACTGCCATGTTGGTTCAGCAACGTAACATTTCATTACTTCCTCACAGAGATATTGTATCCTTTGATGGAGATCCTTTGCAATACCAAAGCTTCATACGATCATTTGAGGAAATTGTTGAAAGAAGGGTAAATGATTACGGTGACTGTTTCTACTTTCTCGAGCGGTTTACCCGAGGTCAACCAAGAGAACTTGTAAGAAGTTGTCAACATATGGTTTCTAGACAGGGCTATATGAAGGCTAAAGCCTTACTTAAGGAACACTTTGGAAACGAAGTTAAAATATCTGCAGCATATATGGATAAAGTGCTCTCTTGGAAGTCCATAAGACCTGAGGATACTAAAGCCTTACGAGATTATCATCTTTTTCTCAGAGCTTGCTGTAATGCCATGGACGATGTTCGTTACATGAAAGAGTTAAACTTGGTTACTAACATGCAAATTATTCTTTCAAAGTTGCCGTTTAAGCTCAGAGACAAATGGAGAGCTGTGGCGTGTGATTTACAGGAAAGCCGTAATGAACAAGCAAAATTTAAAGACATCGTGAATTTTATAGAAAAGCAAGTCAAAATTGTTACTGATCCTGTGTTTGGGAACAATGTTGAGGCTCCTTCTGGTGGAGGTCGAAACTTGATTCGTTCTAAGCCTAAGGGAAGTAGTTTCGCTACCACGGTCTCTGTAGCAGGATTGGAAGACCCTAGGAAAACAAACAAAGGTTTGTCTTGTCTTTATTGTGGTGAAGAACATTTCTTGAATTCCTGTCCTGTGCTTACCAAAAAAAAACATAAAGAGAAAATGGACTTTCTGAAGAAGAAAGGAATCTGTTTTGGCTGTTTGGGTATAGGCCACATTAGCAGAGATTGTAAGAAGCGGATTACATGTAAGGTGTTTGGCTTTAAACACCCCAGCATCCTTCATGTCCTCCAGCGAGATAAATCAGAGGAACCAAAGCAAGCAGTAGGTAGTGCTCTGATCTCTGTTCAGTCCAGTAGTCTTACTGGGGCCGGTGAAGATGCTTGTGCCTTGTCCATTCTTCCAGTATGTGTCAAATCTAACAATGGAAACAA
Source organism: Pseudorasbora parva (assembly GCF_024679245.1). Classification (NCBI taxonomy): domain Eukaryota; kingdom Metazoa; phylum Chordata; class Actinopteri; order Cypriniformes; family Gobionidae; genus Pseudorasbora; species Pseudorasbora parva. Next base: position 21,560,375 of record NC_090173.1, read on the forward strand.
AATTGTGAAAACTTATGCCTTTCTAGATCCTGGCAGCTCAGCAACCTTCTGTACGGAAAGTCTCATGAATAAACTTAATCTTTCCGGTAAAAGAGTGAATCTTTTGCTTAAAACAATGAATCAGGATAAATTGGTTTCCAGTTATTTTCTTAAGGATCTAGAAGTTGCAGGATTGGATCAGACACACTATTGTTCACTTTCTGAAGTATATACTCAGAAAAGCATGCCAGTATCCAATTCTAATATTCCTGTGCAGAGTGATCTGGTTCGATGGCCTTATTTGAGTCACATTCCCTTACCTTCAATTGAAGCAGGAGTCGAACTCTTGATTGGAGCAAATGTGCCAGAGGCAATGGAGCCATGGCAGGTTGTTCGCAGCCAAAGTAATGGACCATATAGGTAAGAACCATACTTGGATGGATGGTAAATGGACCGCTTAAATGTATGGAAGAGAATGGAACTTCCTGTAATGATCAACCTAATGTCACTGTAAACAGGATCTCTGTCTCAAAATTGGATGAGCTTTGGAAACAACAGTTTAGGACTGATTTCCCTGAAAATGCTCTGGATGAAATGGTAGGGATGTCTAAAGAAGATAATCAGTTCATGGATCTTGTGTCTCAGTCTATAAAACTAATAGATGGTCATTACAGCATAGGTTTACCGCTCAAGAATAAGGATGTGGTCTTTCCAAACAACAAAATTGTTGCAGAACAGCGAGCTTTGAACATCCAAAGGAAATTCAGGAAAGATCCAACATTTCAGGCAGATTATAGTGCTTTCATGGAAGAGGTAATTTCCAAAGCATATGCGGAAAAGGTACCCTAGAGAAACTTGAAAGGCATGATGGCCGTGTTTGGTATATACCTCATCACGGGGTTTACCATTCAAAAAAGAAGAAAATTAGGGTGGTTTTTGACTGCAGTGCCTCCTTTCAAGGAGTATCATTGAATGGACAACTACTTCAGGGACCAGATCTGACAAGCACTCTAATAAGTGTTCTTACAGGATTCAGAACGGAGTCTGTCGCCTTAATGGCTGATGTTGAATCCATGTTCTATCAGGTAAAGGTTCCTACAGAAGATGCAGATCTTTTGAGGTTTCTGTGGTGGTCAAAGGGTGACTTGAGTAAGGAGTTGGAGGAATTTCGAATGGTTGTACATCTGTTCGGAGCTTACTCATCCCCAAGTTGTTCTAACTATGCACTCAGGAGATGTGCAGAGGACCATGGAGATGGGTTTAATCGCAGGACAGCAGAGGTAATTCGAAATCACTTCTATGTTGATGATTGTCTCGCTTCAGTCCCCACAGAATCTGATGCGATCCAACTATATAAAGAACTCCATGCAATGTGTGCTAAAGGTGGATTTCATCTGACCAAATGGATGAGCAACAGTCGTGGTGTGTTGAATGCTGTACCAGAAGAAGAACGGGTGAAAGAAGTGAAGGATCTTGATTTGAACCATGATGTACTTCCGATGGAGAGAGTACTGGGTGTACATTGGTGTGCTGAATCTGACACCTTCAGATTCAAAGTGGTAATTAAGGACAGACCTATTACTAGAAGAGGAATACTTTCTGTGATTAGTGCAGTGTATGATCCTCTTGGATTTTTGTCTCCAGTAGTCCTTTCTGCAAAGAAGATTCTTCAAGATCTTTGCAGGGAAAGGATTGGATGGGATAGTGTTATACCCATTAAATATGTACAAAGATGTAGAAATTGGCTTGAAGAGCTTCATGGTTTGGAGAAATTTGAGACAAAAAGATGTTTGAAACCTATAGGGTTTGGAGAAGTCACGTTGGCTCAGTTACATCACTTCTCTGACGCCAGTGAAGAAGGCTATGGTGTTGTGTCCTACCTGCTTCTACATAACACTCAGAGCATTGTACATTCTGCCTTTTTGATGGGTAAGGCTCGAGTAGCACCAGTGAAATCTACTACCATTCCCCGTATGGAGCTTACAGCTGCCACTCTCGCCAGCCGAATGGATAGGCTATGGAAAAGGGATCTAAGGATGAAGCTGCAAGAGTCAGTGCTTTGGTCTGACAGCACTGCTGTGTTGAAATATATTCAAAATGAATCTTCTAGATTTAAGTGTTTTGTTGCCAACAGAGTGTCTGAGATCCTGAGAGCATCCTGCACAGCTCAGTGGAGATATATAGATTCTGCCAACAATCCGGCTGACTTTGCCTCAAGGGGGCTAAAGGTGGATCTCTTACTTAAGGAGCAGATGGGGCTATTTGGCCCTCCCTTTCTTATTAGATCACAGGAAGAGTGGCCAAACAACCCAATTGATCTGGAAAGGAGTTTGGTGCAAGATCCAGAAATCAAGCGTGAAGTTGGGGTTAACACACTACTGGTTTAAACCGAAGAGAAAGATGATGCTGTTGCACGGCTTATCAATCATTACTCATCATGGACACGTCTGAGGAAGGGTGTGGCCTGGATTCTTAGGCTGAAGAGAATCCTTCTAGCTCTAAGTAAGAAGAGAAAACAACTGAACGAAACTTTAGATTGTACTGAAACTGATCGACCCCTGAAGGTTATCATTGATGAAACCATGCGTAAACTACGATCTAGTATGTGTGAAGGCTATCTATCGGTAGAGGAGTTAAACAAAAGTGAAATGGAGATTGTCTGCTTTTCTCAAAGGATGAAGTTTCCAGAGGAATTGATATCATTACAGAGAGGTGAAGAAGTGAAGCGGAGCAGTCCTCTGTATTGTCTCAATCCAGTACTTGAGGCGTGTGTAATAAGAATGTATGGACGTCTGGATAATGCAGTCATGCCCGAAGAATCAAAGCATCCAATAATACTGTCAAAGGATCTGCATATTTCTGAGTTACTTTTAAGACATATTCACAATGAGGTTGGACACAGTGGACGAAATTACATGTTGGCCAGGTTACGTCAACGGTATTGGATCCCAGGCGCAAGTTCAGCCATACGGAGAGTTCTGTCCAGATGTGTAATCTGTAAAAGACTTCAAGGAGCAACAGGTTGCCAGCAGATGGCAAATTTACCTTCAAGTAGAGTCTCACCAGATGAACCACCGTTTACTCGAGTTGGAGTTGATTGTTTCGGTCCATTTGAGATCAGACGTGGGAGAAGTACTGTGAAGCGATATGGAGTCATCTTTACTTGTTTGGCTATAAGAGCCATACATATTGAAGTGGCTGCATCATTAGACACAGATTCTTTTATTCACGCTTTGCGAAGGTTCATAGCACGACGTGGTCAAGTATTGGAGTTGCGTTCAGATAATGGAACCAATTTCGTTGGAGCTGAACGAGAATTGAGAGAAGCCATACAAAACTGGAACCATGATAAGATCAATGACGTTCTAATCCAAAAGAGTATCAAATGGATGTTCAATCCTCCTACAGGATCGCATCATGGAGGCATCTGGGAGAGGATGATTCGATCAGTGAAGAAGACTATGAATTCTATCTTAAGAGGGCAGAGTATAGATGAAGAGGGTCTTCATACGCTTTTGTGCGAAGTGGAGTCAATTATCAACGGCCGTCCTATAACCAGATCATCCATGGATCCCAACGATCTGGAGGCTCTAACCCCCAACCATCTGTTACTTCTTAAAACCCAACCATCTTTACCTCCTGGTTTATTTCTGAAGGAGGACATATATGTTCGTCATAGATGGCGACAAGTACAGTACATGGCCGACCTGTTTTGGAGGAGATGGCTAAAGGAATACCTACCTCAGCTACAGGAACGGCAGAAATTGCTTGTAAAGAGAAGAAATTTTCAAGTAGGAGATGTTGTACTTGTTGTTAATGATGCTGCCCGTCGAAACTCATGGATTATGGGTAAAATTATTCATACTACACCAGATAAAAGGGGATTGATTTGCCAAGTAAGGATTAAAACAAAGTATAATTGCTTAGACAGACCAGTCACCAAGATTTGTCTACTTCTTGAATCTGAAGAAGACTGTAATTGATTTTGAGCGCTCAATGACGTACGGACATACTGACAGGTACATGACTGACTTATAGACAGACTTTTTTTTTGGGACCCTTTTTTGACTGACATAATTTAAGGATTGGGCTAAGAAGAAATACAGAGACTCTTTTTTATGGACAAATGCATACATACACCTACATGTATAATTACATTTGTAAATGACTTATGTTGTACAATTTATGTATGTATTTATTGTGGTTGTTAATTGATGATGATTATTATCCTTTTTTTTAATGTAATAATCATGGGGCCGGAATGTCAGTGCGTTAATTCTTGTTATTTCTAATTGGTTATTCACAGTCACGGGGGCACAGGTGATCACTTCCGTTTTCCTTTATTACTTCCTTTTGTCATATTGTTTGTTATGGTTGGAAGGGGCGAGTAGTGGGAGCCAACTTTCTGTTGACCGTATCGTACTAGTCTATATGTCTTAGATGTGAAAATAAAAACCCAAGAAGGCAAACTAAATCGTCTTTCTTTAATAACAAGACGACGAAGTGCGAACGAGTCACGAGCCCGCTATCTAGCCCCTATGTGGCTACTGGATGCCGCTATTACTTACTATTTCTGCCATATAGTAAAGCTACTAGTCTTCTATTCTGAATTCAGCTCGTGTTTCCATTGTTAATGTGCAGGTCTTCTTACAGACTTAAAAATGAATCCACTGCAAGTGTGTATATACATTTGTATGCACATCTTTGACATTTTAATTACATGCATATATAATCCCAAAATCCATAGAAAATAAAATAGGCATATGATAATACAGAAACATCTTACTTTTTTGTGGGTTTGATTGTCCATGTACGTTCTTCCTTGCATTAGTTCCGGCTATAGGTTTCCTCCAGCACGTGCTCTCTGGTCCTGGGTGATCTGAGAGGATGGATGACAAGCTGTTTTCCTCCATCAGCAGCTCTGTTTCTATCACGTCTCAGGTTCCTTCACTGAGAAGAATGTGGCTTTATCGCCCTGCGAAATCAGAAATGATTTTACCAGTAACTTAGAAGCTATCTGACTAATATTCCTGAAAGCTGAACCAAATGCTGAGCTCCTCTGGTCACCATTTTTGTGTCCACTTCAGATACAGATGTGTTCGTCGGTTAAACAAATCTTGGTATTTCTCACACGCTTTCTGTTTTGTGTTAAGATAATGTAATAAATTAAATGAAAATATAGTGTTAGTGTTTTTACTGTAGGTAATTTCATATTTTAAAAAAAATAATAATATTATTAGATATTGTCTGCAGGGTGAAAATCGTTATGTCTGAGCACTTAGAAAAGTATTAGATCATTTTTGCTTAACGGTGTTATTCATGTTTGTTCCACAAATATTCAAATGAGTTAAGAGCTGAAAACAAATACTTATGGTTAGGGATTTAATGTAACCCGATTTCACAGATAGGCCTTAGTTCAGTTAGGGCATTTAAGTAGCTTTTATAAACATGCCTCATAAAAAACATTACTGGTGTGTTATCTTAAGAAAAAATGTCAGTTAAAACAGCTCGAACATGCATTTCTGCTATGTCTGGGACTAGGCTTAAGTCTGTCTGTGAAATTGGAGATAAAAGTATTAGCAATAATAATATTTAATTGTCAATTATTGACTAAAGAAAAATAATTAATTTCAGTTTTGTAGGTCAAAGTTGGCCAGAAAGTTAGTCGTGCCATCTTGCAATCTATCTTTATTTTAAGCTTTCTGCGTCGACCCAGTGTATTGTTGTGCGTTTCCCACCATTGTGACGTGGATAAAATCTAATGCTCAACGGACACAAAAGAAACATGTCAAACTATATTCTGAAAACCATTGTGTGTTTCTACCACCTCAGATGAAACGCAATATCCATGTCTGGTTCTAAAATGCTGCAATAAACTAAATACAAGCCATCACTCACCAAGCGTGAAGTACAAATTGTGTTGACTTTAGGACAGTGGCAATGAGCTCCTTGGAAAAACATGATTGGTCTGTTTATCTGTAAAGATATACGATTGTTTGACACGCCGTTTGGATCTGTGACTTTGACCTTGTTTACTGCCAATGACAGTAGCGCAAAACCAATTGAGGATGTGTGTTCTCCATCGTTTCTCCTATGTGTGTGGGTGTGTGTATATGTGGGAGGGGGACTTCCATACGGTGTGGTATTAATATCCTCATGCCTGCAGGGTTACTCCTCTGCCAGGAAACACATGACCTCAGCACACCTCCTCAAGAGCCCTGCACCTTCCTCTCTGATGTATACTGTACAAATGGACATATAGATACAACTACAAACTTTGGCTTACATGCCTGCAGTTTCAGGTCATGGATGTGCGGCTTGCAACTTCATTGACTGTGGAGTGCATGATGCTCACTGCAATAGTTGAAAAGGTGTAGGTCAACACAAACAGCTCTCATACACTTCCAAATGACTAACAGGTGCACACACAGTATTGTATTTCCTCTTATATGGACGTCATCTCCCACTCTTCATTCTGTCCTTCCTGTTTGCACAACAACTTCCTGTGACCTGTCCTGTTCTGTTGATGGATAGCCTGTGTGCTTAGTTTGTACTATTTAGTGGACTAACAGCAGTTTTAGAACTCTACATTGTAAAAAAAATATTTTTAAAGTAAGTTACCTGGTTGCCTTAAAATTTGTAATTACTCCCATTTTTAATTTCAATAAACTCATACTTTTAAGGCAACCAGTTAACGTACTTTTTAAAGCAACAATATTTTTTTACAGTACATCCTGACTGTACTGATTTATCATCATCAGAATTAATGATTGTGATTTTTAAAGTGTTTTAATAATAATAATAGAAAAAAGTAAAAAGATAATTTTTAATTTATAACATTAGTAATAATATTTGTATTATTATTCTTCACACCACGGGATACACTGTAAAAATATATTATTGGTTTAACTTAAAAAAGTAAGTAACCTGGTTGCCTTAATTTTGAGTTCATTGAAATTAAAAATTTGAGTTGATACAATAAACATTTTTTGAGAATCGACAACCTTTATTAAAAGATTATTAAAAGATTTGGTAAGCACATTGGGTAATTGTGGTGGCTTTTATTTGCAATTACGCAGTGAAACATGCCAAATTGTTCTATTTTAATGATTTATTAAATTTTTTGTGGTTCAGATACAATAATACTTTGAGTTTCTGTTTATTAAACCAATTTCCTTCATTGTATCAACTCAAATTTTTAATTTCAATAAACTTAACATTTTAATGCAACCAGGTTACTTACTTTTTTAAGTTTAACCAACAATATATTTTAACAGTGTATCCCGTGGTGTGATGAATAATAATACAAATGTTATTACTAAGGTTATAAATTAAAAATAATCTTTTTACTTTTTTCTATTATTATTATTAAAATGCTTTAAAAATCACAATCATTAATGATGATGATAAAGCGGTACAGTCAGGATTCACAGTAAAAAAAATATTTTTGTTTAACTTTAAAAAGTAAGTTAACTGGTTGCCTTAAAAGTATGAGATTATTGAAATTAAAAATGTGAGTTAATGCAATGAAACAGAGCAGAACCCATTAAGGTTCTATATAGAACCTTTCCTTCTTAGGTTGATACTAGCCGGCCAGTTTGTACCAGCATCAAACCAGCTCTAAAATGCAAAGGAGAGGAGAGTAATAGGAAATACATTGAGTTAGCTGGCGTCAGGGAAGGGCTCACTGAGGTTTCCAGCAGCAGGGAAGGGCTTTCTTGAAGCCTTCAAGCTTGAAGGCAGGGCTCTCTCTGAGGCTTTTCCACGGTGGGGTTACAGAGCTCTCTCACACTCAAACACAAAGCAAATTGTGAGTGAAAACAATGCTAGCTGTCTGACCGTCTCAGGGAGGGTGGGCAGAGAAGCCTTGACTGGCCTAGTTTAGACAACCCTGAGATGGCCAGACAATAGTCTTCAATAGAGCAAAATAAAACACAATGCAATATACAATATAATCTCCAGACATCTTAGATATGGGTATAAAAACTCAATTCCAAAATGGTGCAATATAGAAAATTACTAAATTTGGATATTTTCTCCTACAGACATTTTCCTGTTCGGTTGTTTTGGTCAGGCCTTTCAACATTTTTACACTCAAGATCTGGCCATGACCAAAAGAGATTCTGCTCTTTCCATTGGAAAAAAAAGTCCCTAAGGATGTCCAATCTTTCTCTTAGAGGACCCCTTCCAAAGTCCAGCTCCATTCCTCAATTAATATACCTGAACCAGGTAATCAATGTCTTCAAGAATACTCTAAACTTCCAGTCTCTTAGGATGTCTAGTGGCGCTCCAAGAGGTCTACTTTCCTGCAAATTTTAGCTCAAACCAGCAGGATTTGGACACCTCAATTGTAAAACATCACAGGCTAATAGTCCATCATTTGTTTGTCTTTCATATTAACTTTCTTAATTTATAAGATAGATCATTTTAAGCTTTTAATTTGATTGTAGTGGTTAATTAGAAGGGGAACATAATCCTAGATCAACACTTCTACAGAGATTTGCATGTAATCAGTGATTTCAATCCCGGTCCAGGAGAAGCACCCCTCTCCACATCTCTCTTACCTGACACATTTATTTCAGTGCCCTTCATTTATATTGGCACCCCTGGCAAATATCAGCTAAGGCGGCCGTAAAAATAAATCTTCCTTGATTATCCTTTTGATCTTTCATTCCAAAAATTCACAAAATTCTAACAATTGAAAGTGGGGAAACTCACATTATGAAATAAATGTTTTTCTCAAATATTGGCACCCCTAGAAGTTATGAGTAAAATATCTCTGAAGCAAATTCCCATATTTATGTGTTTTTTGGGGGGGTTCATCAGGGTGACCAGGAGCATGAAATTGTCCATGAAATTGAATAAATATGAGGAAACAAAGTTAAGCGGATTAGCTAGGACTTTTTAAATACAACTCCGATTTTATTCGTCTGAAAGAAGAATATCATATACACCTAGGATGACTCGAGGGTGAGTAAATCATAAGTAAAACACCTGGACGTCTTCTTCCATTGTGATGGTACCGGACAGTCGACGACAGCGCCGGCAGAGTGACACGTTAAGCATGTAAGCAGTACCGTTAAAAATAACTCGTAGTACCCAGATGAGCGGTGTGTTATTCAATTTTGGATTATCTGGAAATAACATACAGCTGGAATGCGCAATTTTTTCCAATCAGAATCAAGTATTTCACAGAGCTGTGTAATAAATTCCCTTAATCATCCATCACGATAAGTAAAATCACTCTCCTAGGGTCATAGATGGAGAATTGCAGGGATTAGTTGAGTCTTGATAAAAAAAAATGATCAATGATCAAACCCCTACAAGTGATCGGATTCAATGGTCAGATGAAACTAAGATGGTCTGGTGCACACAGGGATGAAAAGTAACCCATGCTCATGGTTAAATAAACATCACTATGTATATTTAATGCCCACAGTTAAATATGCATTAATATATTTATCAGACCAGGCCACCTTCTATCATTGCTTTGTGGTCCAGTTCTGATGCTAACATGCCCACTGTTGGCCCTATCGGCGGCGGACAGGGGTCAGCAGGGGCCTGTGTGGTCCGATCAAACAGACGAGCTACTGTAGCTCAAACTGTTTAAGAATTTAATGCTGGTACTGATAGAAAGGTGTCAGAATTGTTGAACAAACCCTGTCCCCGGTTCACCATTGTTCCTTCCTTGGAGCACTTTTGATAGATACTGACCACTGCAGACCGGGAACACCCCACAAGAGCTGCAGTTTTGGAGATCCTCCGACCCAGTCATCAATTTGGCCTTTGTCAAACTCGCTCAAATCCTTACACTTGGCCATTTTTCCTGCTTCTAACACATCAACTTTGAGGAGAAAATGTTGACTTGCTGCTTAATATATCCCACCCACTAAGAGGTGCTGTAAAGCGTAAAGCCTGCTAATGCTGCGATATCATTTCTAATAGATTTCAATGGCGAGACTTCACTATATGCTGAATAATACTTTCGTGAGAAACGGCTAATCATTTAATGACTCGACATCTTCAACATGTTTGCTCTTAAACATGCATTTTTTGATTGACCTATTTTTAGAGTTTACAGTGATAAAATGTAGTTTTATAAGAGAAATCACAGACAATTGCTCGACAGGTACGATTCAATTTATGGCACTCCTCATTCATTATGGTATTTGCTAACAGTGATGGACTGTCACTCTGTGTGAACAATTGAAATGACGTCAAGGTTGTAATGTGACTGGTTATCAAGGCACACGTGATCCAAATTGGCCGTTAAGCTTTCTCCAATGGAACACAGACCCTTATACCCAATGATAAAACCTTTTAATGGAGCTCTTACTAAGTTGAATCAGGTGTGTTAAATAAGGGAGACATATAAAATGTGCAGAGCGGTGGGTCTCCAGGACCAGGATTGAAAACCACTGAATTTAGAGTAGATCAGAGGTCTTCAGCCCTGCTCCTGGAGACCTCTAACCCTTTTCAAACAAACCTGAACCAGCGAATTAAGGTCTTCAAGATCGATTGACAATTACAGGCAGGTGCGCTGAAGCATGTTCTAAATAAATGTTGCAGGACAAAGGGTCTCCACGAGGAGGGTTGAAGACCTCTGCCACATACTGAGGACAATGACTTTGATTCAAACATGGGTTAACACTATTTTGCCTTTCCTTTCCAAATCCATTATAAAACACTATCCTAATGGCGGATGCGAATTGAGGATAAACCTAGGATGAAAGTTGAGTTAGAGCAGATACATTTAATAGGGATATATCTGTAAATGCTTTCAATTTGTTGGCTAAATATGAGTACAGTAGGGTAAAAAAAGAACACTGTGGTCTTGGGTTTCCGCCATCTGGGTTCACATCGGTTTCTTTAAGGTGGGTCAAACTGAAAAAAGGCCTGACATCAGTCGATTCCTGGTGCTCTCCTAACCATTATCCCTGCTGCTGTTTTTCCCATCATCCATTCTGTTCTAAGATGAAGGTAACTGTCCTCACAGCTCTGGTTGAGTTGGAGAGAGAATCTCTGAATCGCATGTCAAAACTCTCTCCCTCTCTCCCTCTCCCTCTCTCTCTCTCTCTCCCTCTCTCTCTCTCTCTCTCTCTCTCTCTCTCTCTCTCTCTCTCTCTCTCTCTCTCTCTCTCTCTCTCTCTCTCTCTCTCCCCTTAAGTCCTACTTTCATTCTCCACTGTTCTTCTCCCTCACTTGCCTTCTTGTAGTCCAACAATAACACAACATGCTGGCTTCCTGTGTGTTGGGAGAACAATAGGAGGATAACTTTGATGGCGTGTGCGAATTTGCTGTAGGAGTGCTTTTATCTCGGCCTGTAATCTCCTACAGCATATTGAGAAGGGTCTGTGTTCCTGAAACAAAAAGAACATTAATTTTTTTAGATGAATTTCTGAATGAAGCATATCATAAAAGGCTGTGTCTCTAACACAGTGGTAAAATTCACCAATCATGTGTGCACCATTGCTGACTGTAATATCTCAACTAATGTTAGCTTAGCTGTCCTGAGCCAATTGTTTGACTCCTGCTGTTCTGAAATTTCAGGATACCCATTAAGGATGATCCACCAGCAGTTTGAGCTGTCATTCTTGCCTGATAAAATGGGCTCTTTCTTAAGATGAGCCACAACCTAGCACATTTTGTCAACAGAACACAATATACTACCACTTTAAAAACAGAAGTCGCACACCTTGCCAGAAAGAAAATATTAGGATGTGTCAAGAGACAACCACTTATATATAAATTAGACAAAAATAGATAATCTTGCCAAGCAACCATGTCAGGATGTACGCACTTCTTTATGGACCTTTCTTTAATTCCTGATGAATGAGGTAGAAGAAAAATAGTAGAACTTTATTTTACAGCCCTGTTCCCCATGTACATACAATGCACTTTATACTATTATAGTAATTCCATTAACTGGGTAATAACTAGGTACTAAACCTGAACCTAAAATGAACCTTAACACATGTAGTTACCTTATATTACAGTACTTTCTTGTAGTATACAGTAAATACACATAAGTGCAAAAAAAAAGTTTTTCAAAAATAAAAATAAATGCAGCTCAATAAAAAAAAACAATCTGCACTGTAAAAAGTAATGAGTTGACTTTACTTAGAAAAGCTGTGGAAACTGATGGAAACAGGAAATTTCAACCTCAAGCAAAATAGGTTATCATTTTTGACTTGATACTACTTGTTACTACTTTGTAGAGTTAACTTGTGTTTTTGTAGAGGTTACCATAAAACTTGAGTACAAGTAACTCAATTTCAAAGTTCAGCCAACTTACATATATAAGTTAGGGTTTGTAAGCAGAACTCAAACAAAATAGTTCTTTTAACTAGTTCTTTTAATGTCTGCTTGTTCATTTTACTAGAAGAATGTGTGGAAACTGATTGCTTTAAAATTCTCAAGTAAGCTGAACTTAACACTCAATTAAGTAAGCTTAATTGCATCAAGTTTTTCTTACTTAAACCATTCAAGTTGTGTCGACATATAATTCTATCTGTGAGCTGAGAAAGTGTACTCCCAGAATGCATTGCAGCATGAATAAAGAAATCACAGGGCAATCATAACTCCGTTTTATTATTTTTGGCTTTATTTTACCATTTTATTTGCTGTCTTTGTGAAATTATTTTTGAATTCGGTGCTTTCTAGACTGAGAAAAGACAGAAAATGTATTTTTGTCTCATGGGGATGAAAGATTACAATTCCCAGAATGCTTCGCTGCCCTGTGAGGCCATTCCCAAACCCACCGCTACTGGATTACAGTGACTGAGTTCAGAAAGTACAATTAAATACTGAACGTGTGTGTTCAATATAACGATCGAGTCGCCGCTTGAGTCTCACAGCGCTAACTCAGATTAGGAGTCAGATTACATTTAATGTCATAAATGAGCTGATGAGCTCTCGTGATGAGAGCTGACTACACTCGTGGCATACATTCACAACGCGTGTTCAGTCTGGCGCGTTTTCAGTTGATGCCTTTGGAAGCTTAACTTTCATAGAAATTCATTTGAGAAGTTAAAACACTTACATTGCTCAGTATCCGTTTAAATGAATGCCCGTAGCTGAGCTGAGCTGTGCTGTAAGTGTGATTCCCATTTCCCATGCGCGAGTTGAAAACATGCGGAAATGGCTCCCTCTGCTGGCTGTAGTCTTTAGCCTTTGGCCAAACATTCCAAAGATGACGCAAATATCGTCAATTTGCATCACGAGAGGAATTTTTCCAGAAATAAAATGCATAAATCTCAGTCTCAGGGGAATATAAGAGGGGGGAGCACGAACATTTGAATATATTACAGGGTTTCTACTGATACAAAGCCATATGCTAATCGCTGAAGTAACCCTTTAATTATGACAAAATCGCATAAAATTACTTTAAAATTAAACAAATTAAACCCATATATTTAATTATGACAAAATCACATAATAAATACTCAGTTTATAATTTTTGTTTAAGTTGAAGCATATAAAAACTAAAACTGATCCAACTTAAAAAATGATAATAAAAAACTTTATAAAATGTGTAACCCATATATTTAATTATGACAAAATCACATAAAATTACTTTAAAATTAAACAAATTCAATTGAGAACTGTAACTTTACAAATGAAAGTTTTCTAAAAACTACAGAAAGCTTAGTTTTATATATGTAAATGTTAATATAATTATAATTTATTTAAAAGTAAAACTTTTAGGCAAAGGCAAAGTTTGTTGTAAAAAAAAAACTACTCTTTTTTTTTTTTGCCTCTCATTGCATCCCCATTTAGCTTTCTAATCCCAGTTATTGTTCTGCCATAATCCTGTTCTGTGTCAGAAAGTCCTCGAAGCCATTAAACGCCCCCAAACGCCTTAAGACCTCCAGTTAAAAGCACAATCTGTAATTCTGGCAGCTGGCAGCCTGTTAACGGGAGTAAAATCTCACCCCTTGACTTGGAAAAACTCCTGTATACTTCAGTCAATCAATCAAGAGTGCACGGGGTTCATCTTGAATTGTGTCATCAATTAAAGGTTGTCTGTAGATTGAGTATAACAATACTATGACTTCGGGTTAGTTTGGTCAGCTGTAGAGTAGACAGATATAAGGCCACACACACAGGTCTAAGCGCAGTCCATCTTTGTCATCTCTGAGCTGGAGTCTCATACTGCAGACAATGGTGGACTTCAATTCACACAGTCCCTCTGATGTGTCAGACATAAACTCTCTCTCTCTTCCTCTCACTCTCTGTCTCCCTCTCCTTCAATGCCTCCATTTATTCCATTAGACACAGGGTATTCCCTGGGTCATCATTGTGTTGGTATCCAGGTTGCCAATGGCAACAGTCCCATCGTCTCACCCACACTCTGACACCATGTCTTTTGTCCATACATCTGACCGGGAGACAGAGAAAAGAGACAGTGAAGCAGCGAGTGGGCAGGGGAGAGAGTGTGAAATTAGTCACGCAAATACCACCGAGCACAAGTGCGCCCCCTGTTGGCGGAGCAGAGAGAGAGGGCCTGTGGGCGAACTGTGAGTGAAACGGATTGTGAGAGGAATCTGCAGGTGGACACAGATTCACACAGTGCCAAAATTCCTCAGCCAATCACATCTCTTTCTCACTCTATCCCACTGAGAAATTGAGGAAAATTTGAACAGAGATTCATTATTAAATTTAGTCAACAGTGTTTTTGATCTCATCTTTCTTGCCACATACACAATGTGCAGCATGCCAGGATTTGCTGTCATGTTTTTATCAAATTCACATTCTTACTGAAGTTTTATCCAAGAACAATCTTAAAAAACTGCAATTTTTCATTTCGGCTACTGTAACTCTCCAGACTGGGTAAACCCAGCCTGATCTACCGGCCATTTAAAGGTGCCCTAGAATGAAAAATGTAATTAACCTTGCCATAGTGAAATAATAAGAGTTCAGTACATGGGCATCACATACTGTGAGTCTCAAACATCATTGCCTCCTACTTCTTATCTAAATCTTGTGAATCCAAAACTCCACTGAAAAAAAAGTGCTTCTCAACATAACGCCAACTGTGGAGCAAGCGTTGGGGATCATTTATATGCACGCCCCCAACATTTGCATCTGTCCAAACATGTTCATTGTCAGGCGGAAATGGAGCGAATCATCAGGTACAAGTTGCTCGCATGGACACACTTCATGTTCCAGGCTGCTCAGGAGACCTGGACTTTACATATCCTTCCCACAGATAAAAAATGTCAACAGTCATGGTTGAGGTTTATTATAATCCGATTCCACAACAATTTAATTCAAGATTGTTCGTTTGTTCTGCCCATTTCAAGCAAGCTTCGCTCAGCGTCTTAAACTGAAGAAGGTGGCAACTATATTCCTGCAAGCAGTAAGTAGCGATTTATCCACTTACTGACTGTTTAAACAATTTTTGATTAAATTGAAAGTTTTTTTAGGGAGACCGCATTGTCTAGATAATGCAAGATGCTTGCAGTAACAATAGGAAACACCAAGTATACAAAACTAAATAGTGTGTCTAATGACAAAGGGTAATATTATTTTGTATTACAAAATATAACTTTGCTTAGATCGTTCACTCGATCCTTCCAGCAAACGTCACCTTTTCCACCATATAAGTTAAAACGATAGTCATTTGACAAGGCTATTCATTTAGTAAAAATCTAAGTTATATATTTATATTTTTGAGAACTGAAGTATGGTGTTTCCTATGATGTTTTTGCCTATTTGTATTTCAGATTAGGCTACATTACAGTCACTGCGTACCTTACCCTACATTGTGACTAACGTTATATAAACATGCAATATCATTGACGAAAAAAGACAAGTCTAAAACGTAGACTGAATGACACTTTAAGCAGAACATCTCAAATGGAGATTGCTGAAATGGAAGCCTCAGCTTAAGTTCTGCCAGAAAGACTTAATCACTTTGTCACTTATTAACCTAATCTCTGGCCAATCACGTCTTCATATTTTCTGTATAAAGGTCGTACTTACACATGTTTGAGTTCGCAGACGCCGATGCGACAATAACCTCCATCCTCCCCACCACCACCAGGATGGTTCCGTCCATACCTCCAAAGGGGGGTCGGCTGCACCCCTGCCTTCATCTTCAAGCAGGAATATGCTGATCCGCTACCCTTGGATTGTAAACTATGGACTATGCCAAAACTTTATTATGCTTGCTGGGCTGTCAATAAATGTATGCTTCATTCATCATTCTATCACCCGAGTCTTTCTGGTAGAAATACAGCTTACTTGTGTATTTTCAGTTCACCGGTATGCAAGAGAGAGCTGTGCTGTGAGCTGCTGAAATAAGCCAATCAGAGCAGAGCTCAACATTAATATTCATGACTCTTCCAAATAAGGCAAAAACAGAGCATTACATCCTAGGGACAATTATAGGGTTGTAAATGGACCTGTAAAACTGTATCTGCACAATTTTTTCCCTTAAATAAGCAACCTACCCTCTATGTAGATATCAGAGAACAATTTAACATATTGTTTCAAATCATTCTAGGGCACCTTTAATTTCGCCTTGAAAACGATCATGTGCACATCTTTACGTAATCGCACAACAAAACACGCCTCTACAGCGCGTCTAATTCAGTAGCCCTGCCCACCGACTCATGGAGGTGCAGAGAAAATAAGATTTTGCACTATTCCTGCTTGTGGAAGAACAGTCGCTGCATAAGCTTCCTTCTGATCCTAATATTAGGAATGAGTGGTTGAACTTTATTTTTAATGAAGTTCCAGCTCACGTGGGGAAGAAGTTGTGTGTGTGTTCGCTTCATTTCACAGCAGAATCATTTATAAACAAATCTCAGGTCGATGCTGTATTTTTAGACATTTGAGATTAAAACACAATGTTGTTTCTTCTATTTTGGATCCAACAGGAATGGTGCAACACACGTATGTGAGTAAAACGTGTTTTTATTTTATTTTTATTGTTATAGATAGTTTTGATTATGTGTATGTGTCTAAAATACCTTTAGCACGCTGGACTCTGGATAACACGCTGGATGTATGGGCCAGGGCTCGCAAAGCCCAATGTGTTTTTTCAGACGGCCACCAAATCGTAAGCCAGTCAAAAGGCCGATTAATCTCAAACAGTGAAATTATATGTGTGTGTGTGTGTGTGTGTGCGTGCGTGCGTGCGTGCGTGCGTGCGTGCGTGCGTGCGTGCGTGCGTGTGGTACGTACATGTATCAACCGATCAGGCGGGCTATATAGAAAAAGAATAGTCCAATCAGTTGTGGGTGGATGAGAAATAAATCATTGTGTTAGTTTTTATAAACACCCTTTACAAGCCGTGAACTGACAGAAGAATTAAAGCTCATTAAATATGCAAATCTTCTCCAATCCTAGTTGCGGGCGTTTACTTCCAAGTCTCCAGTGTTTCACGGTCATCAAAACCCAGCGTTCAGGAGAGAGTCTCAAAACCAGTGTAGAAAATAGCCTATTACTTATTATGATGTTTTTGAATGTAAAAACCACACAAACATCATTAGTTGACCTCAAACAACAGTATGAAAGAAAAAAAAAGCCAGTTCATGACACCTTTAATTTCTTTGCACTGCCTCCCTTTCAAGGATTGACTTTAAACTCGTATTATTTGTCTCAAAGCTCTCAATAACTTGTTACATCAGTACTTTTCTGATTTACTCCTTCTACAACCTTAAGATCATGTCTGTCCCTAGAGTTATTTTAATTTATTTTTTATTATGAGTCGAAGCTGGACAGAATAACCTTCCTCATTATATCCGACATGCTCCATCTATCACTGCTTTTAAATCCTATCTTACAACTTATTAATACTCCCGGGGCTTTTAAAATTCCTTAAAGGGGGGGTGAAACACTCAGTTTCAGTCAATCTCATGTCAATCTTGAGTACCTATAGAGTAGTATTGCATCCTTCATATCTCCGAAAAGTCTTTAGTTTTATCATATTTATAAAAGAAATATGGGCTGTACCGAGTCTTTCCGGAAAAAACCGAGCGCCTGGAGGCGTATCATGTGGGCGGAGCTAAAGAATGACAAGCGCGCAAAGCGGTGACGTCCTCAAGCGTGGAGAAACCCATCTATCTCAGCTAATACAGATAATGATCCACAATCAAATCTGAGGCTGAAATAAATTGAACAGGAGAAACGGCAACATCAGGATGTCCGTCTCTGTGGTATGTACTGTATTTAGGGGCCTTTGTGTGCAGTTTATGAGGACATGATTCGGTTTATGGACTATTGTATGTGACTAGACCTTAGAGGTAGCAAGCAAAACGGTTTTGCACGTCAGAGTCAGAATAGTGTAACGTTATACAGAACAACAATGGAGTAACCGTTAGCGCATTTGAATGACGAAGCACGCGATCGTATCGTTTACTGATGTTTACTCATGCGACGGTAGCCAATAGCAGAGACATTTGAAGTTGATTTACTCACCGGCATCTTCCAAAGCAGGACCGCTCTGTCAAAAACACACTTCTTTGGTATGATTTGGTGAAGTCCTGTGACATCAGTGACCGTGGAAATCCACTTTGCGACGCGACTGAAGCGATGCCTTGAAGCTTCCCGTCATTTCTGCGTTCAAATCGGTTCAAATGCAGCGCTGCCTTCCCGGAATGCTGTGCTGAAGCGTTGAAGTCGCTCGACGTCACCCATAGGAATAAAGTGGAGCGCGGCGCGACATAAGTGTTCACGGACGACCATACAAGGACCTTCTGCTCTATTTAACGTCAAGTAGACCCATACTCGAAAAAAACTCGCCGAAACTTGTGAGAAACCGGAAGGAGTATTTTTAACACAGAAATACTCCATCAAACGTCCAACATTAGTTTTTGAAACTTTGTCTATGTTTAGGATGGGAATCCAAGTCTTTAAAGGTGTAAAAAGCTCAGTATGCATGAAACAGCATTTCACCCCCCCTTTAAGTGTGTCATTTTGGGTCGCTCATATTGTTGATATCTACCACTCGCTTAATTTGTTTTTATTTAGTCTTGTTCCTTTTTAATTCATTGTGATTCTTTTATTCATTGCACAGCACCTCGGTTGTGTTTAAATGTGCTCTATAAACTGATTCTATGATTGATTGATCATTAAAATTAGTTAACGCATAGGTATCAGAAAATAATGAATATTCAGTATTTATTCTTCAACGTGTTACATTAACGTGTTAGATTTTTACATATGCAAACACATTTTTACCATGTAATACATGATAAATTGATGCAATAAATAGATGTATTGTGAATGATAGTCTTAGAGTTGTTGAAGTAGTTTTAGATTTGTTAAATGTTATTGAAACTCTCTTTAAATCTCACAATGCTGCATTTGTCATCGAATACAGTAAAAAATAAAAAATAAAAAAACCTTATATTGTGAAATATGATTACAATTGAAATAAACGGTTTCCTATTTTTCCTACATAAAAGTGTAATTTATTCCTTTATTTATAAAAATATTTTGTAACATTGTAAATGACTTTACTGTTAATTTAATGGATTATACTGATCTCTTTTGGTCATATTAATTCATCCTTTCTAAATAAAAGTATATTAATTTCTTTTAAAACATAATTAAATAAGAAAGGTATTTACAGACCCTAAACTTTTAAATGGTAGCATAGTTTTAAATTACCACTAGATTAATAAATGTAAAAAATATATATTATTTTTTATGACACCAAATGCATTTACATTTATCCACTTAGCAGATGCTTTTATCCACACCATAAGATTAATCATTTTAACAGACTTAAACTTATTTTAACCTTAGTGTACCCTTAGACAGCAATTAAATTAAATCAGAAGTCCCACTGAGTCCAACTAGATTTGTATCCTGAGAAAAAGACCTTTGTCATGTGACTCAGATGGAATTTAACCAACTGTTTTCAGATTTGCCAAGATGCCAAAGTCTGGAGTCAAAAGTCAGAGATTAAATTTTCATAAAATGATCTGAATCATCCACACAAATTGCCTTGTTTATATTTTCCTACCTCCAAATGTTCTGCTGTTTAATTAAATATCATGCACTAAGAAAGTATAAAGACACTCAATTAGTTACAATAAAGTAAGATACAAGCATTTTAAAACAAACAAAAAATAATAATAATAATTTTAATTTCTAAAATACCTAAAATAGTCTTCCCAGAACCCTTGGCACAATGTGTCCTACATAGAATTGGCCGAAAAGCGTTCTCTGTGTGATAAAAGTCTAGGAAGGTTTTTCATTAGAATTAAAAGATTAGAAAATAAATCAGGGGCTGGGTGTACATAACCTGCCCAATCAACCTTCCTCAGGAATCTAAAATGGTCCCGTTAATATCAATTATGTTTCCAGATTTCTAACAACCTCAGCATGTCTAACATCCCACACCTCTCTCTCTCTCTCTCCCTTTCTTTCTCTCTCGAACAGAGGAAACTGCAATACAATGATAACGGCTGTGAACACAATAGACCCTAGGAGCACATTCACACCGGCAGGCCAAGTTTAGCTCGGAAAGGTCAGCACACACAGACCTCTATTCCATTATTCTCAACATCATCCTTTAGTGGACTGCAGTCGGCTAATAAGAGTGGAGCTTGTCTTTTTTAGTACAAGGAGGAAAGTCTGTATGACGTGAGCGGTTTGTAGCCTGGGAGAGCTGCGCTCCATATTCCAACAATCCCAGGGGTTTGTTCTCGGGACTGGATGTCTTGATGGTGAATCATCACAGAACTGACTTAAAAATTCAGCCAAATTAAATGCTGCTTTCCGTTGGGGCAAAATATCATAAGATAATGAAAAACCTGACATGCACCAACCATGTTTGAAAAAGGCCAAAGTGGGTGAAAAAATGTGAACCCTAAAGGATATGGCCACATCTTTCCATCCAAGACAACATTTATTTAGTCATAAGGCAAAATCTGTAATCATTTAGTATGAAATACTCACCATTCTGATTAATTAATCACAGCTATGACGATTCACTCATCGGTTCTGTACAACACCCATAGCAATGTGTTCTCACATATTTGTTCTTATATTGTTCATTGAAACTTACTGTATTATTGTGTGTAAGAGATATTGAGTGACTGAGTGTATTACCTGCATTTAGATATAGCATTTTCCTTCAGGTCAGTCCTAGGTTCAGGGGCGTAGCCATCTTTTCAGAAGTGTGGGGGACAGAAATGTCGTAATACCATTTTTTTTTTTTTTGGACCAATATAATTTATCGCATCTCTTGCTTTTAATTGGGCAAGATATCAAATACACTGCTGAACAATAACCAATAATTAATATCTATAATATTATTCTCCTATTTTTATAATTGGTTTATATACTACAAACACTTCTGCATTAAGACTCCACAGATTTTTTGCAATGTAAAAAAATATATATTCTGATGTAAACCATGCTGTTCTCTATGTGAAGATATAGTAAAGTGTAATTTATTCCTGTGATCAAAGCTGAATTTATCATCATTACTCCAGTCTTCAGTGTCACATGATTCTTCACTAATCATTCTCAGATGAGGATCTGATGATCAACACACATTTAGGATTATTATCAGTTGTGCTGCTCATGGTGATGCTTAATTTTTGTTGAAACCATCTAAACATTTGTGGTCAAATAAAAAAAAAGAGCGAAATTAATACTTTTATTGATCAGACATGCATGAAATTGATCAAAAGTGATATTTTTAATATTACAAATTAGATAATAATTTATTTAATACATGCAAATAAATGCTATCCATTGAACTTTCTATTCATAAATAATCCTGAAAAATAACATGTAGGCTATCATGGTTTCCTCAACATTTTTAAGCAGCACAACTGTTTTCAACACAGATAATAATCATAAATGTTTCTTGATTATGAAATCCTCATATGAGAATGATTAGTGAAGGATCATGTGACACTGAAGGCTGGAGTAATGATAAATTCAGCTTTGATCACAGGAATAAATTACTATATATTCACATAGGAAAAAAGCTGTTTTAATTTGTAATAATGTTTCAAAATATTACTGTTTTAACTATTTTTGATTACATAAATGCAGCCTTGGTGAGCAGAAGATACTAAATTCACTGCATTATTCATATGATAGCCTACTTTATTGTCAATAAATAGCCTACACTGAGATGTCTTGAAAAACACACATATATAGCATATATTATCGCAATCGTCTGATTGTCGTCGTCACGTTTCATCATCATAACGATTGTTTTCCTTCAGCTGCAGCTCCAGCGTTACGAATCCACTTTTGGACTTTCTGTGAGAGCGCCCTCCTCATATTAAGATTCGGAAAAAAATGACAGGTCATGCATAGATTATTTTTTGTCTCTGAATTTAAATCTTGATGTATTCACATTGGTTTCGATGTAAATACACTTGCCTGTGACCTCAAGAAGCGCGCTATGAGATTAGATAAGGCTGTCTTTAGCATTCCTGTTAACTTGCCCGCCCCCGCGCAGAGTAACGCCGGTTCGAATCCCGCTCGGAGCGGGTCGACTAGGATCGCTGAGACCCAGTAAAAGTGCGGGGGATGAAAATAGATTTTATTAAAAGTGAGGGGGACATGTCCCCCGCGTAATCTACGCCCATGCCTAGGTTCATAATAAAAAAAATTGATTGAATGTCCGCTGCAATATCTTTTCCTTTTATCGGTCAAGGGGTTGTTGTCGGTTGCATCTTGTTATATATATTTAACTCAGGTGCTGTCCTGAGTTATAAATATCTGCAGCACTTAAGGTTCCTAAGAGTACAGTGGCCTCCATAATCCTTAAATGGAGACGCTTGGGATGACCAGAACCCTTCCTAGAGCGGGCCGTCTGGCCAAACTGAGCTATCGGGGGAGAAGAGCCTTGGAGAGAGAGGTAAAGAAGAACCCAAAAGATCACTGTCGCTGAGCTCCAGAGATGCAGTCGGGAGATAGGAGAAAGTTGTTGAAAGACAACCATCATTCCTCTACCAGTCGGGGCTTTATGGCAGAGCGGCCTGACGGAAGCCTGACATATGGAAGCCTGCTAAAAAAAAACATCTGAAGGACTCCAAGATGGTGAGAAATAATATTCTCTGGTCTGAGGAGATAAAGAACTTTGGCCTTATTATAAGCGTTATGTGTGCAGAAAAATATCACCTGTCCAATACAGTCCAAACAGTGAAGCATGGTGGTGGCAGCATCATGCTGTGGGGTTTTTTTCAGCTGCAGGGACACAACTGGTTGCAATCGAGGGACAGATGAATGCGGCAAGTATACAGGGATATCCTGGACGAAAACTTTCTCCAGAGTGCTCAAGACCTCAGACTGGGCCGAAGGTTCACCTTCCAACAAGACAATGACCCTAAGCACACAGCTAAAATAACGAAGGAGCGGCTTCACAACAACTCTGTGATTTTTCTTGAATGGCCCAGCCAGAGCCCTGACTTAAACCCAATTGAGAATCTCTGGAGAGACCTGAAAATGGCTGTCCACCAATGTTTACCATCCAACCTGACAGAACTGGAGAGGATCTGCAAGGAGGAATGGCAGAGGATCCCCAAATCGTGTTGCATCTTTCGTGAAAAATGTGTTGCATCTTTCCCAAAAAGACTCATGGCTGTATTAGATCAAAAGGGCGTTTCTACTAAATACTGAGCAAAGGAAGTCTGAAATACTTAGGACAATGTGATATTTCAGTGTTTCTTTTGTAAAAAAATTGCAAAAATGTCAACAATTTTGTGTTTTTCTGTCAATATGGGGTGCTGTGTACATTAATGAGATTGATTTACAATCTGACAACCAAATGTCACTAACCCTCATCAGTTGGTCATTTTGACCGAAAATTCATTTTTGACAAACATTATACAAATTGGGTGTTCATCAGAGTGGTCCAAGACCGTAGGACTTTTGTCGCACTTGAAACACACACACACAAACAAAACATTTACTGTTTCTAAGGAGTTTGTGTGTTTGAAATAAAAATAAAAAAATTAAACTTAAAGGGGTGGTTCCATGTTTTTTTTCTAGGCTTGGTTGTGTTTATTGGGCGCAGTATAACGTCTTAATATTTATTTATTTTAAAACGCCGTATTTTTCTTATATTTGATCTTTATTCCACACCGCTGTCTCCACTGTTCTTTGAACGGCTCATTTGCTACCTGCTTCTATGAAGCCCATCGCTCTGAAAAACGCAATGGTCTTAGATTGGTTAGATGGCCAACTGTAGTTTCCTGTTTTTTTATTGGCTGAAGTGCCAAGCACAGGTTGCTGGAAACGCCACGGCCCTCACCATTACGGGCAGAAGTCACATCTGCGGTGTCTAGCAAGGGTTTATGATGTCACCAACCCAGGAAGAAGCTTGTTGTAGTCCAAACCGGCCATTTTTGTAGGCAATAAACTGCCATAAAGTGAAAAGACAATATATCCGTTTGCATTGAACTTTCAGCGCTGTAACATTACACACTAACTAAAGTTAAAAAAGTGTAATCGCATGCAACCACCCCTTAAACATATCAGACCCTCATGGGTCAATTTGACCCACTTAGGACTGAATGGAATGCGAGAAAAATAATTTTATAATGTCTACATGTATATCTGAATGCATACTGAAGAGATATATTAAAGAACTAGCTTTAGCACTCAGCGGATCAGCTCATTTGCTCCATATAGAGGCATCTAGCCATCATTTTTGGGTGAACTAACCCTTTAACACCCAAGTCTAATTTTAGAACCGATGTCCCACCAGCAGGTTTTAAAAATGTCATCATGGTTACATAATAGAATAGTTCTTCATTATAATATCTAACATGCTTGAGATTTTCAGTAGCTGCTCCTTAAGGCATCTGGCCTGAGAAAAAGGTCACAGTATTCAAAGAAAAAGGTCTTGAAAAGGTTATCACAGAGAATGAATGAACATTTATTTGGACCTTTTTTGGAGTTTTGTAATCAGATACAGGTTAATATTTCACTGAAATGAATGGGTTCAAGATTTAACCCAACTAAAAGGTTATATGAAGCAAGCTTTTTAAACCAATAGGGTGTTAATGTATGGAGCAAAATAATTTTACACAGTCTGTTCCCTTTTGAGCAAACATAGCCATCTGTTTTGTGTGCAATGTGTGAAGCCTAAAGTATTTTTACATGTTAAAAAAAAGCATTGCATGCATGTTTTTCAAATTAGTACTGATAGTAACACCATCCACATTCTCAAGAGCAGGACAGTACAACATGCTGAACTGTAAAACTACTCTAAGCAGCTCTATTTTCCCAGAAAGTGAAATGTGCCCATCTTAAAGCCACTGAGATCCATGTGAAACCACCACCATGCCACACATCAAACATAAAGGCAAAGAGCCTGAGGCACAGATGTTTCAAAGCACACATGCACCCTGTGTCTACCACTAAACAAGAGCCCAATCTAGCCAGAGGACTTTGATGAACCACATGACTGTTTCAACCAAGCCAGAGAAGCCAGGAGCTTTAGATGTTTAAAAAGGAATATCTTACTCAGATACACCCATATTCTGCCCTCAGCGGGTAATTATTGTTTATTGCACCAACAACACCAGAAAAGGGAGAAAGATAGAGATTCAGTTTAGTGAGTGGAGTTTGAACTGAACTTAAACACTTTCTACTCTCTTCTGAAGACCAAATGTGATGATAAAGGCTTGTTGTGTCCTGATAAGTGTCCTACAGAGGAATACTGGGAGATCTGACAGCGAGCCAGCAGTCGACAGCGGCATGTGTCAGTCTCATCTGCGTGTGGGTGAACAGAAAGGATCTTTATCAGTCACAGAGGTCATAAATGTCTGTGGCTATGCGTGATTATCTTTATCCATACGCCAACGATCAAAATCAGTATGTCAAAGCATTTTACCCTGTTTAACTCCATCTCTGTTTGTCACCCACTCCCTTTTCTCCTCTCTCTCAATGCACTACCATAGCTGTCTGGGTATTTAACCCCCAAAAATCCCCACCTCCCAGTCCAATACAAGACCTCTTCCTTTACGTGGAGTCGAGCTGAGCTGTGAGGACTTATTCATTTATCCATTCTTTCTTACGAAGAACCCAAAATTATGATATGCTGATAAATCAAAATGGCTGCCGTCGCATCATCCAGGTGGATGCTGCACACTGGTGGTGTTTGAGGAGATTCTCCTCTTTTCATGTAAAGCGCTTTGAGTACCCAGAAAAGTGCTATATAAACGTTACAAATTATGAATTCTTATTATTATTAAATGTCAGGGTCCAAACAACACTGGAGCCCAATAGTAGGCAGTGTTTTACAATAAGTGAGGTCCTACATTTGAGTTAGTGAGAGCTACATACACTGTAAAAAAATGTATTTGAATTTCCAAATTGAATTTCTGTGAATTAAATATCATCAATTCACAGAAATTCAGTTTGGCCAACAGAAAAATTTAGATGTGATCAGTCACTAGAAATTGGAGACATATTTTTTTTTTTTTTTTTTTACAGTGTATGAGCATTTTAAGGGACAAAAAAAAACATTTGAGGACAAAATATTTTTTTTCTTTTTAAATTGCATAACAATAGCTTTACAACCATGTGGCAGCAGAATATTTACCTCTCTCCTCCATCACTATTTCTTTTTCTCAGTCTTCTTATCTGCGCTGTCTTTGTCTTTTCCTTTTCATCTGTGACAGTGAAGTAAACACAAGGTCAACTGATATTTATGTTTTATGAATACATTTAGAATCAAATTTATTTGAGATGATGATGAGATGGCCTCAAATGAGATGTGTTGACTTGAGAAAAGTTGACTTAAAGGGTTAGTTCACCCAAAAATGAAATGTATGTCATTAATGACTCATCCTAATGTCGTTCCACACCCGTAAGACCTCTGTTCAAACAGTTATGAATCAGCGGATTGATTCATGATTCGGCTCGCCAATGTCACGTGATTTCAGCAGTTTGACACGCGATCAGAATCATGAATCAATACGCTGATTCATGACCGCTTAAATCTTTATTTGAGGATTGAAAACAAACCCGGAAGAGAAGACAATGCTGAATAAAGTCGTAGTTTTTTTTTTTTTTGGACCAACATGTATTTTCGATGCTTCAAGAGATTCTAATGAACTAACTGATGTCCCATATGGACTACTTTGATGATGTTTTTATTCCCTTTCTGGACATGGACAGTATAGTGTGCATACACTTGTATACACTCTCAGACTAAATATAAAATATCTTAAATATCTGTGTCTGAAGATGAACGGCGGTGTTACGGGTGAGGAACAACATTAGGGTGACATCAAAGGGGGTTTTTGGGGGGGGGGGCTTGGGGTTCGAGCTAATCCTTTAAGTTGAGATAAGTGGACTTGATATTTATGTTTGATAATAATTTTCTTAGATAAGAGAATTTACTGAAAGCAATTTAAAATAGTGAAATTAGAACTAAGGTTTATTAGGTTTTTTATTTATTTATTAAAAATAATGATTCTTAAATATTTTTTGGCAGGGTGGATGGTTCTATGAAGAGTGAAAACTTTTCATTGCACAAAAGGTTCTTTAGACTATAAAATGACCGTTTACTGCATCAGTGGATCAAGTTGCACTGGAATTTGCATTCAGCAGCTTCTGTGATCATAAAGCCAGCCTACTTTGATTTGATTGGTCATCTCAAATGTTTTGACACTGACGAGTTGTGGCAGACTGCAGAGGCATATCTGCGTTATCCTCGGTTTACGGTTTTATTTGGCAGAAATGCTTTACTCTTAGCAGTGTGCAACAAAGTGTCACAGCAGCCGCTGAGCGAATGCACAGAGTAGCGTCATAACATAACATCTAATATGACAAACAGAGCTACGTTACCTCATACTCATGACTGGAAAAGTGGAAATGGCACCCACGGCCATGACAAACCATGATACCGTCATAATAAAAGTCTCGCTGCTCATGAGCCGTGTGTTGCGCTTCAATCGCTCCAGCAGCCTGCCTCAGCTCCTCAACACTCGGTCTTGCTCTGCTTCACACTACAGTAACGTTAATAATCACATCCATCAACATGATTTCTGCCAGAGTCTATTTCACCGGCTGTGAGGTGAAGACCACATGTCCCAAGATACTGAGCTCAAAGTTGGAGTCATCAAACTATGCCTTTGTTTTGAATAGGCGCCCTCTAGTGGACGGAAAATTGACAGTGCAGCTTTAAATGGTTTTTGGCATTTTGAAAAAGGCAGTTGTTAATAAGTGGCTAAATTGGACTACAGAGGTTGTCAGGGACAGTAAAGATCAGCTCACCTACTCACTAGACCACTTTCAGAATCTCATTGAGTTTGCTTGCAATCTTGCTTATTCTATTCTAACTCAAACTTTCCAACGTGTAGATTTAAAAAAAATATGTATATACATAAATAGTTGTTCTTTAGATCTCAAGTTGTGGTCCTTTATGAAAACTCTTTAGAAACCATGTAAGAATCATAAAACTTTGTTTTGCAATAATCCAAATGCCAATGGAAAAATCTAACTGGCTTTTTGTCGTATGATGATGCCAAGTTCCGGATTGGCTTACAAAATTACATCACTGCAGCATGCTAAAGTGTTACATACAGAATAACAACACAGATATGGACACAGAGAATCACACAGAGACACTTAATAACCTTTGATAAAGATCCTTTCTTTTCACCCACAGGCAGATGAGTGTGGCGCTCTCCTTGTGCGCAGTCACAAACATCCTGAAGTGTGTCGGCCTGTGTGCGGGGGTCCGGTCGCATATAATTATATAATTAAGCCTTGTCTGATTGTTCTCAAAGAGAGGGCAATCGGGCCGTCTGAATGTGTATCTCAGTGATTAGGGACTTTTCAGAGTGTGTAGGAATGTGGTGCGCTTGGCATTTTTGAGTAAAAGGGCAGCTCTCCGCTTGAGAGTGCCAGCGCTGCGGGATGAGATCATGACTGGAGATGCCCACTCGCTGGAAACAGCGGCACGACTTCTGCCCCCTCGCTCCCTCTCTCCTAACAGCTGGGGGAATTCCAGACCTGTTAGATTATAGATGGAGGAGATTAGGGTTTTAGGCCTAAATCAGATTTTATGCCTCTGTTGTGCTGGAACATTTTAAACTCGTCGAACCGACTCGCTTTCTTCCATACTCTTGCTTTCTCCTTCAGGGCAGGATTTGGCTGTTTGCTGATAAGCCGTGTGTGTACGAGGTGGCAGGCAGGCCGTTTGCTTTGCAGATAGTACTGTAGTGCTATTGTTGCGCAGCAGGAGTTGAGCGAGGGATAAGAAAAATCTGGAATAACGCAGGCGTTAACAGAGATTACGGTCGAGGTGAAAGGCACGGTGGACCTGCGGCCTGCTGCGCTTTTAAAACAAAGATAAAACAAATGCACGCTTGATACAGACTCAAAGAGGCATTAGAGCCAGCCAGAATTGATGCCCTTTAGCCAAACATAGCACTTACCCCATATCTAACACCAGAGCCCTTTGGATTTGCCTCTGAATTAAATGTCTGTTCAAGTCAGTTAAAAGGTCACAGTGATGCCATGTGTGTGTTTTGTGGTGGATGAGGATGGCAGTCTGGGACACTCTCTGGTTGAGAACAAGGGGAGAAAAGGTGCAACGAAGATATGAAACGGAAATACACTCGCCTAAAGGATTATTAGGAACACCTGTTCAATTTCACATTAATGCAATTATCTAATCAACCAATCACATGGCAGTTGCTTCAATGCATTTAGGGGTCTGGTCGTGGTTAAGACAATCTCCAGAACTCCAAACTGAATGTCAGAATGGGAAAGAAAGGTGATTTAAGCAATTGTGAGTGTGGCATGGTTGTTGGTGCCAGACGGGCCGGTCTGAGTATTTCACAATCTGCTCCGTTACTGGGATTTTCACGCACAACCATTTCTAGGGTTTACAAAGAATGGTGTGAAAAGGGAAAAACATCCAGTATGCAGCAGTCCTGTTGGCAAAAATGCCTTGTTGATGCTAGAGGTCAGAGGAGAATGGGCCGACTGATTCAAGCTGATAGAAGAGCAACTTTGACTGAAATAACCACTCGTTACAACCGAGGTATGCAGCAAAGCATTTGTGAAGCCACAACACGCACAACCTTGAGGCGGATGGGCTACAACAGCAGAAGACCCCACCGGGTACCACTCATCTCCACTACAAATAGGAAAAAGAGGCTACAATTTGCACAAGCTCACAAAAATTGAAGACTGGAAAAATGTTGCCTGGTCTGATGAGTTTCGATTTCTGTTGAGACATTCAGATGGTAGAGTCAGAATTTGGCGTAAACAGAATGAGATCATGGATCCATCATACCTTGTTACCACTGTGGAGGCTGGTGGTGGTGGTGGTGTAATGGTGTGGGGGATGTTTTCTTGGCACACTTTAGGCCCCTTAGTGCCAATTGGGCACTGTTTAAATGCCACGGCCTACCTGAGCATTGTTTCTGACCATGTCCATCCCTTTATGACCATCA
The DNA here is from genome assembly GCF_024679245.1 of Pseudorasbora parva. NCBI lineage: Eukaryota > Metazoa > Chordata > Actinopteri > Cypriniformes > Gobionidae > Pseudorasbora > Pseudorasbora parva. The sequence continues at coordinate 21,590,764 of NC_090173.1, forward strand.
TGTACCCATCCTCTGATGGCTACTTCCAGCAGGATAATGCACCATGTCACAAAACTTGAATCATTTCAAATTGGTTTCTTGAACATGACAATGAGTTCACTGTACTAAAATGGCCCCCACAGTCACCAGATCTCAACCCAATAGAGCATCTTTGGGATCTGGTGGAACGGGAGCTTCGTGCCCTGGATGTGCATCCCACAAATCTCCATCAACTGCAAGATGCTATCCTATCAATATGGGCCAACATTTCTAAAGAATGCTTTCAGCACCTTGTTGAATCAATGCCACGTAGAATTAAGGCAGTTCTGAAGGCGAAAGGGGGTCAAACACAGTATAAGTATGGTGTTCCTAATAATCCTTTAGGTGAGTGTAAATGGCAATGTATTTCTTTTTAATAAAAAATTATAGTTGTGATAGATTTTATTTCCCTATTATGATGTGTATCCAAGTGAAACGGCTTTACAAACAAGAAAAAATATAGCGGGACTTGATTTTGCCCATCGGGAAGTGATTGGATGTTTGTAGTTTACTGCTGTGATGTCATGTGAGTGACAGGTTGCCCCGCCCCCGTCGCTAAGAGGGAGAGGAAGATATTTTGATTAAAGATTATGAGGGCACATGAATTTAACGAAATGATGTGCATAGATAAATTATTTAAATAAACAATGCAATAATGTAAGCGAAAACATAAATCTGTCACGTTTAAAACCCTTATTGGCAAAACATCTTTTCAATGCACAAATTGGCAGGTCAAAGTTCACCAAACTTCAATAATGCAATAAACAACGCAACTTCTTATGGCCTAGTATATTTAACCACTATTTCTCTCTCCTCCTTTTTTTTCTATTTCAAATGTAATTGATTTTAACTTAACAAGCAAACAGTGAATTCAAAGTTTGCTCTACCCCACATCCATTACCGGTTTTGAATTACATCCCAACTGTATCTCGCATTAAAGCTTTTTCCCGCGAGCACATCAGTGTTTAGATGACAACTTTATTCAGTTGACCCTATTCGCCAAAAATACATAAAACAAAACAAGCAGATATTCAAAGGAGTTTGCTCCGATTTTAGAAAAACACTGATCATGAAAGGATATTAAAATAGAAAAGAGAAAGAAATAACTGATTCCCAGGACTTTTCAACATGCCTAAGTCCCCTTCATTTGCCCCTTTGTGTCCCTCGCTCCTTTTTTGTTCGCTTGTGTTTTTTTCCCCACCCATTGAGAGCAATGTGTATGTGAAAGAATGTCATCATGAGACGCGCAGACTGCTCTAAACTGCTGTTTCCCATCCGAAAATCGTGTCCAACTCTGTTGTGTCCAAATTCACGTGCTTATTTTTTTGGCATACACATGACAAAAACCCAGATTGTGCCCTTCAATTAATCCCAGAGTGTGATGACAATGTATTTCTCATTTTCACATGAAACACATAAAGTTAAAATATTTATAATAATATAACACTATTTTGAGGTGGCTTTCTAAAAACAATACATATTATGTCCTTGAGATGAACACATGGACACAAATCTGAGACAACCAACCTCAGGCCTAGAGCGCTCTCTGCTGTCGACTTTGCATAAATGGACTTTCATTTAATCCAGTGTTTGTCGAAGCATTATAGGCTATGTACCAAATCAACCAGCTATGAGTTGAATCACAACATTACAAACTTTGATGTGAAGAAAAAAGTATTTGAAAATCAAACAAAAACACAAAAGTTCAAGACTGGGTAAAAACATACATACACACAGCCTATATTTTAAGTTTTTTTTGTAAAATATGGAAATATATTTTGTATATGCACATGTATTTGCAAATATGCAAATACATTAATTTTCAGAGTGTAGAAATTTGCAGTGATTCATGGGAGTGGGCGGAGCTAAAAAATGATTTGCTGCTTGTTTCGACTCTGTTCAGTGTCATGGGTAATGCAGTTTTTCACCACAAATTCCAATGTTAAACACAACCATTTAAAAAATAAGTTGCAATAATGTGCGCTGCCGTCTTCATCAGAAGCAAATACCATCGATTAACAACCTCATATCTCACAGTAGGGCTAAGAATCAATTCCCCTATGGAGAAAATGAATAGTTTTTACATTCAGAACCCAGCTGTTAAACTCTATAAGAACTATACCAGAACTATCGAGAACTATCACTTCAAAATGGACAAAATCAAGTTCCGCGCTACATTCTTTCTTGTTCGGGGAGCCATTTTACTTCACTTCAGAAGAAAAGACTATCACAACTCCTGTTTCATGCTGACTTCAAGTAGGGTTAACAGTTAACTAGTACCATTAACCTTGTTTGCTTTAAATGTTCACTTTATAGACTGTAACTCAGCAATTGTTAATATTGTCAATTTATATTCAATAACAGCTTTCCTTGGTTATAGTCAGATACAATTAAACTATTTATAACGGAATACATTTAACAACAAAGTCATTAAGGCATTGAGGTATTATTGTTTGTTGTACTGCAATAACAAGTGGAATACTACACTGATACCCATCCTCTCATATTACACTATAATCACCTTAAGTTTATAAAATATGTAAACAATATGCTCGTAAATTCAGCATAGCATTTCTGCAACATAATTACTATTGTAGAAATGTGGTTTTGAACAGTCTAACTCCAAGTGTGGTATAAAATGGGAGTGTTTTATATTATGTGTGTATTTGTGCATTTAGCAAAGTTGTGCAGGTTGTAGTCCAATGTTGTGTCCATATTTAATGTTGAGCTTGTTGCAGTTGTGTCTTGTATCTTATTTCCACTTGCCAGCTCTTCCTCAGTGAATCTCCTGTAATGTCCACACACCATTAGCCCTGGCGGTTTTCTGTACGGTGAGCTTGTGAAAGTCAATGTGTCTGAACTCTGCTGCAAAAATCCCAAACAGCGCAAAAAAACACATGACCATAGCCCACTCACACATGGCAGCTTCAGAGCGAAACCCTGTGATATGGAGAACAAGCACTGAGAACATAGAGGGTTAAGGACAACAAAATGAACACATGATAACGTCTAGTGACAATGCACTCATTTCAGGTATGAAATTGTGATGTCTAAAAGAGCTGAAGGATACTGCAGATGAGCAGACATGTACACATGCTGCAGAGGATGACACGCACAGGCACCGCCCACCTACGGTCATGTGACGGCAGGCTGAAGTACGTGAGCCACGCCTGGACCCAGAAGTAAGCCAAACCCAGGAAGAAGGCCAGGAACGCCCCAAGCAAATGAACCGACAGCAGTACAGATGGCTGAATCGACACACACATATGGACAAAAATCATGCATGTAAAGCAAATAAAGCAAACTTTACATTCAAAGCAAACTTCTTTTTTATTTTTCTTCGTCTAGGACTCCAAAAAAGTTCAAAACACCTTTTCACAGATAAACCGCTGAGGTGATGATACACAGGGCAATTTTTGGAACAATGTTGCGGGCAACCAGGTGAGACAATGGACTAGTTCTTTTAAAGGTGCCCTAGAATGAGTTGAAACAATATGTTAAATTGTTCTCTGATATCTACATAGAGGGTATGTGGCTTATTTAAGGGCAAAAATTGTCCAGATACAGTTTTACAGGTCCATTTACAACCATAGAAATTGTCCCTAGGATGTAATGGTCTGTTTTTGCCTTATTTGGAAGGGTCATGAATATTAATGTTGAGCTCTGCTCTGATCGGCTTATTTCAGAAGCTCACACAACTGCAGTTGTTTGGCGAAGCAGCTGGTGAGTCCTGACCGTCCTGACAGAACACAGATCGACTGAATAACACTTTCAGCAGAACATCTCAAATGGAGATTGATAAAATGCAGCTTACTTTTTTATTGGTGTTTTCAGATCATCCGTGCGTGAAAGAGAGAGAGAGCTCACTTGCATGGTTGCCAGATTGCTTATATTTAGGTAAAACACCGGATAGTATACGTGTTCTTTTCAGAGAAAAGTTCTGATTGAGGGATTTAAATTACTGAAATCTGGCAACTGCAAACACGTACACTCGAATGCTCCTCTTTTTCCCCCGACAAAACCAAAACCAGTGCTTTTTGTTCAAGTTTTTATTTTTTAAACTACATTTTAGACTCTTTTTTTGTCAACAATATTGCATGTTTATATAACGTTAGTCACTAGTAGGTTACATTAGTAGGCTACGCAGTGACTGTGATGTACTCTGAAATACAAGCATGCAAAAACATCATAATTCAGTTCTCAAAAATATTATTATTTAATTTTTTTACTAAATGAATTGAAGCCGTGTCAAATGACTATCATTTTAACTTATATGGTGGAGAAGATGACGTTATCTAGAAGGACTGAGTGAGTGATCTATAAGCAACTAAACTAATGTAGTATGACACGTATCTAATGTTGTATTTTGTAAAACAAAATAATATTAACCTACGCATTAGACACACTATTTAGTTTTGTATTGCACCTTGCATTATCTAGACAATGCTGTCTCTCTTAGAAACTTTCAATTTAATTAGAAATTTTTTAGACAGTCAATAAGTGGGAAAAAAAACACTACTTACTGCTTGCAGGAATATAGTTGGAATTGCCCCTTTCTTCAGTTTTAAACGCTGAGCGAAGCTTGCTTGATATTGTCCCAGGATTTAAAAAAAACTGTCCGCGGTGAAATGGGGAAAGCAAACAAACGATTTTGAATTAAACTGTTGCGCTATCCAATTATAATAAACATCAACCATGACTGTTGACATTTTGTATCTGTGGGAAGAGTATGAAAGCAGATCTGCCTATAATTCGGCTGCGCAGTTCCACCTGACAATGAACATGTGCTGTTATATGCAAATCATGGGGGCGAATATATTAATGATCCCAGCAATTGCGTCACAGTTGGTGCTATATTGAGATTCACCTATTTTTCTGTGTTGTTTTTCATGCACAAGCTTTACATAAGAAGGAGGAGGCAATGGTGTTTGAGACTCACAGTATGTGATGTCCAGGTACTGAACTCTTATTATTTCACTATGGCAAGGACAAGGTTAATAAAATCATTCTAGGCCACCTTTAAGAAGATGATACACAGGGCATTTTTTTTTTTCAAACAACATCACTCGACAACATTGCTCAAAAAGTTGCCCAACTTAAGGGAAAATCCCGAAATCACCCACTCTGCTGAGTGCGGTATGGAGTGGAGCAGGTATGACTTAACTTGCCAAAGTGCAGAAGTGAGTTAGCATTTTAGCACTTCCGGTTCCATCATCCTAAAGTAAATGGGTTTTTTATGGCATTTTGGTTAAATGGCTGAAATAAGGTCTGTGGTGAAAACAAGCTTAAGACACTTAAGACATTAACACAAATGTAGATATATCTTTGCAATTGTCTTTGCTATATCAATAGGCAATATATTTATATTTAACATGAAGTATAAGGCTTCCCTGTACATTAATAGCAGCAGCGCTGCGTCAGACACGCTTCTGGTGTGCAAAGACAGAGAAAACGCCAGGCAGCTGCCACACAGATGACACGCAACAAAAACGCCACACTCACGCCACGTTTGCAGTGTGTTTCCAGCCTTAAATGTCTTGAAATAGGCGGTTGCTAACAAGTAAATCTAAATGGGACTACAGACAGAGGCTGTCAGGGTGATTAAAAGTCGTCACACCGAACATTTTGTCCGAATGGGTTTTAAGGTAATACTAAAAGAGAGAAAAAATGTTTTGATAAAAACTAAAAGAGTTGTCGGAAGCTTGGTGTTAGTGAAGTGGAGCGGTAGTTCCTTTTAAGCCTAGTAAGCCGACCTTTAGCCTTTTACTTCTGCAGACTGCATTTACGCTTCAAAAGTTGTGTTCATCTGTAATAATTATCTTGATGGACAAAACGTGTAACTATCATAAACTTGTGTTGATCACAGAGCATGTTTTTTGTAATAATCCAAAACCTGTGTGATGCTAACTGCCAGTTGGCCTAAAAAGTGGCATCATACCAGTAGCACTCAATTTAGAGGAGTATGTGCTCTCAACAACGAGATAAACAAAATTGACAGCGGTGAGAAAACAGCAGTTAAGAAAGCATCTGATCATAGCGATGTGGATATATTTGCACAAGCTCTGCAAATCGCCACTTATTTTAAGCCTATCAAAATTAGGCATGCAGTATTTTTTTAAGTTTAAAGTATTCAGATATTTAACATCTGTTTTTTGTTGTACTTTGGCTACGCTACAGTAGATGCTCACACTATCGTTCATTCAAATTATATTACACCATTCAAGCACACTAAGACACAAAAATAAGAACTTAAATCTGTTCGCGCTTGAACAGATAAAAACACACAAAGTATGCCACAAAACTATAACCACAAATAAGGTTTCGCACAATCAGTAACTTCCATTTATTATTCACACACACACATATATACACACACATAAACTGTACCTGGAAGTTTCCTAGAATGGAAATGCCAATGCTAGAGATGAAACCAACCACCAGTCCGGCTGTATTTAAATGAGACGCACAACCCAAATCCCGGATCTGTTGAAATCTAATTGTGACAATCCACAGCGCTAAAGAAAGAAAAAGAGGTCACGCAGAGGATACAGTACAGAAAGCCTGTTTTTAAAATGAGATGACAGGACTCACCCAACACACAGCAAATGTTGCAGATCTGAGAAAACAGACAGCTCTGGGGGTTGTATGAGCCACACGTGCTAAAGGAATAACAATATTCATATTTAATTTTCTTTTTTAAATCAGGCTTGGCTAGTCTCAACTTTCATGCTGTACTTTGTTGGGAAGGGTAGTATGAAGGTGTGTGAATCTTTGGGTAAACAGCATATTGATGAAAATCAGGAATGACTTTTGTAAATTCAGAAAGAGCCACGAGATTCAACAATACTACAATATCACTGAGAAAATTGTGTTTTTACACCATAACACCAATGTCCGAGACTAATGAGACACATCTTCACTAAAACGAATGACCATAATCACATCCAAACAGTTTACTGAAATGGATGTCAATAACTATAAAGACTAGGCCGGGAGGATAATTAGATTGGATTGTAAGATCAGTAAATCGAACAAAATGATGAAATATTTAAGTCAAGAATGATTACAATGGGTCAATGACATGACATGCATATTTTTGTGTCCAAGTGCATTATTTCCTTCTTCATATTATATATAATTATATATAACTCCACTTTAAGTAGGACTACATACCTGATGTAAGGGAATTCTTCAGTTATATTAACAGTGTTATTGAACACCGCTATGGCATACCTAACAAACAAGTGCAGAAAGAGTCAAATAAAACAAAAAACAAAACAAAGATTTTGTCAAGAAATCTGAAAGAAACACTCACACAACCCAAAGACCAATTGTTCCAAACACTGCCAGAGTGACAGGAAGTAATGCCCACGCCCACATGATGGACCAATCAGATCACCTGTAGAAAGAACATGTGTCTCTTTACATCCTAAGAGATTACATTTATTAGCATATATACATTTAAACACATAACAAGCATTGCAATAATCTGTGCTTTCTGGCAACCGTTGTTGATATTTCAAATCACCAAAACAAACACGCCCCTATTTTGATAGCTCCGCCCCAATTATACGTAACAGGCAACGAATCTGTGGGTTACTATGGTTACTATGACTACAAATATTTAAAATCCTGGTAAACGGTTTTTTTTTCATGACAATTATTAGAAAATAATATTATGCTAAATGCAAAGCATTAGACAGAAAAAGGATTTCTGATAACAGCAGCATCCATTGAGTTGTCAAACCTATTGTTTTACGGTCTATGATAGATGTCAAGAGATCCATTCAACTATTTTTGACAGGAAAAAAAGACAACACAACCGCCACTTATGTAATTTTAGCCATAGGCTAAAATTGTTAATTTTTATAGCCAAAAAATTTACTTTACATTTAAAATAAAATTGGTGAGAAGTCTTTAAAGAGAAGTCAGCAAAGGATGTTGAAAATTGTAAAATTTTCAGGGAATCCACAATAAAACTGATGGACATGTCCAAAGTATTATCAGAGCACAGCAGTTCTTCAGTAATTTCAGTGAGGAGTAAAATAGTTTAAATTCATTCATAAAATGTTCAAAGCATGGGTGACAATTTCTCCACTAACAACAATGAATATGGTATTTAGCAAGTAGGAAAACAATATTGACAGTGTCTGATGTTAGATTGTTTAAAGTTAAACCATCAATGTAACAGAATGGATGGTAAATACTAAATACAGGGATGTTTGACATTTTTAAGGTTAGCCAGTCTCTGACATGACTCCAGAACCGGCTTGAAATGGAACGGGTAAAAAATAAATGTTATAGTGATTCATCAAAAAAATCACAACAAGCTAATTTAAATCGCTTATGAAGAAAATCGAAAGCTGGCTAAATCTTGCAACAAATTTTAAAATGTGTTTCTTAGGTGGAATTGGCCATTAAACTTACTTAGAAAGTGCCTTTCCTACCAGTTCAGAATATAGACAGTTTTTATTATAATGGAACAATTTGGATTTAAAAGCAGCAGTCTTATAATTAAAATTATCATCAACTTATAACAACTATATTATATATGTGTGTGTGTGTGTGTGTGTGTGTGTGTGTGTGTGTGTGTGTGTGTGTGTGTGTGTGTGTGTGTGTGTGTATACATACACACACACTTTTATTCAGTAAGTAATCAGCTGATCAGCCAATCAAGTGACACCAACTTGCTGTATACATATGGCCAAGTGTACTAAAGACCAAATGTCCAAATGTGAACAAAATATGATACAAGAAGTAAATCTTACCATGGGGTGATTTTAGTATCCGCTGGCAAACTAATCACTGTTATTCTATAAGAGGAGAATCGCCAGACTGGTTCAAGCTGAAGTTATAGTAAACGTGCAACAGGTTTCAAACCTTTGTGACTGTCACTATGGACTTTGCACCAGAATAATTGATTTATAATGGTACAACTACTGAGTCACTTAGAGGTGTGTGGTTATACAGTACAAACACTCTTGGCTGTCTTGTACCATTGCACATTTATACACCCACCAGTCATGATCAATTGCAAGTGACACCGAATCACTTACAGTTAATTGGATAATCTGTTGGTCCTTTTTTATTAGTTTTATTATACAGCCAGTTATTCTATGAATTGCCATGGTTAAGGAAAACATCTAAATAGCGTCATTATTACTTAACACCAGGTATATGATTAATGCTCAACGACAAGAACATAAAAATACCTTAAACCTTCAGGACTCAATAATTTTGGGATTTTCTTTTAATTTTTTTTTGTAAGATACTGTACTGTATCTCCTGACTGAAATTGTCAATTTAATATATACACCAGTACAAAAAGTGTCATACATGGTAATGCCCATTGTATTGTATTGTAATACCATTAAAGCTTTTATTCTGATCACAAAACCTCAATGTTCTCCTCGCAACTCAATTAAACTATTGAAGAAAATGTATCCCCTGACATTTCACTTGTCACAATACAAGTGTTTGTCATTTACAATCAGGGCCGTTTCTAGCCTTTCTGGCACCCTAGGCAAGATTCATATTTTGATTTCTATGATCTACATATGTGTATTTTAAGATGTTCTGAAGGCCAAAAAATTAGATAAGAATAGCTTGAAAACCATGTCACTCGGCGCCGCTTCGGATTGAAGAACACAGTGACACAAAGACTAAAAGACGGGACGAAGCCGTAGCCGAAGCCTTGCGCCAGTTTCATATGTTTTAAAGGTTAATCACATATTTTTTAGGGGGGGGCTGAGGCATAAGTTCATAAAAAAGGGCCTAGTGACGCGCATGGTTATGAAAGTATTACTTGATCAATTTACACTAAACAGCTATCTCTGATGTAAAGATGTTTTTTTTATTCAAATTAACTATGCTATAATGTTCTGCACCTGAAATAAATGAGCATGGAGTGTGGTCCGTCCAGTACTAATATTCATTGTAATGTTTTGCTCAACGTTATGATAGAGAGACCAGCTTAGTAGAGAACAAGTAAGTAGGCTAACATACATGTATATTTCGCTTTCTTTTTTATATTTCCTCTTATTACGATACTGAGCCCCTGATGGCTTTGACCTTTTCATGATGATGAAACTAAAGCACGGATGACGACGTTCCCTGCCGCCCTCTACATGATCTCATTTCATTACAGCAGCACCACTATCACCATGTCGACTTCACTCCAATAATCGCAACTAATCATAATGCCTCGAAATAGCAAAAGTACGAAATATTAATAATACAATATATATGAAATAACTAAAAAATCTTGTCACTGGCGCCCCCCCAGCTGTTGGCGCCCTAGGCGACCGCCTAGTTTGCCTATGCCTAGAAACGGCATTGTTTACAATACAGTGTTTGTCATTTTGTTTGTCAGAAGGTTTACACATCAATATTGCTATAAAAGAGCACACAAAAGGTTAAACAGCCAGACATTTATTCATTGTCAAACAGAGTTCTGATGTGTCAGTCACAGAGTCGCATGTGTGTGTGTGGGTCTCAAATCTCTAGTTCAATCTTCAGGTCCATTTTACTTTTGTATGGCTCTAGAACAGGCCTGACCTCCTCGGACAAAAACCTTGTAACCTGAGAAAGAGAGGAAGTGATTGGATGGGTATGACAGCCTCCCTCATTATTAAAATGTGAATCATGTGATAAATATTAATACTAGGCTGCATGCGATGCGTGTACCTGTTGTGGGGCGCGGCCGATGAAGGTTTTGGGATCCAGAACGCTGTCCAGCTGTCCGAGGATGGGGTTGAAATATGGATCAGCCTGAACCCGAGCGAGTAGGTCATTATCTCCCCCTTCCTGTTTGACCACGGCCGCAGCTTGCTGGGACAGCACACGGATCTTCTCATGGCAGTCCTGAATGCGTTTTCCGTACAGACAAAAATGTAAGTCGATGGTAAAATGCACTATAAACATCTGCTGCTCACAGAAAGAAGATTTACAGCTAATCATTTATTCAAACATCTTGGGGCTGAATTGCCAAAGCAACTTTTTATTACAAGACAAGATTTTTCTTCATTATTCACTGACCTGTCTGTTTCCTCCGGCCTTCACCATGGCCATGATGATGTTTTCAGTAGCCATGAAGGGCAGCTCATGACGGATATGCCTCTCGATCACCTATAAAAAGAGAAAGAGAGAATGACTCAAAGGGTCATAAACTGCATTTTTTTATCATGTTCTCTGAGGTCCACTTATAATGTTATCCTGTTTTTGACCCTCTCCTTAAAATACTGTTTTAATAGGATCGCCGCATTTAAGACTTGGAAGTAAATGCCCACTGCTATGATTGAGAAACAGTTTTACATATTCAAATATTTTATGAATATAACATCCCCTCCCTTACAGCGTGCAACAGCTTTGTAAACAGATGTTGAAACATGGCAACCGGTAAAATTCAGCCATACATGTTAGAGTCTGATTCTGAATCAGAAAACAAGAAACCTACACCTCAAAATCCCACGGATAATCCAGTCTGTGACCGTGCCAATTAATCATCCTTATTCATATTTACTACACATGTATTTGTGAGGTAGTTATTACATTATATTAGTGTTTAAAGGTACTATAGAAAGGTGTTTATTTCGTTACATAGTTGAAGCATTTGTGTGTATCACATACAGTCATGTGGCAAATAAAAAGGCAATGATGTATAATTTTCTTTATTAACTATAATAAATTACGTCTAACGTAAAGTTTTAAATCATCTTCATTTGAGGCTTTACTCTGAGAATATCATTATATGGTAATATCATTAATAAATTCATTGATAATAGAAAATGAGCAGTAACTCATATTAGAATGATTTCTGAAGTATCATGTGACATGTAAATCCAGATTTATTTCACAGGAATAAATTACATTTTAAAATATTAAAAAGTTATTTTAAACTGTAATAATATTTCACAATGCTACTGTTTTTAGTGAAGTTTTTATTGACAAAATTTCGGAAGGAGCACATGCAGATAATTAAACCTAATTAAACACAAGTGGAGCACGCTCAAATGATTAAACCTAAACTGTGCTCTGGGTTCGGGCCAAATTCCTCCCCCAGACAGCACGCCAAATACGCATAATCTTTACTCTATTTAATTTGATGTAAGTGTGAACTAGTGAAATGTATTTTGATCTAATGCAGGTTTAGTGAGCATAAATGACTACTTTCAAAAACAAAAATCTTAAAAAAATCTTAGTGTAGTGTAGAGTATATGCAATTATTTGTACTAAGTAATCAGCATCTCATGTAGTTTATTTGATTTTTTAAAAAAATGTATAAAATTATACAGATAATTGCTAGCCCTGATGAAAACTTTTTTTAAATATTTGTTGAAAAGAGATGACCCAGAAGCTAAAATGTACTGAGAGTTGCGCGCTCACAAACACACCTTAGGATACACAACCAGCCCTTCAGTGATGTTCTGCAGAGTGCTAAGGAAGATGTCAGCTGTGAGGAAGGATTCAGGCAATGAGATCCTCCTAAACAAGCACATAAAATATTGAAACATGATGTTGTTGAAAGAAAGAGTCAAAGAGTCAAAATGGTGCAGTGGCACATCATATGGTCAGACAACAGATGTCAAAACAGTGCCTGTTAGCGCTGTCGTCCAGAGTCCTTTCCAGCCACTGCACTGATGCAGTCTGCAGAGGGTCTGACACCAGCGCCATCAGGTGGCGAGCCAGACTACAGCAGCGCTCGGCACGCATGGGGTTTCTCTTGTACGGCATGGCACTGGAACCTAAAAACAGAGGAAAACATGACAGATCAGAGGTTGATTTAAAATATGATCAAAATTCTCTCACATACAAACTCACCAATCTGCTCTTTCTCAAACGGCTCCTCGATCTCTTTCAGATTGGCCAAAAGACGAATATCAGTGCAAATCTACAGCAAAAACAGGTTAGAAATGAATGTATGTTGCTTTTTTTGTGACCACTGTGGATTGTTATAGCAGCTAAGTGCATAAAGCTGATCACAGTGCATTATTTGTGGCTGACCTTGTGTACTGAGGCTCCAAGGCTGGCCAGCACACAGAGCGAGTCGACATCCACCTTCCGACTGTACGTCTGACCCGTCACCAAGTATGATCTAGAAAAATAGAGGAAGAACTGAATGATCATGTGCACATAAATACATGTACATTGGAAGTCTCTAGCCAACAACATTTAGAAGGCATTTGAAGCATTTATTAAACACAAAAAAGAGAAATTAAGCAGCCTGAACATACTTTTTAAATCCGGCCATCTCAGTGACCATCCTATCCAACTCCTCCACCTAAGAAAGAAGACAGTCAAAAGGTTCAGCCATAGAAAATCCCTATTATCCCTTCTATCATGATACTTGGCTGCAGGTACAATACGTAGTGTGATATTTTTATTGCAATTCAATATTGCTATGTATTGTGATTTTAGTTTGAAAAGTTGATACACTTATACATGGTGGTGCAGTTCGTATATCTGTAGATGTTTCGATGTCCAACATTTTTCACTTAATCGTGTCCACTAGTAAGTTATGGCATACAACACTTAACACCCAAAATAAAAGAGGTAAATCTCCTCTGTCTAGTCTATAAGAAAGGACTAAAATATAGGCATTATTGGTATTTTTCTAGATGCAAAGATACAATAAAACCCAAATACAGTCAATGCTCAATGTCAATATGAGTTGACCCAGAAACTTAACTTATAAAATAACACAGACATGGTTTTCAGCAAAAAAAGTGCAAGTTCTTGAAAACAATACTGTTATTGTCTCTGTGTAAACCGCAAAAATATGGATTTGTGAAAATTGTGATGTCATGCACATGCGTATTACATGTTCAGTCTATAGGCATGTAGTGTTTCTTTACAAAGTGACATCACCAACTACTGTCCTGGCATGAATAATGAACCACAGCGTTTTTAGTTGAGTGATACATTTTAAAATTTATTTGTGAACAGGGATCGTTTTGAAAATGTTATCTATACGTGAAACTTTTCAAAAAAAGACAAAAATGCTTCTGTTTTTAGTACATTGTTGTCATGTAAACATACTCTAAATGTATTCATTACAACAAAGAAAGAAAAAATTCAAGTTTATTATAACTTCTCATGCCCCCTAGTCTGCCGTGGTTATACTCAATTCTAGTCAGAATATGAGTCTGAAACTGCTCCATTGGGCTGTGATTATGGGGCGTTTCAACCGAACCAGGAAAGACCTCAATTGGATAGACCTACAACCAATCAGAGCAACGGAGCGACGCATAAGGTTAGTTGTCAAACGTCAACAGAGCTCAACTGCAGTGTGTTGCCAAGTCTGCGGTTTTCCCGCAGGTTGAAGTGAAGTGACCTCAATTATGTGATATATAGACCCAGGAATGCAAATTTTTGCAGGCAACCTTGCCAAAATAACACACATTTTACAAATTCAACCCAAGCGCCTTTGATGACGTGGATGATTATGTTACTGTTTATCATCTGTCCATCATCTTCTTAAGCCCACCCTGACAATTTCATTGGTCCGAACAGTTTCTGTTTGGGCATAATTACTCCTCTTTGGATCAAGTCCAGACCAAACTGCCCAAGCTCAAATGTTGTGGGCGGGGCTGAGTTCGGCTGGCATCCAGGCTACAAGCCCCGGTTGCCCCCCAATGTGAATATATGAATGTTCGCATCTTTCTCCCTGTATACAGAAGTATATACTCTATTACACCACCATTCAAAAGACTGAGTTCAGCAAGATTTATTGAGTATATATATATGTGAGGACTATGAGTATAAATATCTGGAAAGTATTCACAGCGCTTAACTTTTTCCCAATTTTTTCATGTTAGAGCCTTATTCCAAAATTGATTACATTTATTATTTTTTCCCTCAAACTTTGGACATTTCTTTGTACCAATGCTCTTTGTAACAAGTCTTTGTGTCACTTCTAATTATATATTTTTTATTATTAAAAACAATAGTACTGAGCACAAACTTCTGAAAGGTAGTGTGAGTTCCAGCTGAAAATCAGCTGTTGATTTTCATGCAGCTGCATTCACCTTCTCATGATCCCCCTGGAAGAGCTGCAGGAAGCTGGCCTGAGTGCCTGTCGTTCCTTTGACACCCCGGAAGCGCAGGTCCTCTCTTGCACGCTGAAGATTGCGCATGTCCATGACCAGATCCTGCAGCCACAGACACGCACGCTTCCCGACAGTAGTCAGCTGAGCTGGTCTGAGAAAAAGATGTGGACAAGGAGAGGGAAAATAAACCCAAAACCAGTCTAGTATTGTAGTATTAAATGAAGAAGAAAAAAGGAATATGTTAAAAAAAGGGAAAAAAAGAGAGATTTGATGGAAATTAATAATGTTGCATGGGTTAGAAAATGAGTGATTGTTGAAGAAGAGTGAGTAAGATGTGTCAGAGATAAGATAGGCAGGTCATAAATGAATAGAAGGCAGGAAGAAAAGAAAACAGAAGACATTTTCATTTTACATGCACTCTAAACATGCTCTAATATCTCTAATATCTAAATACTTATTAGGTTTAGTACATGCGCTGTACCCTGAATTTACTCACTGATAGTGGGTGAAGCCTAAGGTTGGCTGGTCGGCGTATTTCTCTGCAAAGTTAGCCAGCCTGTCTATGACACAAGCCAACTACGGAAGAGAGAATGTTTGAAAATAAAACATACTGCAGTGGATGGCAATTATAGTGTGTACCAAATTTGTGGCCAAATACTTTTTTTATTTCTGAATTTAATTAATATTTTAAGCATTAAGTAAATAAACAATAATTTAAACAATTTGACAAGTGATTTATCAATTCATTATTTAATGTTACATTTTGCATAATTTTTAAATTAATTACACCATTTACACATTATTTATTTGAAAAAAATAAAATAACATTTTTGAAGTAATACATTGATAATAAGAAATTAATTTGATATTTTGATGGCATTTCTAAGCATCTTCATAAGCTGGAAAATATCAGAAAGTCAAACCTTGGGTAGCAGAATATCAAATCCATCACGCAGCATTATCAGATCCTATAGATAAAGCACACACACATTTTAAGAAGACCATTTGAGCCAAAAATAATAATAATATACTGACAACATGCTTTTTATTATAAGGATTTTCCATGGTGCCTTATAATAAATCCAGTTTTTAATTGCAAGATTAAAAATAGTTTACTTCCTGTTCTGTTGGCATATACTCTCTATAATCACTCAATTCCAGCAGCGATATAATATTGACAATATTTATGCCTCACCGTGTTGTCTCCAACATAACAGGAAGTGGCACCCAAGTGGATGATGGGAGCAGCGGTGGGACAGCAATGAGCAAACGTGTGCACATGAGCCATGACGTCATGCCTCAACTTTCTCTCTTCCTCAGCAGCCATGTCGAAATCAATGTCCTCCGCGTGAGACTCCATCTCACTCACCTGGGCATCGGTTATGGGGAGACCCAACGCCTGGAGACAGGATATTGAAGCGATAAAGAGAGATGTACCGAAGTCACGATGAAGCAGAAGTAGCAACAGTTAATTTCTTATTTTCTTCCATAATGTGATGTACATACTAGTTTAACGGATTACTGAAAAAAAAACTGCATAAATATATGCATGGACGAAATGTTCACAATATCTATAACATTAAAACATAGATTGAACTTTCTTTCAGTTAACATTCCCATTGTAATTGAAGCATCAAGTAGCAATGTGTAAAAGCTTATTAGATGCTTATGTTTTTGCCACATTTGAGGTATGACTACTTTTACGTTGTAGATAAAGTCTCATAAAAGTCACAAATCCCATTAGAACTTATGTTGGGAATTATATATTGAGCCAATTTCAGAGATTTGGTTACATTATCAGTATGCTATGCTTAATTAATAATGCACTAATTTCTATTATCTTCCGATTCAATTATCAAATTATCTTTGTCCTTTTAGCCAATCTTAAAATGAATAGGCCTACCGTATAAATTTTCCGTACAGTACAATTTAATGTTGTGATGTCTAAATTAATTTTAAATAACATTTTATATTTTAATGTTTTATGCAATTTATAAAAAATATATTTATTCTATTTAATAAATAAAATAGACTAATAGTACACTTCTGTTTTAAATATTCTATTTATTTAATGTATAATGTTTTATTATAAAATTAGTATATACATTTCAAAGTTATCACTTGGTAATTACTGGCCAAAATTGCAATATTGTTGCATCCTAATATAATTTTTCTGCAACACATTTTTATTAACTTATTCCTTTCATCTTTAGCGATGCACAGAGATAGTGCAAAGGTCAAGAGTCACTCTCCTGTTACCCTGACATTTACATTCGTTATTTTGGAAACACACACTAGTGCACTTTTTCTAAGGGCTTTGTCTGGTACTGTTTGTTGAGTGTGTCCCACTCCCAAGGACTAAATTAGTTTAAGTTCTGTAGCGTGACTTTACTTGCAGAGCAGCTAACAGAAACCTGTCTGTCTCACAGGTCAGAAAATGACCACCATGTGACCAGACAACTGTGTTCAATTAACATTGCCCTGTGATAATGGAGCTTTAAGGGTTACTGGGTGATCACAAAATCTTAAGTTCTTTTTTTTTATCCGCAATTCAAACAAACAATCAATATAAAAGTCTTCCCATGTTAGCAAAGCCAGCAAATTCCACCGGTCTACAGTTATTAATTTGATTTCTTATCAGAATTAGAGTTCCTACTATCATCTAAACTCCTGAGTTACTGTGAGCTTATTGAGAGATTCAAATGACCTTTAACCTCACACATAGAGAGCTAGACATGACAGTTGTAAAAGAGAGAGATGTGAGGGGGTTTTCAAGATGGCTCCTTGACTACACGCGTTTTGTTGAGCTCCGCAATCCTAACCACTTAAACTAACTTTCCTAAATTTGCAAAGTTAATCTTGAAAGTAAACTAATCTTAATTTTACACTGATTCGCCAAAACCTCAATGGGAGGCTCAGGAAAAAGGAAAAGTACTGGAAAGAAGGCTGAAAAACTCGGAAAGTCGGTACATGCCAATATGGCCAGTAAAACTAGCAGCGGATCGCAGGAGACTGACTCGTCTGTTAAAGCCTCTTCGAGCGGCTTGTTTACAAGCAGTTTTCACGATTATCTCATACAGGACAAAGAGCCAGAAGAATTTATGCTGGCAGAGGAGGAATTTCCATCTCTCCCTGAAACTCCTTGTAAATCGCCAGTCCCCAAACAGGGCAGGGTTGTTGATAAAGATACAACGATCATCCTCTCACAGATCTCGGACCTTTCTCGGCTGGTACAGGACAGATCGGACGCACTAGAGAAGTTGGTGGAAAGAAATTCAAGAGTTATGAATGAAATGAAAGAAGAAGTAGGTGTCAACACAAAACAAATCACCGAGTTAAAGGAAACGATTGAGTTTATCTGCACCGACGTCAATTCTATGAAAACTCGACTGAAACAAGCCGAGAAGCGTGCCGAGGAGCAAGAGAGACGTCTAACGTTGCTGGAGGGCTATTCCCGCAGATGGAGTTTAAGCATGCAAGGGCTTCCAGAGAAAAATGAAGAGGATGTCCGTCGTAAAATCATCAAAATATGCCAGTGCCTCCTGCCGCATCATAAAGATAAAGTTCCTGACGTTGTGGACGTTGCACACCGTCTTGGTCGTAAAAAACCTGGTGGCAGCATTCCCAGAGGAATTATTTTTCAGTTCACATCACGATTCTTCAGGGATGCCGTGTGGCGTGCTGCGAAAGACGCAGATTTTCTGAAGAACAACCACCTGAGGATCACAGAGGACTTGTCCCCTGCCGATAGAGAAAGAAGGATGAAATTATGGCCCGCTGTAGAAAAAGCACGTAAGGAAAACAAGAGAGCTTTCTTCGTTGGAGGCCGTGCTTTTGTAGAAGGTGTGGAGATTTCTCCACCCACTTGAACTGCGAGGTATGCCCGACCGTTATTGGAACTGAAAGACGATATGTTTACAGCCTCTCTTAGTACAATTGTACGTTATTCATTATTTTGTTTAAAGGCTTAACTGAGTCTGTGACTCCAGCCCAAATGTTTGTTTTTTTCTGAATTTATAAAAGAGGTGACATTACAAACAACAACAACAAATTATTTGCAGTAAAAAGAAAGGTATTCTCATTTCCTTTTTTTTCTTTTCCCCCTCTTTTTTAGGGTTTGAAGAAGATATTTGATTTTATTGGTAAATGTTTAAAGGAGGAAGTGATAGATATATATATATATATATATATATATATATATATATATATATATATATATATATATATATATATATATATATATATATATATTATTATTTTTTTTTTTTTTTTTTTTTAAAGGGAAAACAAAAAACTAATCTTTGCATTTAAAGGGATTGCTTTTCTCATCCTGGTACACACTTGTTGCAACAGTTTAAGATTTGCTATAACTTTTTATAGGAATCTTCTGGGTTAGATTGTGTTTTTAGATTTGTGTTTTCTGTAGGTTTTTTTGTTTATGTCTTTGTCTAATAGTTTCTCTTAATTGTAGAGGGTTACGTAACATTGTTAAGAGGAAAGCAATTTTTTTGTATTTGAAGCACCTTAATACAGACTTTTGTTTCTTACAAGAATGCCATTCTGATATTCAAGATGTAAATTTTTGGAGGTCGCAATGGGGGGTTGATTTATGGTTATCCCATGGCACCACTCATTCTGCTGGAGTTTGCATATTGAAAAATCGATTTAAAGGAAAAATACTAAAATCTGACTGTGATACTTCTGGACACTACATTTTACTTGCCCTTGAAATTTTAAACGCAACCTGTATTATTATTAACGTTTATGGTTTCAATTTACAAAGAGAAAATAAGACCTTCTTTGACAATTTAGGTGATCGTGTAACTCGCATGTTAGCCATATATCCTAACTCTTCTCTGATCTTTGGAGGTGATTTGAATGTCGTCCTGGACAGTAGGTTAGATAGATGGCCTCCTCAGGATGGAAATTCAAGTCCTGATTATGTAATAATCTTATGTAAAAAACTCTTTAATTGATTCATGGAGAAAATCTCACCCATCACAACAATGCTTTACATGGAGCAATAATTCTTTATCTAGTCAGTCCAGGATTGATTTTTGGCTTACATCTAAGGATTTGGATAATATTGTTACTGATATAATACCATCCCCATTCTCGGACCACAAGGCTATTTCAATTAGTATTCCTTTTAGACCTTCCGCAAATCGTATTAAAAAGTCTGGATACTGGAAATTAAATAATTCAGTACTTCAACATAATGGAATAATCACTGATGTGGAAAAAATAATCCTAATTAAAGCTGCGAGCAGCGATGACGGGCCCAAGCCGGGGGCACCGCCACCCCGGTGGCATCAGCTTAACTGTGCACAGCAGGCCAATAGGCATTTAATATGGGAAAAAATAAATAAAGGGACTATGTCAAAGTCATTTGAATTCACCTCATTAACTGCAGCAACTGGTGCTGCTATGACCAGGAACCACAACAGTCACATCTATGAGATCAATTACATTTTACTCTTTAATTTTATCTCTGATGATGTCAATTGTCAATTTCAAAATGAGTGCAGAATACTGTCCAAATGCTGAAGTTGTATTATCCTTACACTTCTCTTTATGTGTTTTTGACCTACCGTAAATTGTGATTGTTCACCAGTCTTATGCTACAAAAAGCATGCTTGTTTTTATTTCAATATGTGTGGCATTCAATATTTTTTTTTAAATATAAATAAATAAATTAATTAATTAAGCCAAATCACAGAGACCGCAACAATGATTTTAATATCAGTGTCAGGTAAGAGTAATATGCGTGCATATAATTTAAGGAAGTTTATTATAAACAGCCACTTTTATAAATTCATGTGAAATTTAATTTTTTTATCCATTTGAATTCTATCAATAAATAATTAATTTAAAGAGGTGTCATACGTGATCTTTGCAAACACAGCACATGACCTTCTTTAAAGCCTATGTTATAGAAAACAATTAAAAGTATTAGGATATCACTTTCAATTATGTGCAAATGTATTTTTTGCAGCTCAAAATATTGTAAGTTCAGAAGACCAGTATTTTATATATATATAATAACAATTTTTTTACTTATTCTTCACAATAAAGTGATAGATATTGCTGATAGCAATTATGATATGAAAGGGTTAAATTATGAAAAAAAACAAGAGACTAGGCGACACACAGAGTGAGAGAGACCCCCTCCACACACACACACACACACGCACACACACACACACACACACACACACACACACACACACACACACACACACACACACACACACACACACACACAGAGTGAGAGAGACCCCCTCCACACACACACACACACACACACACACATAGAGTGATCCTGAGAGAGGGAGAGGGAGGGGGAGGGGGAATGACAGACACAAAATCTAAACAGTGAGAGAACATTGTTTTTTTTTCACTGTCTGAAAACACTGTTTTAATATATCAACAATATAGTTTTATCTTCAAAACAGTGTTCTCTAGGACATATCCAACCTGGTTACTAAATAAGGCTACACTGCACCTTCTGGTTATTCTATATTTAGTTATTCTATATTTATATTTAAACAAAAGGCATTAATCTTCTCATTTTTTAAGTTACACACACTACTTTTTTTCTTTTTTTTTAAAGACAATTAAATGTGTTTTTTTTCTTTTGTTAGTAGTGTTTTTTTATATTTATATTTTTTTATTAATAATTATTTGTATTAACACAATTATTTAACTAATTATATAAAACAATATTGTCAATGCCCTACAAATAAACTGGTTTTATACATTTTTTTTTTTTATTCAAACCCAGAATAAAATGTTTTATGCTTTAATGCGGGCCAAAGCACAGCATTGAGAGGTAATCTTTTTAGACAGAAGAGTGGCTCACACACACACACACACACACACACACACACACACACACACACACACACACACACACACACACACACACACACACACACACACACACTGTAGAAATCAGTGACACGTGTCCCCATGAGTCTGTGTGCATTCAGGTTGAAGTCCCCACCAGGCTAGAAAAAAGAACACACACACACACGCACACACACACACACACACACACACACACACACAGTAGTAATGCTGAAGTATGCTGCAGGCAACTCTTATCAGTTAAGCCCATTCACCATCCCCCATCCACAACACACACACCCACCCACAAACACACACATACACACACACTCATGTCTGGTTCACTATCTTTCTGGGGACTCATAGACGTAATGGTTTTTATGCATGTTCAAACCATATTCTGTCATCCTACACTGCCCCTGCCCCAAAACCTACCCATCACACAAAACTTTCTTCAAAAGAACTCATTCTGTCTGATTTATAAGCTTTTGTACCCATTGGGAAGTCCCCAATGAGTCTGTGTGCATTCAGGTTTAAGTCCCCACCAGCCTAGAAAACCATTCTCACACACACACACAGAGGCAAGGTTTTTTGCTTGAAAGCTTATACAATATTGCCCTCTACTGGTCATTTAAGGGAGAGCATAAGTGTTGAAAAAAAACAAAAAAAACCAACAGTGTGATATATAGAATAACCAGCAGGTGGGAGTATAGCCTTATTTATGAACCAGGCACGTGTGTCCCTATTTTGTGTTTTTTAGGCTTTTGCTAAGGGAACACCGTTTGAGATATCCAATAACCGTTCGCATTTTAGCATCTTCTGTATATTTACTTCATGTTGTCCGAGTTTGGAGGAGATTGAATGAATCGCTTTTGAGGAGAAGGTAAAAACTCAGAGCTCGCTTTCGACTTCTTGTTATCTTCCAACCAAATTATCTGACTTCCTGTTGGTCAGAGCTAATGACTGTAAATTAGAAAGTTGTCCGGCTCAAAATGTACAATATATATACCGAGTTTGGTGAATGTAGATAAAACTAACCCCCCGCTTTGGACAAAAGATGGCGCTACTGAGCCCCTCTACCACGCCCGTTTCTGAATCTTTGCTTGCATCTTCTGGACAGCATGTCTGATGTGTGTGTTGAGTTTCATGCAATTTCAAGCATTTGAAGAGTCTCAAAAACACCAAAAAAGATTATTAGACTTTGACACGTTGCCATGACAACAGTTTTTCTAGAATCAGGAATCCATTCATATATCTATATCTGCCATGTTTTGACATTATACTGATGAAGTTTGAAGTAAATCGGGTGAAAATAAGATGGGGATTTAAAGCAATTTTGAAAGTGACACAATTCCTGCTGCCAGTTGGTGGCGCTATAACTTTGACTCACAAAAGTCATATCCATGTGATCGGCCTCTTACAACGAACACACAGCTGAAGTTTCATCAAAATGAATTAATGTATGCAAAAGTTATAACACACTTCCTGTTTCCTTTTTCTCGCCATAAATTCGTCTCTTCGCCAAGGCCAAACCGTTTGAGAAATCAGAAAGTTGCTCGCAATTTAGCATCCTCAGTGTCTTGTCTTCAGGCTGACCGAGTTTGGTGCTGATCGGGTGAATCGTCTAGGAGGAGTATTGCAAATTTCAGAGCATGCGTTTTCCGAACAACCCATAATAGCTCACTTCCTGTTGGGCTGACACATAACTTAGAGCACGAAAGTTGTTTGGCCCGATGAGCTCTATATGTGTACCGAGTTTCATATATGTACGTGGAAGTGTGTTTGATTTATAGACCCCGTTTTCAGACCCCACTTTAGGGGGCGCTGTCGAGCCCCCCTGCCACGCCCGGGTCCCAGCCTCAGCCCGGCCCTGATGGCCGCGCATTCTGATGTGTGTGCAAAGTTTCAAGAGTTTTCGAGCATGGGAAGGGCCCCAAAAATGCCCAAATAGTCGCGTAAAAAAAAAATAATAATAATAATAATAATTAAAGCTGCGAGCAGCGATGACGGGCCCAAGCCGGTGGCACCACCACCCCGGTGGCTTCAGGCAAATTGTGCAAGACAGGCAATATGCATTTTAACAGGAGAGTATTTTAAAATCGCTCAAATATGCCACATTTACCGCAGCAGCTGGTGCCGCTATGACCACAAGCCACACCCATGATGGAATTTAAATATAGATGAATTCTAATGTAATATGATATAATAGGTAATTTTCAAATATGTGCAAAGTTATCTTTTGCAGCTCAAAATTTTGTAAGTCCAGAAGGCCAGTATTTAATTCATGGTCTTTTTATTTTATTAACACAATTGTTAAACGAATTATATAAAACTATATTGTTAGTGCCCTACAAATGAAGTTGGATTCACCACATTAACTGCAGCAGTTGGTGCTACTATGACTACGAACCACAACAGTCACATCTATGAGATCAATTCAATTTAATGAATCAGTTTCATGTCAGATGATGTCACATCAATTTTAAATGAGCGCAGAATACCATCCGAATGGTGATATTGTATTATCCTAACACTTCTCTACATGTGTTTTTGACCTACCTTAGCTTTTTACAATCTTATGCAATTAAGCATGCTTTCATTTCAATATTTGTAGCATCCAATAAAAAATGTTAATTACAAAATTACCAATTGGAGCCAAATCACAGAAACTGCAGCAATGATTTTAATATTAGTGTCAGGTAAGAGTAAGATGCGCGTCTAAATTTTATGGAAGTTTATTATAAACTTTATTATAAAATTTACTTAGACTGACTGGGTAAACCCAGCCTGATCTGCCAGCGATTTGACTTCGCCCTGCAACACAGTCTGAAAACCTGTACATTCATTTCTACTGCTTCTGTTACACTTTTGCGGGAACAAATCACAGACTAACTTATTCACCTGGCACGCTATTGGCGAGTTTAGTAGTCTGTTTAGTTGACTATCCAATTGCATACAGAGTCATTCAAATAATGCTCATTGATCAAATCTTAAATTGAGCTTGGTCTGGTGATACCCAGACAACTTATAAACTAGAAAATCATGTGAAATTTACTTTTTAAATCAATTTGATTTTTATCAGTAAATAATTAATTTTAAGACATGTGTCTTTTCAAAAACAGAATGACCTTCTGTAAAGCCCATGTATAGAAAACACGCGCGCGCGCGCGAGCACACACACACACACACACACACACACACACACACACACACACACACACACACACACACACACACACACACACACACACACACACACACACACACACACACACACAATTTCAAGCATGCTAAGTCTCAAAAACACCCAAAAAAATAATTAAAATGACACTTTGCCATAGCAACAGTTTAAAAAATATCAGGAATCCATTCGTATGTCTATATCTGTCATGTTTTCACATTATACTGATGAAGTTTGAAGTAAATCGGGTGAAAGTAAGACAGTGATTTAATTTTTTTTCAAAAAGTGACACATCCTGCTGCCAGTTGGTGGCGCTATAACTTTGACTGAATATTGGAATGTAGATGTCTTCAGGCCAGGACTCTTGTCAAACATGTGAAGTTTGAGGCAGATCGGACATTGTATGCCTGAGGTACAACCAATTCCTGTGTCATGGCGAAACATCAACATTTGTGAGGCCGCCACGGACACACCCTTCAGGGAAAACTCAAGATCTTCCCAATTTAACACCACAAAGGCCTTTAGATTAGACTGTGCAAATACGATGTTGATTTGATTAAATCTCTAGGAGGAGTTTGTTAAAATACAACGTCTGGCAATGGCAAAAACTGCACCAATTTACCAAAGAAAATTCAAAATATCTCACTTCCTGTTGGTTTTTCAGATTTGGCGCCTTGGGTCTTTTTTGTAGGTATTGGGCTGTTGAATGCGTCTACTGAATTTTCATACTCATACATGAAACGTAGCGTGAATGACGCTTAATTTAAATTTTGTAGGTGGCGCTATCGAACCATTTTGCCACACCTAATTCTGAAACCCATATCAGATGTATGTTTTCACCACTTCTGATGCGTGTGCAAAGTTTCATGAGTTTTCATGCGTGTTTAGGCCCTCAAAAATGTAATTCATTTGGGAAAAGAAAAATGATGGTTTTAGCAATTACAATAAGGTCCTCACACCTTAAGCCTTAAATATCTGAGTTCCTGTTCTTCGGAGCTAATGACTGTAAATTAGAAATTTGTTCGGCTCAAAGAGAACAATATATATACAGAGTTTGGTGACTGAAGATAAAACTAACCCCCCCACTTTTGACAAAAGATTGCATTACTTTTGTTAAAAGATGGCGCTACTGAGCTCCTCCACCATGCCCGTTTTTAAGTCTTTGCCCATATCTACTGGACAGCATGTCTGATGTGTGTGTTGAGTTTCATGTAATTTGAAGCATTTTAAGAATCTCAAAAGGAGCGAAAAAGAATGTTATAGTTTGATGTGTTGCCGTGGCAACAGTATATACAATATCAGGAAGTGCTTACCAGCTTTATATCTGCTCTGGTTTGACATTATACTGATGAAGTTTGAAGTAAATCGGGTAAAAATAAGATGGTGATTTCAAAGCATTTTGAAAGTGACACACTTCCTGCTGCCAGTTGGTGGCACTATAACTTTGACTCACAAAAGTCATATCCATGTGATCAGCCTCTTACAACGAACACACAGCTGAAGTTTCATCAAAATGAATTAATGAATGCAGAAGTTATAACACACTTCCTGTTTCCCTTTTCTCGCCATAAATTCGTCTCCTCGCCACAGCCTAACCGTTTGAGATATCAAAAAGTTGCTCGCAATTTAGCATCCTCAGTGTCTTGACTTCATGCTGACCGAGTTTGGTGCTGATCGGGTGAATCGTCTAGGAGGAGTATCGCAAATTCCAGAGCATGCGTTTTCCGAACAACCCATAATAGCTCACTTCCTGTTGGGCTGACACATAACTTAGAGCACGAAAGTTGTTCACCCGATGAGCTCTATATGTGTACCGAGTTTCATACATGTGCATGCAAGTGTGGTTGATTTATAGACCATGTTTTCAGACCCCACTTTAGGGGGCGCTGTCGAGCCCCCCTGCCACGCCCAGGTACCAGCCTCAGCCCGGCCCTGATGGCCGCAGATTCCGATGTGTGTGCAAAGTTTCAAGAGTTTTCGAGCATGATAAGGGCCCCGAAAGTGCCTGAATAGTCGAAAAAGCTAAATTGTCCTTAGAAGAACAATAGGGCTCTGCGCCCTTTCAGGGCTTGGGCCCTAATAATAACAAATAATCCTTAGAAGAACAATAGGGCTCTGCGCCCTTTCAGGGCTTGGGCCCTAATTACTGGAATAAAGCTAAAGTTGAAAAAAAAATATTGTAGCAATTGGAAACTTTGTAAATTTGAAATAGGGATTTTCTTTAGGAAATATTGTAGTGAGTTGGCAAAAAAGAGGAAAATAGAAGAGGATAAAACTCTGTTCAAAATATCTAATTTGTTATCCAAACGAGTAGAAGATTTAGCAGAACTCGATAAAGCAGAGTTTACTGTGCAGAAACTTAAACTAGAGGAAATTTACAAACAAAAGGCAGAAGGAGCTTTCATAAGATCTCGAAGGAAATGGCTTGAAGACGGGGAAAAGAGCTCTGCTTACTTTTTTAGACTTGAGAGGCAACAAGCAAAAAATAATTATATTGAAAAATTGAGGATTAATGGTAATATTGTGGAGGACCCTAAAATTATTGCAGATTTTTGCTCTGAGTTTTATAGTAATTTATATGCATCTAATTTTTGTCAACAATCTACATCTGAGTTTTTTGAGTCCCTACATAATATGAAGACGATTAGTATTGAAGAATTCAACTCATGTGAAGCCCCAATTAGTTTACAAGAAGTTACTGAGGCCATTAATTCTTTGAAAAATAATAAATCCCCTGGAACAGACGGCTTAAAGCAGCACTAGGTAACTTTTCATCCTTCATAATATATTTTTTAAGACTCTTGTGATGATAAATCGACTTACAATAGGTTGAATGACACGTCTGCCATAGCCTGATGGGGTCTGTATCGTTTTTAATCGTACTTTTAAACTTTGGGTTTCGGGTAGTAACCCGAGAAAAAGAAAAGAACTACAAAATTCGACTGCTTTACGGCATATACGTCACTTCCACCAACACCCACACTTCCTTAAATTCGGACGTGCGAGCCCAACTTTGTTCGTCGGATAATATAGTCATGTCCGAAGCAGCAGAGACAAATAAGAAAGAAAAGGTTTTGTTGGAGGAAAGCAATAAGAGGAAATGAAAAAATGATGGGATTAAAGGCAGGACGAGGATCAACATTGGACAAGCGTTTGCTCGTCGGCGTGAGCTGAAGGAGGCGTGCCCGACCGATGCTGTCATGCTTGTTACGGTGAGCTACCACTCAAACATTGAACTGAAGTATCATATAGATTCTGTAAAACGCTAACCAATAGACTACTATAATGACGCTGGCTTGTAAACGTGAGCATCGTGATTATTTGGCGTTTGAAAAAAATAAAACCCATGAAATTATATTCATATGACATGCTGAAACATAAGCCACTGACTGTAACGTTACCTGGGAGGAAGACATTTCACACGCGACGCCAGAAGAACTCTGAACTCCTCTTGCAGTGTTCAGGGGAACTGTTAGTGCTGCACCGACCCGCGGGACGCTTTTATGAAGTTATTTGGCCCGCACCGCACCACTGTATATATTTTTACAACACGCCGCGCACCCACGACCATTAAATAGACATACGGGGTCCGTGGGTTATGAGACGACCCACGCATCACTAGTTCAGGGCTATCAGGGTTGTCATGTCAACAAATGCACGCGCGATGGCATCCCCTGTGTAGGATGACAGAGCTTACGACAGTAGTTGAGGACATTATTTTTTCCAAACTGTAGGGGGACCCCGAGAGCAAAAGTAGCCAAGTGGGGCTTTAACTGCTGAATTTTATAAAGCATTTAGCAAGAGTTTAGCTCCTTTCTTATTTGAAGTATTTACAGAGAGCATAGAAAGAGCCTCACTTCCTCCGACTTTGTGTCAAGGACTTATAACTTAAATCTCAAAACCAAATAAAGACACCTTATTAATTGATAGTTGCGGGCCAATTACATTGTTAAATAACGATTATAAAATAATTGCTCTGATTTTATCAAAAAGACTAAAATGTGTTTTGAATAACTTAATTGATGAATGCCAATCTGGCTTTCTGCAAAAAAGACATATGAGGCGAATCTCACACTCACACACACACACACACACACACAGATGTTCTTTAATTATATTAAAGAACACTCTTTAAAGGATGTAAACTTTATTATAAATTTTATTTTATTTTTATGTAAATTTCACATTCATGGATGCAAGTTTACAAAAGGTAAACCTCTTTTCATAGTCTTTGAAAAAGAAATTAAAATGTATATAGATGTGATGTCAAAATCTAAAAATAGTAAAGCAGTTAAAACAATTAATATATGCTCCTCCTTGAACATTTTCACAGAAAGGGAAAGTATTTAGTGGTGCTTACATGTAGAATATATTCTCAATCTTATCATTGAATTATAATACAAATGCAATGATATGTATAATATATATATATATATATATATATATATATATATATATATATATATATATATATATATGTAAACTAATGATTATGACCCTCTCTTGTTTTTTTTTTTTTGTTTTTTTTGTTTGTTTTTTTTTTTATGTTGAGGCATGTGAAATGTGTCTTGTTATACAATGATATGGACCTTTGTACATTTGTACAATTGAAAAAAAAAAAACAAAAAAAAAAAAAGAGAGATGTTAGTTTTATATTCTGTATACAAAAAAAACTCATTATCAAGGCACTACAATAGTTAGCGTTTTTGAATTTAGTTTTTTTTTCCTGTTCATGTTGGTATTCCTAGAAATCAATGCCTAGCAGGGTATGGCGTTTAAATGAAGTCAAAAGTCGCGCGCACGAAAACCACGAGCACGCGAATAAACCCAAGCGCGCAAAACAGACCCACGAGAGGAAAATAGCAACGCGAGAGCGCATCTGTGCACCCGCGAGAGCGCATCTGTGCAGCCGCGAGCGCATTTGTACACCGCGAGCGCGCATTTGTACACCGCGAGCGCGCGAAACAGTATTTAGGGGTGGAAATGAATACTAGCGCAAGGCCCTGCTGCCTAGCGCGCACAACTGCAAATGAGCGCTCGCGTGACTACTCAACACTCGCTCGCTCCTCGAGTTGACTTTTGACACTTTGAGGGCGGGGCAATGACTTTTGTCTTCCCACCTGTGATTGGTCATTTGTTTAATCAGTTTCACTCTTGTTTAAACATGTAGCAGGACTAGGACAAGGCACGTTTTAAGGAACCATTATGTCGGACCCTGAGTAGGTAATTTAATTTTTAAGTCTTTGTGTTTCGATTGCAATATATTCAATATATGAAATTGTATTGTACAATTTCAAAGGTATTTTGTTTACAATCATCTTGAATAGTTTGTATAGGACCTTAACACCAAAAAAGATAAGCTAATTTAAGATAAAGCTGACTAACCCATAAATGTAGGATGTTAAAGGTTAGTTTTGACCTACATTGACAATATACAGTAAATAAATCATCGCTGAGTAGCATTTCTAACTACTTAACAAAGCTAGTATGCTAATGTATAAACAAAGCAGCGTAAATGCAATCTTTGTGATTTATTTATCTGACACATGGTGCTGGATGTTCCGCTTGTGCCCGTATAAGGTCAAAGAGCTCTTGCAAAGCCTGGGTGATACCACCCATTGGGCCACTGAATCTGCATTAACGACAACAGCTGGGGCAACAGCCTTAGTCCTAATGGGTTGTTATCATAGCTATCAAAATCCAGTGTTTTGTATTTTGCGTACGTGAGTTTTTGTTGTACATGTCTATTAAAAAATATATATATATATATTTGTACTGTGCTAATTAATTGAGATTTCTTACAGCTCTTACAGGTTGTTGGCCTTGTCTGTTTCGTTGCTTCTATTACTCTCCCCTTTTTTGTAAGTCGCTTTGGATAAAAGCGTCTGCTAAATGATTAAATGTAAATGTAAATGATAGCAGGGGGTACTTGTATGTGACTGGACAGGGCCTCCAGAATATACAGCTCCTGACGACACAGAAACTCCAGATAATCTAAATCCAGTGGTGTTGTGCTGAAGGCCTGTTGCAACTTGTGTAAAAGATTTGCCAAAAAGTGGTGTCTTAGCTATTGACAGAACAAAGAATAATTAATGAGATGTTAAGATACCATGTCACTGTTGTGATAAACACACTTCAAAAGTTGAAAGGGTTACATTATCTCTACTCATCCTTTGAGTCCAGGAAAGTATTAAAAAAAATAGATAATGAGCATCAAAGTTTGATTTTACTTACTAATTTCCCTATTTCAAACATGGTCTTAGTAGTAAATATATCAAAATTATTTTCTTAATTGTTTGCATATAGGATGACAGAAAACATCAAAACGTCACTTTTGTTTGTTTTACACTTTTTACAGGGTCACATAGACCATCAGCAGAAAACCGCTTTCAGTGATGTAACCCTTAAGTTTCACTAATGCCGTTTGTAATGTGTTCTAATCATTTTATAAACGGCATTACGATAATAGCAATAGGGCAATAGGGGTCGGTGCTGTGGTTGGAATAAATCACAAAGATTGCATTTACGCTGCTTTGTTTAGTACATTAGCATACTAGTTTTGTTAAGTAGTTAGAAATGCTACTCAGCGATGATTTATTTACTGTATATTGTCAATGTAGGTCAAAACTAACCTTTAACATCCTAGATTTATGGGTTAGTCAGCTTTATCTTAAATTAGCTTATCTTTTTTGGTGTTCAAGATGATTGTAAACAAAATACCTTTGAAATTGTACAATACAATTTCATATATTGAATATATTGCACTCATTTGCAGTTGTGCGCGCTAGGCAGCAGGGCCTTGCGCTAGTATTCATTTCCGCCCCTAAATACTGTTTCGCGCGCTCGCGGTGTACAAATGCGCGCTCGCGGCTGCACAGATGCGCTCGCGGCTGCACAGATGCGCTCTCGCGTTGCTATTTTCCTCTCGTGGGTCTGTTTTGCGCGCTTGGGTTTATTCGCGTGCTCGTGGTTTTCGTGCGCGCGACTTTTGACTTTATTTAAACGCCATAGCAGGGTACCGTTACACAAACGGCGATAAAACAAAGCTTTGTTGGGTTTTTGTTTTTTCTTGAAGTGGGTATGGGGGTCCGCCAAACCATTCGGGACATAGAAGGGTAAAAAAGTTTGGCAACCGCTGTACTACGATATTACTATTTAATACCATCAGTGTACCATTGTATCACCACAGTACTTTTTGTATGGGCAAGGTTGTCAGGCTGGTTCACTTATAAAGCATTAACGTAAATATAACAGCACAGCTCATGTCCAACCTTTCAAACTATTTTTAGATTAAGAGAGTTAGCAACTTGAGATCTCCACTCTCTCAAGGTCAAAAACTTAAGACAGAATCATACTTGGCATTCGAGATCACAATAACAACAAACTCATTTTTATACAGACTATAGAAATAAACGCAGGATAAATAGACAGACCTTCTCTGATTTGGCGAGATAAATCCACAATTTTCTCCATGTGGTGAATTTTTTCCTGTCGCTGAAGTTATAGGCCATCTCTTTGCTGGCGTACCGGGACACCAGCGGTGAGCGGTATTTCATGAACTCGTCCCCGGATGCCTCCATGCTAGTAGTGGATCAGTGAAGCGTCAAGAGCCGCGAACACAAGACTGCACGCGGATAAACTCCTGATGCAAGTAGAGACTTCCAGGATTTACGACAGTTCTAATAGATCGACGGCACAGAGCATCACGACTTCTAGGCACAGTGGGGTTTTGACGCCATCTAGTGCTTATATAGTAAGATTTTTGATTCCTTTGAAAATGTAACAATATATATTTTAAAGACTGAAATGTTTCAATTCACAGTTTTTCTCAATTGCTAACTATTTCTGAAGCTTTCTCCATTTTCTGAAAACATAAAACGTACTCGGTTACTTTCGTAACCTCGGTTCCCTGAGAGAGAGGAACGAGTATTACGTATGGGAAAAACTCCTTTTCTCGAGAATGTGAAGCAAAACTTTTAATAAAGGTATCTATGTAAAGCGCAGTGAGCTGCACGGCCATAGCCCAGCGCGAGGAGCGCTCTGATTGGCCGGGCTGCGGCAACTGCAGGAACCTATGGTGAGGCGGCTGAGAGGAACGAACCAATGGGGGGCGTTCCAGAAGCCCGCCGAAAAAGGTGCTTATATTTGCATACAGGAGGCTATATAAGACCCTAATTCGCCATAGGTGTCAGGTTTTAAGATCGACTGAAGCGATACCTGAGAAGCATAAACACGGCACGGAACGTAATACTCGTTCCTCTCTCTCAGGGAACCGAGGTTACGAAAGTAACCGAGTACGTTCCCTTTCGAGAGAGGTTCCTCGTATTACGTATGGGAACACAATGTAAAGCGCCGTGTGTGCTGACTGACCCAGTATACCCAAAGCACATGTTATAAACCCCCGAGACACCGACAGAGGCGGCTTATAAGGGGAATGAAGAACCGGAAGAGTCGGTTCGTTTGAACAGCTGATCGGACATAGTCGGATCTTATGATGAATGAATAGTGCTTAAGGATTAATGTGTACAGGCCAAAATGTAAGGCAATCTGTTTGCCAGGGTCAAGATAGAGCCTAGATGGAGAGAAGCCCTGCTTGTAGAGCTGGAACCTCCAACTTGTAGAATCTGATAAAAGTGGACGGAGAGGCCCAGCCTGCCGCCGCACAGATATCTTCCAAAGAAATGTCACACGACCAAGCCCAAGATGAGGCCATGCCTCTAGAGGAGTGGGCTTAAATGCCTGTAGGACAGGTTAGGTCCTGGACCTATATGCTAGTGGGACTGCATCCACTATCCAGTGTGAGAGACTGTTTCATGACAGCACAAACTTTAGTGCGGCCACCGAAGCAATGAAGAGCTGATCCGACTGCCTGAAGGGGGCGGAGCGCTCTAGATACAATCTCAATGCTCTGACTGAGCAGAATATGTTTGCGTCTTATTCTCTCTGAGACGCGGGTTAAGCAGTGCAAAGAGCTGCATACTGAAGGGGTTGATAGCACTTTCAGCATAAAACCATGCCTCGGTTTGAGCACAACCTTGAAGTTGCTGGACCCAAACTCAAGACAGGAAGGGCTCACGGAGAGTGCAGGTAAGCCACCCACTCGGTTAACCGAGGCCACAGCCAGCAGAAAAACGGTTTTGAGTGATATGTGCTTCAAGCTCGTGTTCTGAAGTGGTTAGGAGGGGGAACCCTTCACGGCCTCCAAAACCATGGCGAGGTCCCAAATAGGGACCGAGGTAGGGGCAAGGCGGGCTGAATCTCCTGGCCCCTTTAAGAAAACACACAATAAGATCACTTTTCCCTAGTGAATGTGCCGCGATAGGAGCGTGGCTAGCTGCTATGGCGGAGACACACACCCCGAGTATGGAGGGGGGACGACCCGCATCCATTAGCTCTTGGAGAAAGCGAGCGGTTCCGCCAGTTCGCATGAGTGTGCGTCGATGTTTCGCGTAGCACATTGGTTAGAAAACCACTGACCACTTCAAGCAGAGCTGCCAGATAGCAGGGGCTCTAGCTTCCGAAATAGTGTTCATAACTTGTCAGAGAGGTTCCCGGATACCGTTGATGGGCCATACGTGGAGGGCCCACAGCTCGGGATTGGGATGCCAGACCTTCCCTTTCATTGGCAGAATAGGCATGGGGCTGTGTCTGACAGCTGAAACAGTATGGAGAACCATGTGCGGTTCTTCCAAAGTGGGGCTATTAAAAAGCACAGGCTGCAGCTGGATCGCGATCGGAGGGAACATATAGAGGGAGTCTGGGCCAACATGGGCCAGGGCATCCCTGCGTTTGCAGAAAAAATATTGGGCAGCGTGTGCTGTGCAAGCTGAATTGTTTGCGGGTAAAGGGACCATCCCCCTGGGGACATGGGTCCTCTGGATAACATGTCCGGACCCTGATTCAGAATACCTGGCACGTAAGCCGCCCTTAGGGAGCTCAGATTGTGCTCTGCCCATAAAAGGAGATGCTTAGCCATGCAGTGAACAGAGTCTGATCTCGGCTGCCCTAGCGATTTTATGTACATTATCAAGACGTGGTGGTTCTTATGCCGTAAGTCTTGAGTCTATGACAATGACTGTACTGATAAGCCTGCCCCTCGAAGGCGAATCTCAAGAATGGCCTGTAGTGGGGGTGGGGGGTTATCGTAACGTGAAGTATGCGTTTTTCAGATCTATTGAGAAAACCCAATCCCCGGGGCGAATGTGCGCGAGGATTTGTTTCACCGTCAGCACCTTGAAACGAGCGTGTCATAAGTGCTTTGTTCAGATGCCTGGAAAATGGGCCTGAGACCGCCACCCATTTTCGGCATGAGGAATTAGCGACAGTAAAAACCTGACTCGCTAGCGTCGGGTGTACTGTTTTCGCCGCTCTCTCCTTTAACAGTCTCAATGCCTCAGCGAGAAGCACGTGACTGACACTGCTTCTTACAGAGGGCTCGACCACGGCTTGAATCGCGGGGTCTGCGAGCAAAACTGTAGCGAGAACCTCGTTTTATATGTTCAACACCCAATATTATATACCAGGAATGGCCTGCCAGGCCTGGGCTCGTAAAGCCAGGGGTTGAATTAGATTCGGGGGCTGGCCGCTTAGTAATAGGGGCCTGTTAGCCGGGTTGCTTGTGCTGTAACACTGCTTTTAACACTGTGGGGATAGTGTTAGTTTTGGCGGTGCAGGCTTTGCAGTGGGCGCACGCCTCACATTTATATTGTGTGTGCGAGAGTGAACTTTGTGAAAAGTGCTTGGGTGCAGGAGTGCAGACTGTAAAGTGGGCACATTTCCTACATAGAAAGCTCTTTTGTGTGTAGTGTAAACAATGTGCAGTGGCGCACAACCTACGTAGAATACCCACGGTGCAAACCAGTGAGCAAATCCACAGGGGTAAACGCACACAGCATTAGTGTGCAGACGAGCGTGTTTAACACAGGCTAGTTGACTGCAATATTTCATCTCCAGTCACTAACTTAAGGGAACTGGGAGAATGTAAGGAAGTGCGGGTGGTATGTGAGCCATTCCACAATGCCGTTATGCTCTAGTCTAGACTGAAAGCGCGCATGCAGACAAGCGTGTTTGACCACAGGCTAGTTGACTGCAATAAGGCTAGTTGACTTTATATGGTGTAATCCGGCCGCGGCGGGATTTATTTGTGATTTTGTGAGGCTGAATTAACAGTGCTTATGTAGGGGTGCACACTGTGTAGTGGACACTTTGTCTACAGTGTAAAAACCTTTCCAGCCGCCTGAATAAAGGGGACTGGAAGTGATAGAGTGAAAAAAGGGCTTAGCTTGGCAGCCATTTTCCGACGCCCTTATGCTCTGACAGTGAGCGCGTGCTATGACGTAAGCCGCGCTCTAGTCAGCAACGCGCTGTGGAAGGGGCGCGCGCTATCATGACAAGGCAGCCATTACAACTTCCTTGGCAGTAAGCGCGCGCTGCAGCGACATTGTTCTTGACATACCCAACAGCCCGAGCTCGCTCGTCTAACTTACTCTAGTATTCTCTGTCCGCAGCGCTTCAGCACGGCGGCGGTAGAATGAGCACGGCGAGAGCTTCGGCTCGAGTTAGTTTATTCACTCTAGTATTCTCTGTCCGCGGCGATAGAGCGACAGGACGAGAGAATTGGAAGCGTGAGGTAAAACTCTGTCCGCGGCGCTTCTAGCACGGCGAGAGCTTCGGCTCGAGTTTGTTTATTCACTCTAGTATTCTCTGTCCGCGGCGATAGAGCGACAGGACGAGAGAATTGGAAGCGTGAGGTAAAACTCTGTCCGCGGCGCTTCTAGCACGGCGAGAGCTTCGGCTCGAGTTTGTTTATTCACTCTAGTATTCTCTGTCCGCGGCGATAGCGCGACAGGACGAGAGAATTGGAAGCGTGAGGTAAAACTCTGTCCGCGGCGCTTCTAGCACGGCGAGAGCTTCGGCTCGAGTTTGTTTATTCACTCTATTATTCTCTGTCCGCGGCGATAGAGCGACAGGACGAGAGAATTGGAAGCGTGAGGTAAAACTCTGTCCGCGGCGCTTCTAGCACGGCGAGAGCTTCGGCTCGAGTTTGTTTATTCACTCTAGTATTCTCTGTCCGCGGCGATAGAGCGACAGGACGAGAGAATTGGAAGCGTGAGGTAAAACTCTGTCCGCGGCGCTTCTAGCACGGCGAGAGCTTCGGCTCGAGTTTGTTTATTCACTCTATTATTCTCTGTCCGCGGCGATAGAGCGACAGGACGAGAGAATTGGAAGCGTGAGGTAAAACTCTGTCCGCGGCGCTTCTAGGACGGCGAGAGCTTCGGCTCGAGTTTGTTTATTCACTCTATTATTCTCTGTCCGCGGCGATAGAGCGACAGGACGAGAGAATTGGAAGCGTGAGGTAAAACTCTGTTCGCGGCGCTTCTAGCACGGCGAGAGCTTCGGCTCGAGTTTGTTTATTCACTCTAGTATTCTCTGTCCGCGGCGATAGAGCGACAGGACGAGAGAATTGGAAGCGTGAGGTAAAACTCTGTCCGCGGCGCTTCTAGCACGGCGAGAGCTTCGGCTCGAGTTTGTTTATTCACTCTAGTATTCTCTGTCCGCGGCGATAGAGCGACAGGACGAGAGAATTGGAAGCGTGAGGTAAAACTCTGTCCGAGGAAAAACTCCGTCTGTCCGCGGCGCCTCCTCAGCGCGACGGTATAGTGACGAGAGCTTCGGCTCGAGTTCGCCTATTCACTCTAGTATTCTCTGTCCGCGGCTGTAGCGCGACGGAATGAGAGAAGAGTGGGAACAACTCTGTGGCAGCGGCGGAAGAAGAGCCGCGGCGGCGGCAGAGTGAAGAGAGCTTCGGCTTGAGTGTGCTCATGTCCTCTAACATTCTCTCTTTCCGCGGCGCTATTCAGCGCGACGGGACGAGAGCAGAGGGAGAGTGAGAAGAGCTCCGTCTTTCCGCGGCGCTTAACGACGCGGCGGAACGAGAGAGTCCTCGAGTAGAACAAGCCTGTAAGCTCTAGAAGTGGCGTTGCAGCGGCAACACAAACACATATAACACTCAACATAGACACAGTTTAAAGGATATATAACGCCGGATGGCGTAGCTGGAACGGCAGAGAAGGCGGAGAGGGAGTCCGTCGTCCTCAGCTGCAGGTTCCGCTGGTGCCTTTTCAACGGCGGTGCTTCTTCCGGAGACCAGCGAAGGTATCGCTGAAGGAGATAAAATCTGACACCTATGGCGAATTAGGGTCTTATATAGCCTCCTGTATGCAAATATAAGCACCTTTTTCGGCGGGCTTCTGGAACGCCCCCCATTGGTTCGTTCCTCTCAGCCGCCTCACCATAGGTTCCTGCAGTTGCCGCAGCCCGGCCAATCAGAGCGCTCCTCGCGCTGGGCTATGGCCGTGCAGCTCACTGCGCTTTACATAGATACCTTTATTAAAAGTTTTGCTTCACATTCTCGAGAAAAGGAGTTTTTCCCATACGTAATACGAGGAACCTCTCTCGAAAGGGAACACAATCTTCAAGCACTACACTTTTGCCACAAAACCTGTGTTTTACCAGTTTTACCTGTGTTCAAAATCCAACACTGCTCCCATATCATAAACAAAGTGATCAAAATTATATACACTATAAAGCAGTCAGTAAACAATACACACACAAAAAAAATAGAGAACACATTGCTCAAAACAATTATCAGGGAGAAGTACATTTTTAATCTCAAAACAAATTTCATATTTTTCTGTCATTCTTTTGATGAATGAAATCATGTTCTATCATAGTAGGCCTAGTTTAAAACTGATCATAAATTACTAGCCTACTTGCAATTTTTTGTACTTCCTCCTGCTTGTAGGCCTAGCTATATCTATAGGTCTCGGTCTCATGAAATGCGTATATATAATATGAATTGTACACTATTGTATTGTGCGATTTATAAGGCAGGTGCATGTAATTTGCATTGTCACCCCATTGGGTAGGTAGGTTGTTCTCCATTTGTATTTGATTGCTGCCACCAGTATGGATGACATGTACATTAGAGTTCATTGTTTTTTACCATGTGAAATGGTTTAAGGTAGGCCTATTGATATAACATAAAAGCACAATTAGCTAAACGACTTTGGGAAAACTTGGAGCTTTGTTCAGCCAATGGGTTTTAGCAATTGAGAAAAACTGCAGAAGGTGTAATTAAATAAATATTATATTACACAAAGTTTGTGTACTATTTTTGTAAAACATATTTAAAGATGAAACACAGGACCTTTTATAGACAATGAAACTTGCAATTCTTTTCAAATGAGCGTAAGTAATTATTTACATTTTTTTGTTTATTTGTTCAGGGAGTTGTTGTTGTTTTTTTAACATTTATTTTATCATATAAATATTACTGGTCATACTCACTAGACTGCTGTATAATAGTGCATTCTCTGATTTGATGTACTTATAGCTTAGAAGGGAAAAACTTTCCAGTGTTTGCTTTACTCTATTTAAATGCTGCTGGGTTATACTGCAGAATCAGGTGGGTGGGGCTAAACTGGATTCTTCCATCTTTTCCTTGGTCCAATGACAGCCTATGCCCCACCTCCAAACTCGACGCTACCAAATGAAAGAATAGGAAACCACTCCACAATTTATTATTTATTAGTACCAAAGAATTGTGGGAGGCTTCTTACCATATTTGTCAAACTCTGCCCACTAACTCACAAGTCACTTTTTTTCCCCACTTTTTTTTCACTTACATCTCTGCTCTCTACTTGCTTCTTTCTCCCAGCTCCTGCTTGTATCATTTTATGAAGGGAAGAAAGTGAAAGAGAAGTAGAGAGAAAGGTTGGGAGAGTTGTATAATCAGATGATCACTGCAAGAGGGAGGGAAACAGAGTAGGAGGGAGATAAGAGGGGAGAAAGACATGTTTTGAGCACAGGAGGGAGAGGGAGAGAGGGCAAAAACAGGAGACAACGGACCAGCTAGACACAAGATGGCTACGCTCTCTTCTGATTTGAATGCAGGTAAGTGGCATTAAACTTTAACTTCATTCGTATGCCAGACAGTCTTCCACTTTCAAATCCCACCTACACAGGCAGCTGACTCACTTCCCCTCTGCATGCGCTTCCTGTGTCTCAGGGGCTGTCTAATGCAGACAGGACATTTTCAGCTGTATCTAGAGTAGATTGCCATTATAAAAAAGCAGGTGCCCACATAAATGTTATTGAATCGGGTCCTGGTTCAGCATTAGAATAAAATCATAAGGCTATTGGTTAGGGTTATTTAGTTGAGGGATTGAGGTGAGCGGTTGAAACTGATGGCACAATTTGTTGGAACTGTTATCATGTGCTGGACTGTACCAAAGCAAACAAGGACAGGACACAAGTGACTGAACTCTTGTGGAAAATAGAAGAAATATTAGCAGAGAATTGACAGAAACCTTTCTTTCCTGTCAAATGTGTGTTTTACATTCTTATTTTACAATCGCAAGAAGGTAACTTAGTGATGGACTACATGCACCAGTTTGCAATTTATATACTACGGCAGTCAATGCTCAGAAAGTCCAACACTATCTCACGACCAATTCATATGTATTTGTACGAGGTGGCTAATTCATGCGAATTCGTACTTCCTCACTCATAAATTTGTGCAATTTGTCTAAACCACATTGATAGGTAGGTTAAAGGGGGGGTGAAGCACTCAGTTTCAGTCAATCTTGAGTACCTATAGAGTAGTATTGCATCCTTCATATCTCTGAAAAGTCTTTAGTTTTATTATATTTATTAAAAAAATATGGGCTGTACCGAGTCTTTCCGGAAAAAACAGAGCGCCTGGAGTATCGTGAGCTAAAGAATGACGAGCGCGCAAAGCGTTGACGTCCTCAAGCATGGAGAAACCCTTGCTATCGATCTCAGCTAA
The DNA here is from genome assembly GCF_024679245.1 of Pseudorasbora parva. Taxonomy (NCBI): domain Eukaryota; kingdom Metazoa; phylum Chordata; class Actinopteri; order Cypriniformes; family Gobionidae; genus Pseudorasbora; species Pseudorasbora parva. The sequence continues at coordinate 21,631,709 of NC_090173.1, forward strand.
TACATGATCCAGAATCAGATTCGGAGGCTGAAATAAATTGAACAGGAGAAACAGCAACAGCAGGACATCCGTCTCTGTGGTATGTACTGTATTTAGTGGCCTGTCAACATTTGTGTGTCTTTACTCACAGTTTATGAGAACATGATTCGGTTTATGGACTATTGTATGCGAATAAACCTTAGCAGTAGCAAGCAAAACGGTTTTGCACGTTAGACTAGTGTAACGTTATATATAGAAAAAAAATGTAGTCCGTTAGCGCATTTGAATGACGAAGCACGCGATCGTGTCGTTTACTGATGTTAACTCACGCGACGATAAGCAACAGCACAGACATTTGAAGCAGTTTTACTCACCGGCTGCTTCCAAAGCAGGACCGAACCTTTATCGCTGGGACCGCTCCGTCAAAAACACACTTCTTGGAGTGTTGAGATCCACTTTGCGATGCGACTGAAGCGATGTTGTGAAGCTTCCCGTCATTTCTGCGTTCAAATCGGTTCAAATGCAGCGCTGCCTTCCCGGAATGCTGTGCTGAAGCGTTGAAGTCGCTTGATGTCAAAGTGGAGGAATGAAGTGGAGCGCGGCGCGGACTATAACTGGCATAAGTGTTCACGGACGACTGGATCTGCAGCTGAGCAGTGTTTATGGGCGTGCATTTCCTCTCTCGCTTTAGTCACACGCGGGCGCACCTTACCGGGAGAAGAGCCCATACGGCCCATACAAGGACCTTCCGTTCTATTAACGTCAAACCGAGCCATACTCGGAAAAAAACGCTCCGAAACTTGTGAGAAACCGGAAGGAGTATTTTTGACAAAGAAATACTCCATCAAACGTCCAACATTAGTTTTTGAAACTTAGTCTATGTTTAGGATGGGAATCCAAGTCTTTAACAGTGTAAAAAGCTCAGTATGCATGAAACAGCATTTCACCCCCCCCCCCCCCCCCCCCCCTTAAGGGTGGGGTTAGGTGTACTCAAAAATCATACGAATTTGTATAACCTTACTCACCACCTCATAAATACATACAAATTGCTGTGAAATCGGGTTGGAATGATGGTGTAGCAAATAGGTAGTCTACATGGACTGAACTGCAAGTACTTTTGACCACCTGCAATATAATTTTCACTTTCATCTCTATCTCTCAAAAGCAGAGGGATCCTCTCCACCCATGCGGCGCCTGCTACTGCTGGGGTTCCACGGCTCTGGTAAGACCTCAACATTGAATACCATCTTGAGCCAGGAGAAAAACCCATCTGACAATTCCCATATAGACCAACAACATTGGGTAGACATACTCACCTGGCGACTGTTGATCATTGACACCCCTGGATGGAATCCGGAAACCGGAGACACAACTGGTGATACGGACTCAGAGAACCATCGGTCCATCATTGATCAATGTTCTCCTGGTCCCCATGCCCTGCTGCTGGTGGTTCCCATCGGAGTTCCATTCACTGAACACCACTGGCAAAGTCTTTGGGCCAGAGTTAAAGCACTGGGTGCAGGAATATGGAGGCACACCATGATTCTTTTCACCTGTGCAGACCAGTTGCCACAGGACAAGGGTGTTGAGGAATTCATTGTGGATGGTGGGGCAGCTCTGCAGAGGTTGGTGGAGAGGTGTGGCTCCAGGTACCATGCCTTGGATAACACCTGCTCAGACAAAAGTGCTCAAGTTACAGAGCTTTTACAAAAAGTAGATGAAATGGTTCAGGAGAATCAAGGCTGGTTCTTTGAAATGGTGAGGCCAAGCCTTAGATTTGATGATGAAGACACAGAAAAGGAAAGAGAAGAGGATGGAGTCCCAGAAGTGGAGAGGACAGCAATGTTTAGATCTCCACCAAGAGGTGAGTATGCATGGAAATCATTATCTTGTACCTTTGTTTTGCTGGAACCTTTGCATAATGTCTCATTAGAACATGCAAAGTGCATTTCCCTATTTTGCAATCTCCCACTTTCTTTTTTTTTACAGAGTTACGGGTTTTGCTAGTAGGCTGGCGTGGAGCAGGTAAGAGCTCTGTAGGAAATCTTCTACTGGGATGTCGTGTGTTTGAATCAGGACGCCCCACTGAGGTGTCTGTCCGTCGTCAAGCACTGGTTGCTGGTCGGCGCCTCACAATTGTTGACACGCCAGGTTGGGATTGGTTCTCCGCCCAGCGCACACCCAGCAACATTCGAAAAGAAATCAAACAAGGGGCAGGGCTTCTCCATCCTGGCCCACATGCACTATTACTGGTCATCCCTGTGGTCTCGACCCTCACACCCAAAAAAAGGCAGGCCCTCAAGAGCCATTTGGAAATGTTTGGCGAGGAGGCGTGTCTTCACACACTAGTGCTGTTTTCATGTGGTGACTGGCTGTATGGCACATCCATCGAAGATCACATCCAGAGGGATGGAGGTGAGCTGTTGAAACTGATGCAGCATTGTTGGAACTGTTATCATGTGCTGGACTGTACCAAAGCAAACAAGGACAGGACACAAGTGACTGAACTCTTGCAGAAAATAGAAGAGATGGTAGCAGAGAATGGACAGAAACCTTTCTTACCTGTCAAATGTAAGTTTATTGCATCTTATACTATTATAATTGCTTTTCACATCAGGTTATTTCTTAATTTGTTCATATGACGTGTGTGTGTGTGTGTGTGTGTGTGTGTGTGTGTGTGTGTGTGTGTGTGTGTGTGTGTGTGTGTGTGTGTGTGTGTGTGTGTGTGTGTGTGTGTGTGTGTGTGTGTGTGTGTGTGTGTGTGTATGTATGTGTGTGTAAAACCTGATCATTGCATCCTTGTTCTACAGTAAATCAAGAACTAGACGAGGAGGAAACGAGTGGAAGATGCATTCTACAGTGAAGTATAAGGCATAAAGTGCTGGAGGACTGTAAAAGCTACTGACCTTTTGGATCCCAAAACAAGCAGTTTTAATGTAACTGTTACCCATAAGGCCATTGACATTGTATGTCATCTTGATAGAATGCTAACTGCATTTGAACTGGATATTCTACTGCTTTTAAACTTCATGGACAGTATGTAATACTTATGTTGAAATTCAGTATCATACACTTGCAGGCTACATTTCTGGCTTTCCAAGCACTGTTAAGGTTTAGTCACAAGATTTTCATAAAGTTTAAAATCAAGAACATTCACCTTTGCTAGAAGCGCGTAGCACTTTCTAATGATAATCTTTACATAAACCTTTTTCCCCCAATCCTAAAAACTAGAGACCATTAGTTTTTAGACCATCTGATAATTTTCACATTTTATGTAAAAAGCTGGAATGGAAACAAACAAACCAAATGACTATTCATTTCCACAGTGTATAGCAGGATTTTCATACCCGGTATTGTTCAGTATTTACACATCCTCGTTGCTTTTCATGGATATTAAGTGTCATATACTTAGTAAAACTGCACTTCACAAAGTTGGAATATTTCTTACATGTAGGTTGAATATACTCACTATATTATCATTAAGTCTAAGTATAGTTTGGGATCATGTGCATCTGGGTTCTCAAATATACAATTGTTCTACAGACTGAACTAAATGTGCAATTGAACACATTCAGGGTTTTTGGTTATGAATTTGATTAGCAACCACGAAAGACATACCAAGGACTGTGATGACAGTACATTCTACCTAAACACATTTACCAATATGTGTTGAGCATTCAGGGCTTGGCTGTTACTATTGAATTGTAATATTTATCTTGTCCAGAAATATTTGCCGCAATATGAGAATATGCTACGGAATCCAAAGTGCATGGGCAATATGTGACTTTTCAGCTGGTTTGACTGAAGACACTGAGATGACTTAAGTTTAGCTTTTGTACGCTTTTCACTTCATATTTTCATATTAATAAAGAATCATTTTTCATAGTTTTTGTTGTCAAATTCAGCTTCAAGTTTGAATTTTCTTGATTTATGAAATCTTACAGGAAAAGAACCCCTTATTTTTCTGTCAGCCATAAATGTTGTCCTTGATCATTAAATAAGTCAATATATTGTACTCATTTTAAGCTAATTCAATATCCTTAAAATAATTCCATCTATATCTCCTTACCTATAGAGGTAGTGAATTGTTGTCATAAAACTATTTTTATAAAATACTAAGCCTCATTTTTACCTCAGTTCCAAGATGAAACAATTGAACGGAACAAAAAAAATTGTTTTAAATGTTTATTAAATAAATAACATTGAAGCTAACTGATATGCAGTGAAAGGCCCATACAAGCACAAAATAATGTTACATACACAATTTAATAAATGCACACCATACCATAAAGACATTAGGAAATTTTAAATATTAAGCATTTGTATAGAACTTCAATTGGGAAAATTCAAGACAAAGACCATCAATAGACAACACATGTATGCATATATATAAAATACTGTGCATACAATAAACAGGATTTTAAAAAAATACACTAATAAAAGAATATCAGGATTTTTTGACGTGCTAAAATTAAGCTTTTCTACTTAGACACTGGGGAAGAATCAAAACCGTCATTTATTTAACCCTTCATAATACTTTCTATTAGGACTAACATCCCTAGTGGTCTGCACTTCAGGCTATACTGAAACTGTCCAATTCCATCAGCTTCAAGCCTCTGTGTCCATTTCTTTCTATGACTTTACACTTCTGCCCTCTCTTGCCCTCTTGACTTCTTCCATTAGCTCTTTCAGGTACTGGATCTCTTTAGCAATGGACTCTGCTTTTTCCACCAGCTCTTGATTCCTCTCCTCTAGGATTGTACACTCTGACTGGAGGGCATCTTGCTCCGCACGCTTTTTCTGTCGGTAGCGGGTCGCTGCAGTTTTGTTCTGTTCCATTTTCTTTAGCTTTTTCTTTTCAACCACAACTTTTGACCCACTGGCTGATTTTACTCTTCCTACGAGGGAAGGTGACTCTGACTGCTGATTTTGGGAGGGCTTAGAATCGGGTGTGGAGTAGGGCTTCACCCTAGAAGAGGGAGAAAGGGGAGAGGTTGGGGTTTGTGGGTCAGGGGAAGCTGGACTTGGGGAATTTTCCACAAACACCTCATCTGGATGGGCAACCATCGCATTAACCTCCTCTTTGGGAGAAAGTACAAGAACGATGCGGGTTGGGGTGAGGGACAGGACTATTTTGGGCACCCTCATCTCAATGGGGGATGGACTCAGAACTTCAGCTATGTCTACCTCGCAACCAAGCTCAAGAGTATCAGTAGGGGAGTCTGGTGGAAGGATGGAAGGTGATGGGACCGGGGAGGCCGGTTCAGACTTTATCTCAAACTCAGCCTGGGGCTCAGGGACCACAGAGGCAGAATCTGGTATTTCACAGGGGGATGAGGGAATGAACGGTGTAGCAACTGGAGTATTCAAAGAGAATGAAAGGCTGGAGAGTTGATTGATTTCAGGGACAGACGCTGCTGGAGGGGGTGAAGGTGTTTTGTCAGAAGCTACAGGCTGGGACGCCAGGTCGATCTGTGACTCTAGAGAAGCGATGAGCTCCTCCGGAGAACTGGGTGGATCCTCAGAATCACAGGAGCAAATCAAAGACTCCAGATCAAACTCGCTCAGATCAATTCGCTCTGTCATCCAATCCATTTCACTGAACGAATGATCTGAAATGAGGTGGAAAATACAAGTTAAATATGATGATTGCATGCTTAAAATATTAGCATGCTGAAACTAGTGTATTAGTAGGTGTGTCTGAAATAAATTGCTACACCTTACCTTTGCCATGAGTATTTAGGCATAGTTCATCTGAGGGGAACCAGGACAGGGACAGCTGATCGAGCCCAGCCTTCTCCCCCCTCTGAGTAGAGGGAGGAGTGCAGGGTGGGGAGAGAGAGGGAAGTGGAGAAGAAGAGAAAGATGAGAGGGGCGATTCAGCGCCTCCGAGAGGAAGAACCTCCTCATCTTTATCTAGGAAGGACCCCAGAGGGTCAGCCATCGGTGATGATGGGTCCCAAAGAAGGACCTCCATATCGTCCTGGCCAAACCGTGAGCTCATCAAAGACATGGCTGTCTATTTCAAGTGGAATCAACGAGTCTTCTACTGAGAATTCGAATAATTTCGTGCTGTCAGTTACAGCAAAGATCAGACTTGCCACAAAGGACCTGTAAACAGATATTAAAAGTAGTTAATCACTTGTATAACAATTTCATAAAATGTAAACAAACACAAAAGCTACTTGGCAAGAAAAAGAGCCTCATTAGTTATTCACGATGACATCATCTGCCTACACCCTAGCCATATATGGACATCCACCACGTGACGTTCTTTATCTTACAGTCACCAGACTGGATTCCATTTTTAAAATCTCTAACCAATTTACTAGAGGCAACATTTCATTGATTTTGTTTTTAATTCTAAAAATGTGTCTAAACTGTTGTCTGACGTAAAATGTACGCCGATGATCTATTGTTTTATCAAGGTGGATAAAGACTCCGCCATTTCAGGGACTTGCCGCTCCCTTTTCAGGAATGTAACATACGCCATTTTATAAAGAGCACGCGGAGACAAAGAAACGTAAATTAAAAGGTCTCACTCGTGTTTATTTTTAGTTACATATTCTGGCATGTTGAATATGAATTCATTATACAAAATAAAAACATTATAGTACATTTTAAAACAAAAATGACTACAAATTCATCGACCGACGTCGGTAACGTTAGACATATGGCGCGTTAAGCTCGAAACGCTGGTCAAGGCATTATTCGCCTCAATTCCCATCTATTTAAGTGAATAAATACACAATATATATTTAATTCACAAAAGAAATAACATGAAAACATGAATGGTCATAAGGCTGAGCTATTTAATGGTATACACCCGGGTGGGTGAGGTGACATGTTAAGACAAAAACAATTAAAAGTATACTTACGCCATTTTGATATAAATGTACGGAGCCAGTGCACTATGTTGATGCACTGAGGAGTTTGCGCGCTGTCTACAGACTGCGGTTCACACGGCCATTTCGGCGGAGAGCAGAATCGCTCGGGTATCAACAAAAAAAATCAGCTGTGAGAGAAGAACGAAATAAGCGAGTGATGACGTCGAGTTCATGTCTATATAGAGCCGCAGTGCCGCTCAGACATAGCCATCCGCCAGATCTTTTTGTTACTGGGCGCAGACAACATATAGGGCCATAACTTTTAGTGGTCCATTTGTATCAGTAGGAAAATAGTACTGAAAACAACTATAATAGGTCAGTTTATTAGTTTAGAATTAGTTTGAGATCACTTAGTCATTTTGTTTATGTCAAATGGGGGGAAATATGGAATTAGGCTAAGACACCGCATTGTAAAGAGTAATTAGAATCCGAATGGTTATCAGCATTAGCCTATATTTCTGTGAGTCGAAGTCGATTGACTGACAAACAAATGGTTCGTGAGCACAAAGCAGGCACAAAGTCTAAGTTACAATAAACATTTCAGGGAGGGTTACGTTCCCTGCGTGTAGGCTAGTTTGGATTTATCGCCCTCTGAAGGACGAAAACTAAACAACATGGCGAGTTTGACCTCGGTTGTTTTGACGGGAATTATTGTTATGGAAAAAAAGACAACGGAAAGAAAAGACCGTTGCTCTTGCTGATGGCAAAACTAAATAAAGAGACGAAATATGTTGTAGTAAACAGGAAGGTAAAGGTGTAGTTTGTTTAGTGGTCATATTTGAAACTTTTTTTCAGAAAAACAAAGGTACACAAGACAGATTGTGCATTAATTTATTGTCAGAAGTATATTAAAAACAACACGTCATTTATTTTCTCTTAGTTTGTTTTAGTTTTTTTTATGTTATTTTACAAAATCCCAGCTAAGCAAACAATTAAATTAGGCATTGTGCAAACAAATGACAATTTCTTTCAACATAAAAAGCACAATAATTAGGCTAAATTTAAACCCTCCACCATGTTCGAATTAAATGTTAACTCTCTGTACAATAAATATAAACCAAGATCAAAGATCATAAAACCTTGACACATCAACACAGACATAAAATAGTTGCAACAGGCACATATATTCAAAAAATATATTTTGCTCTAGTTGGTGGTTCAGAGGCCATAACAGATTTACATTCAGGTACTTCTATCTTTTTTTTTTTTTTTTTTTTTTTTTTTAGGGGGGTAATGATAATAATAAAAACAACAATCTATTTGATATAATTAACTGTAATTTAAATTTGTAAATAAATGTCTCTAGCTGATATGATTTTTAATGTAGTAGCTTATTATTCCTGATAATATTCCTTAAACCTTTTGAATCAAAAGTGCTGTTGCTGCAATTGTCGTTTTCACCATAGAATAAGCAAAACTCTATCATTACTGATATCTTGTGCTGATATATGATTGATTTGATTCCATCTCAGTGTATTTCTCATTGCTAAACATTTGCTAAATGTCCGCCTTTTATCAGACCAGATGACCACAATGCATTCCTGCCATGTGCATCTGTGAAGAAACCTGATCTTTGTGTTTATGCCTGTCTTTGTTCCCAAACATTAGTATAGATCAGTCAAAACTCAATTCATTCAACGATTCTTTTCTTTCTTCAGGCTCAGTCTCAGGTGATTGTAAACTGCAGGGGACATCAATGGAAGAGTGCTGCATAGACCAGGGCCCTCTTGAGCTGTTTTACACACACACATGCTAGTGTGTTTACACAGTGACTCTATTTTCCAGTTGTATTATTCTCGCCAGTTTCTGCCTCAGGAAACAGGTCAGGGTTTTCTGCTAGCGTAGAGCGGATTCTCTTCTTCTCTTTAAACCGGCCCGAATGTGAGACCTTCACATGGCGACCCTTTGTCGCCGTTTTGTCCACGATGCGCTCCAAGCGGGCGTTAAACTGGCTGTCCACAGCTGCGTCCGCTGTCCCGGGTGTCTCCCCGGCGTTGCTACCGTGATCTCCAGGGATTTCATACAACACTTTCGGCTCTGATTTCTTCTTACGCAGGAAGGTCAGCTTCCACCAGCTCGGTGCAGGTTCTGCAGTCGCCATCGAGATGAAAACAGACCCTGCAAGGAGGACAGAAAGCGAGATTTATATACGTGAGAGAGTTAAACAGTATGCCTGAATAGAAAAATGAACTATAAACAGCTTGTTTTTTTGTTCAATTAAACTAGCTGTTTCATTTGGCCACAACAAGTACGAATAGTCATAATGTGTAAGCTGAGGCCTGAGGGTATGAGCTAATGCTAATGTAAGATCTGTGTCTTGCATTAGAAGGGACAGCCGCTAATGAATTTTTTAGTGTAATTCAATAAGCACCATATGGCAGAGGTATGATAGGGTTTTAACCCGTAGAGCTCTGGTTACAGGCCTCAAATTTCACACATTCTGCACTGCATCTATATGCTAGGAGGATGGAAATGGTTAATGTAGACCGTGCTAATGCTAAATGATAGAGCGCTTGTGCTTATGGTGTGTTCAAGTCCTCATGGGAAGTTCGTATTTACGAGTTCGGAAGTCGTGTTTACGATGTCAGGTTAATGGAGTCACTTTCGTTAGAGCAAAATGGCCTCTGCTAAAAAAGGTTGCCTGGTCTTAGCTGGTCTCCCAGGCTGATTTAAGACGGATTTGGTCAAGCTGTGAAACCAGCTAAAAGTAAAACCAACTGAATAGCATGGGCAGTGTACCTTCTGTTACCTGACTATACAAAAATATAGCAGGGTTTTACAACTCTACTTCTAAAATGAAGAACAAGGAATGTGCATCAGGTTTTGCCTTTTTATGTTTTTTTATTAATAGATGAAGCCACTATGAACTTTATTGTTACATATTAGTATACTATTATATTGCTATCATATTGTGTGCAGGCAGTTAGCCTATTTTGTTGTAAATAAACTAGCCTGACAATTTCACTGCTGCTAAATGCCTATAACTATTGTGGTATTCCGCACTGGCACACATCCTACTCGTAAACATTAGGGCTTAAAGAAAATCCCGGACTTCCCACACGTATTAACCACGTGCCAGCGTCCATGTGATTTCAACTTGTATGTAATATGCTAATTTGGTGGTGAAGAAATATGTTTTATTGCTATCAATGTTGAAAACAGTTGTGCTGCTTAATGTTTTTGGAAACCTTGATACATTTTTTCAGGATGTTTTGATGATTAGAAATTTCAGCTGGATCACATTAGTAAAAATATTTTTTAAAAAAACAACCATGCAAGATGCTAATTCTTCAGAAATATGTAAAGGCCTCCATACAAGCCATAAGTAAACACACTATAGCATCTGGCCTCATGAGACTTCACTTCTCCATGCAGCTGTTTTCAATTTAATATTCCATAATATTCCGACTGTTGTTTCTTTGCTCACACCGCAAATAGATTCATTGTGATTAATTTATTCTTTTACGTAATCTTCCATGGTCCATTCACGTGTTAAGAGCTCACAGTCCAGAGAGAGTTTATAATTCATTCATTTGAATGGCTTCTTTGAAGGAAACCATTACTAAAAGCAAGCACACCTTTGACATACAAGGTGAAACATGGTCCAAATGGAAGTTTCAGCATCATATTGTGAGGTTTACCGCAAACTTATTCGCACAAAGAAAACAATAAACTAATGCGTTGAGCTGCATATCCTGGAAAATGTTATTGCTTTAGTTTTTATGAACGGAAGCAGCTTTCTGTGAAATGTAAAAATGAACTCCCACACTCAAATTCACACAAAACTGCTGTAGCGTGTGGCAATATCCATTCAGGGGAAAGGCTTGGCTCTGTTGCTTAGCAACAAAGTGGTCATTTTCATACAGTATGCTAATTTCCGTTCGCTCTCTCAGGGCTTTGACTCTTGCTCCTGCTTTTATGTTTACGAGAGCAAACAGAGATCAGGTGGTGCCGGCCAGCTCCCTTTCAACCTTACAGCTTCGTTTTAACCTTTAAAAGCATTTAATCCAGATGGTTTGAACAAAAAGCCATATTGCATTACCTATTTGAAAAGCTACCTATGCATATTATAAAATTCCTTGGTTTGGTTGTTCAAAAAGTGATGCCAGCACTTCATAAACTATATAAAGAATTGAATTTCATTGCACATTTATCACTTGAAATTATATTGAATAAATTTAATGCACAATTTATATTACAAACATGGATTCTGAAACGTGCAATGCACTCATCAGTTTTGTTGTGGGAAATATTATGTTTTAGTCAGGATTTGGGTACGGACAGATTCTCGCACGCGAGGTTACATGTTGTTAGCATGTGGTTTTCTTATAAAGATTAGAAATAATGATAAGGGTGAAGGAAATGATTGTTCAGAAGGAAAAGCAAGTGCTTTCCGGTAACATGTCAATGGCCAGCAGGAACTTTCTGTGTGCTGATAATTATAGGATTTGATAAGATTGACCTATCATAATGGCTTTGATGGCGGAAAATCTAACTTCAGATTGGTCTTGTTAGGCAAATTATGGACAGCTTGTTAATGTCTCTAAAAGCATTTTGATCACAATAATAACGATACAAAGTACATTTAGTTTCAACAGAAGCTCCCGCGAGAAATTGCAATCTCTGTAGACATCCTGATTAATTAATTATTCCTGTCTGTGGTTGGAAAAAAACATCAGGTGTTAACTGGAGGTCCTTGGAGAGCTTCGCTCCAGGAACAGTCACACTTTAAGTTGGTGAAAATATAGTGCAAATGACAGGAACTGCGGTGCACAAAAGAACTGCAGGGAACTTGTTGTTTGGTGTTTGACCAATCTTGCAGGCCCAACATATGCAGTGGTACCCATTTCATAGAGTAATTCAGATTAATTTTTATGCTGTTTTACTCTCACACCTTACAAATAATTACCTTTTTTTTTTTAAAGGGCATGAGAGTAAAATACACTCGCAAAGGTTCTTTATTGGCATTGATGGTTCCATTAAGAACATTTAACATCCAGTGAAACTTAACATTGTTCAGTATGCCGTAAAAAGGTTCTTTATATTATTAAAATGTTTATACACTAAGAAATATTTTTTTTTATTTTTGCAAATGTTTACTGAAAGTTTCTTTGGGGAACTCAAATAGTTCCGCTATGGCATCACTCAGAAAAAAACCCTTTTGGAATTTTTGTAAGAGAGAAGCTAATAAGGAGGAAAGGGAAATTGTCCCAAGTTTCCCCAGAGGAAAAAAAAATGTTTTAGAAGCTCTTTCAGAGCTCAGAAGAATAAATCTCAATTCAGATGTTTGAAGAAAATAAATAAAAAAAATCAAATCAAACATTTGTTGACCTAAAGTAAGAGGTAAGCTAGCAAAATGTATATAGTGCAGATCAGTTGGCTTCGATAAAATTGGATGAGGAATGTCTGAGCTCATATTGACATCTCAGACAATGACTGCAGATTTGGACTTCCATGCTGGACAAATCTGAGCACAGACTGAGACAGGTGAACTTGAGGTCTCTTCTAAAACTGTCGAGGAGACACATGTGAGATCACTGGGGCTTCTTCTCAGTAGAAAAAGATTTCATACAAAACTGAAAGTTCTTCTTTTTTCTTTCCAATGGCGAGAAGGGAGAGTTTGTGTATGAACAAATATTACATGGTAAACAAATAAAGCAGGCAGAAGAGGCACTAAATACCATTTGCTTGTAATTGTTTCTCCCCTTACTTGAATTAAATCCTTGAATTATGCCACAAATTACAGAGAGAGCAATAAACCTTATTCAGGTCTGAAAGCGAGGCTGTAAAGGATATACACTGTCAAAAACATTCAGGTCGCCAATTGAACATTTTCTAGTGACTGATATGATTTTTCAGTTGGCCGAATTGAATTTGTGTGAAATAAATTGCATTAATTCACAGAAATTAATTTTGGCCAACTGAAAAATTTAGATGTGATCAGTTACTAGAACAGAATCGTTTTTTACAGTGTACTTACAATGTTTTAAATTGCTATAAAAAGCTGTATGAAACACATAGATCACTTATCATTTTCCATAGATTATATTGTCAGGATTTTTTATTTTATTTTGTCTACTAAAATCTCTTGGAAAAATATTTTTGCAGTGTTTCGTCAGCAGAAACAACCCAAAAGCACATTAAATATCATTACTGTCCACTGAAGAGATGTTTGTCTATCCCTCACAGCCTCACTTTCGTTCCCGTTAAAAATCAAAGATGGTGCTGCTGTGAATAAGGTCTATGATGTCTTATCATTTGTGGATTGTTTTGATTTCAGGTCAGAACTTTCTTGGCTGGATTCCTTGCCAATGCAATGGTTTTTTTTTTGGTTTTTTTATTAAGAAGTAAATTCAAAAACGGTTCGGAGGCGTTCATCTTGCCTACTGAACTTGTACTATTGACACAACTGAAAGAAAATGTTTTGCATTTCAAAGTGTTCACTTGATTGCAATAATTCTCCCCCCCCCCCCCCCCCCACACACTCATCTCAGGCTCCTCATTGTGCTGGATTAGTCAGTGATAAAGGTTCACTGTTTGCTATGAATGTGTAATCAAATGTGTGTCTGTCCAAAGGTCATTAAAATTCACAGCTATCATTCGCTTTTTTTCTCTAGAACTTAATATTAATTCTCATTTGATCAGCTAGTTATTTTCTCTAGAACTCAGTAGTAATTTCCATTTGATTTTACATTTGCAAGTAACACAGTAACTTATCTGTAAATGAATTAATATGAAACTAACTGTGACTGGTCGGGTTTTTCTCCTCCGGTGAATTCTGGTAATAAGCCTCTCTCACCTGTGCAGGTGAATGTGTGTCCGTTGAGATGGCTGTTATCTGCCTTAGAGTGGTCACTATCCTCTGGTTCAGTTTTTGGTCCAGTTGAGTCCAGCAGCTGAAGAAGTCATAGCTCTATAGGAGCCAGCTTTTTCTTTTGGATTTTAATTTGTTTCTGTCTATCCCTTCTCATCTGCCTGGTCTCCGGCTTGGCTGTCCCTCTCGCTCTCTCTGGCAAACAGGTGTAGCTCCACAGGTGCGCGGCTCCACCCACCCGCAGCCACACAGACACCCACATCAGGCTCCTCCTCCCCTCTGCTGCCAGAATAAACAGGCTTATGTAACACCAGCTTCATAGAACAATAGCTAATATATATACTTGGATTGGGTGTAGAAGATGAATGACTGGACCAGCTTTTGATATTACTTTAGCTAATATTTAAGAGGTAGTTAATGGCCATTGGGACTGTAATCAGCAGGGATTATGCTAATAATAGTAGTGTGAGAATTGCTTCTCTCTTTTTTTAAAACTCTTTTTAAAGTTTAGTACATCCAGTGCTTTCTTGATAATTTTTTTATTACATTGACAATGCTCTCAAAAACATGAAGAAGTACTAGGCCTACCAGTTAAATGTAGGGACACATCTACTCTACTCTTCATCAGCGTTGGGGGTTACGCATCACAACTAACGCAAGTTACGTAATCAGATTTCTTGCTCAAGTAACTAGTAACACATTACTTTTATATTTAATAAAGTTACTTTTTCTAATAAGTAACACAAGTAACTGTGGTGGCTGACACCTGTAACACAAGTAACTGTGGTGGCTGACACCTCCTGTCTGTGAGAAATCAAGAGCATTGTTGGGTAAGTTACTCTCAAAAAGTAATTGATTACTAGTTACTAAAGTAATTGATTACTAGTTACTAATTACATCTTCAATTAGATTACTGTACAAATTACTCTCTAACAAATATTTCATTACTTGTTACTTTCTAAATCCTACATCATTAGACTAGTCAATTGATTCTCAACAATAAGCATGACATGGTTCTATTAATTAGTTCAAATAAATATTGTAATAAAACTACATAAGTTATTTTTATGAACTTATCATAATATTACAAATGTTAGAAGGACACATAAAAGCATGCATTTTCAAGTTAGACTTTATATTTTCATGTTAATTCCACTATTGTAGTATCACCTAAAGTATTATTAGGAACACCATACTAATACTGTGCTTGACCCCATTTCACCTTCAGAAATGCCTTAATTCTACGTGGCATTGACTCAACAAAGTGCTAAAAGCATTCTTTAGATATGTTGGCCCATATTGATAGGATAGCATCTTGCAGTTGATGGAGATTTGTGGGATGCACATCCAGGGCACGAAGCTCCCGTTCAACCACATCCCAAAGATGCTCTATTGGGTTGAGATCTGGTGACTGTGGACATTTGAGACATTTCATTTCAATTAGAGACATTTTAGTACAGTAAACTCATTGTCATGTTCAAGAAACCAATTTGAAATGATTCAAGCTTTGTGACATGGTGCATTATCCTGCTGGAAGTAGCCATCAGAGGATGGGTACATGGTGGTTATAAAGGGATAGACATGGTCAGAAACAATGCTCAGGTAGACCGTGGCTTTTAAACGTTGCCCAATTGGCACTAAGGGGCCTAAAATGTGCCAAGAAAACATCCCCCACACCATTACACCACCACCACCAGCCTGGACAGTGATAACAAGGTATGATGGATCCATGATCTCATTCTGTTTACGCCAAATTCTGACTCTGAATGTCTCAACAGAAATCGAGACTCATCAGACCAGGCAACATTTTTCCAGTCTTCAACTGTCCAATTTTTGTGAGCTTGTGCAAATTGTAGCCTCTTTTTCCTATTTGTAGTGGAGATGAGTGGTACCCGGTGGGGTCTTCTGCTGTTGTAGCCCATCCGCCTCAAGTTTGTGTGTGTTGTGGCTTCACAAATGCTTTCCTGCATACCTCGGTTGTAACGAGTGGTTATTTCAGTCAAAGTTGCTCTTCTATCAGCTTGAATCAGTCGGCCCATTCTCCTCTGACCTCTAGCATCAACAAGTCATTTTTGCCAACAGGACTGCTGCATACTGGATGTTTTTCCCTTTACACACTATTCTTTGTAAACCCTAGAAATGATTGTGCGTGGAAATCCCAGTAACTGAACAGATTGTGAAATACTCAGACCGGGCTGTCTGGCACCAACAACCATGCCACGCTCAAAATTGCTTAAATCACCTTTCTTTCCTATTCTGACATTCAGTTTAGAGTTCAGGAGATTGTCTTGACCAGGACCACACCCCTAAATGCATTGAAGCAACTGCCATGTGATTGGCTGATTAGATAATTGCATTAATGAGAAATTGAACAGGTGTTCCTAATAATCCTTTAGGTGAGTGTATATAATTGTTCTACAGTATGTAGTTCAATAAAATCACAGCCTAACTGTAATTAATTTTTTTTTTAAAAAGAGTAATTCCTTACTTTACTTTTTCAAGGGCAAAGTAATTAAATGACAGTAACTAATTACTTAGTAATAGTCACACCCAACACTGATCAAGAGTAAGGTGCAGATGGTTAAGCTATTTTAGTTCAAGACGAGGCAAGAGTGCTGATGAGAGTGTTCTGCGCTTGATCTACTAACGACGCGCAAATGACAGAACACAGGCAACAAATAATTTCCATTATGACCAATGAGATCTATTAAAGCATTTGCTTTAAAACTGCACTATGTAAGTTTTCCGTCCGCTAGAGGGTGCCTATTCAAAACAAAGGCGTAGTTTGAGGACGCCAGGTTTGAGCCATAGACCGTAAAAAAATATGGACGACTCGACATCATCCGTTTCCGCTTGCCATATTTGAAGCTTTCAGGCGGGGGTGCACGGCGCTGACATCTTGGGACCGAGTCTGCGCAGTAGCGATTTCGGGACCGGAGTTGCGCAGTAGAGCGCAGGAAGTAGAGCAGGAAGGACAGCTGCGAAATCAAAAGCCGCCCCACACTCTCGCAGATGCAGAACAATTAATTATGTTGGTGTGAAATAAACAGTTATGGAAATGTAGAAATTAAAGCTAAAGCTCCAATCTGCTCCCAAAAATTCCGAAAAAAGTCTGTTAGTGCCTCAGTGACAACTTCACTCAGAGAAGACGTCGATCTCAGCTGTCAATCATGACGTCACACCCCTGTTTTTAAAGCGTCAGATAACTAACTAAAACTAAACTTATTTTAAAAACGAACACCTGAAATGAAATCATCGTGATGATAACTGCCTTCAATGACATAAACTAACTTTGGGGGAAAAATATTTGAAGTGTAATTTTATTATTTTGTTTGCCTCGCGTCCATTAGAAATCACAGAGGGGCGGCTATACTGGGACCGGTCACCGGGGGGCGATCGAGGCGTGAAAGCTTCAGTAAATGAAAGGGAGACTGCAGGCTTGGTTTGAGCTCAGAATCTTGGGACATGTGGTCTTCACCTCACAGCCGGTGGAAAAGAATCAGGATAGGACTCGAGCAGAAATAATGTTCATGGACGTGGTTATTAACGTTACTGTAGTATGAAGCAGAGCCGGACCGAGTGTTGTGGAGCTGAGCAAGGCCGCTGGAGTGATTGTTGCCAAACGCACGGCTCGCAAGCAGCGGGACTTTTATTATGACGGGACACAGTTGCCGGCGCCATTTCCGCTGTTTATCAGCACTGTTTATCATATTAGATGCATTTCAGTGTTTTTAAAATGATGTTATGGCGTTATTCACTGCATTCGCTCAACGGCTGCTGTTACACTTGTTGCACTGCTAAGAGTAAAGCGCTTCTGCAGAATTAAACCGGAAACCGAGGGTAACGCAGATATGACACAATTAACTCCCTCAGATGTCCCGGCTCCTTAGGTTAAAAAACAGTTTGTGCTGGAGCAAGCCGTTAGTAAATCTGGCCCATCACACAACAAGGATACTAACATTTACGGACAGGTTTTCCTTTGCATTTGGAGATGACGTGCCGACTGAACACATAGCCTACTCGTGCACATGATGTCACAAATTCGTTTTCACAATTTTTTTTTAGTTTACACAGAGACAATGGTGGTATTATTTTCAATAGTTTGCGTTTTCAGGCCCCCAAACACCATTGCCATATAAATGATTGGCCAAATTGCATAAGTTGTAGCCTATGAGTTTTTTGTTGGAAACGGGTGTAGTGCAAATGGCCCATTATTGTAAGCATGCTTTCACTCATCTCACTTGCATAAAAACAATTCAGTAGCCTACTATTCCTCGAAAAGAATAAAAACAGCGAAATGCAAACTTAGAATATTACGCAAACCTGCAATAATTAAATGTTAAATAAAACAAATATACTTATGTATGCCTATAATTTCACTATCTTTGCTGGTGACCTTCAATTATTCAATTTAACCATAAAGCAAAAAATGGATTTATAAAAGATTTTTTATTTTGTTTTTATTGCTCAAGCTTGAGAGTTGAACGTTCTTCTCTTTCTTCTGTAAAAGTTTTGTGTTTGCGCTTTCTGCTGTAACAGGCATGTGTTTGCATTTCCAGCCTGAGGCTTATTCATTTCACTTTTGGTGTGTTTTTTATTTTTGTACAAACTATTGTGTGTGTATATATATCTATCTTCTCTTGACATTCTCTCAGGCAATATATGCAGAACCCTTGTTTGCTGCTTTTCCTTCACCATTTAGCTTTTAAGATTTAAGCAGGTGTTTAAATTATGAGAAACAGTTGTGTCCAATTTACTGACTGGTGTTGTATGATAATATATAAAAACAACTAGCCTAAATCACCATACCCAAAATTGAGAGAGAGAGAGAGAGAGAGAGAGAGAGAGAGAGAGAGAGAGAGAGAGAGAGAGAGAGAGAGAGAGAGAGAGAGAGAGAGAGAGAGAGAGAGAGAGAGAGAGAGAGAGCACCTGAGCGGCCTGAGAATTCCCCATCCGACCAGTAGAGGGCAGTCCTGTGAGGTAATAGCCTCCTCAGCAGTCCTGGCTCAGCCTTTAGTTTGAACAGGAACAATAGCCAGAGAAGTGCCTGATGCCAGGATGCCCACTGGTGCGATTAGGCTGGTTGAGGGATACTAATGGCTGACCGCTGCCCTAGCTGGGTGTGTTTAGGAGGACTTGCCCTCTGTCTAGGTCCTGCTTGGTTCATGTGGTGCACTGGCGGCAGGACAGGGTGTGCAGGGTTCATACACACGGGGATTAAATAAGAACAAGCCACATTTCATGGCCCCTTCGAAAGGCTGTTCAGCACCAGCTGGGCTCTGGCGTTGGTAGTTTGCTCATGACAGCCAAGATCTGCCTCTCCACAGTCTGCAGAGCACAGCCCATTAATCATTATCTTATGATGGGAAACTTCATTTGGCCTGAAAAGAGTCATTTTCATTTTAAAGCAAACATTTTGGGCATCTAAAGCATCTGGCCTATTTCTGATAGGTCTCTTTGAACATTCGGCAGTTCATAAAAATTCAGAATTTAAGAATCGTCTCTCTTTAAATTGATGAGTTGGAATTTTAATATGAATGGCTACGGGATGTATAGTTGGAATGGTCGGAAGATGCATTTGAAAGATATTCAACACAAACACACCACACAGAAAACTGTTCAACACAATAAAATAGGCAGATAACTTCCCCGGGGGTCCCGTTTGAGGTCTCTCTTTTGTAAACCTACTTTTAGATTAAATTAGGTCCATATAGCCTAATAGACTATATTAAATCTTTTAAATCTATTTATTTCAATGAATTCAAAATGTTTATATATTTGTGTGCAATTTTTTAAATGCCATCATAATTAAATGCAAATTTATATGTATGCCATTTTACAAAGGCTATTATAATAGAGGCTATAAGCTAATGTTTTTGAAAATATTCACCATATGTTGTCTATGAAAAATCTTCTCTTTTAAATCCAATACATTTTGTGCATTATTATATTATTATTCACATTGAAAATACAATTCAGCATAGGCTATTTAATTAGCTACATTTGATTAATCTCGGTTTAATTCTGTATAGCATGAAAAGTTGTTTTTCATCATATGATTTTGTTTGACTTTACTGTCAAAAATAATTTACAGTTTTGGAACGCAAAGCACATTCGTCCACATTACATTGTTTTTATTTACCTGGTGTCGAGTGAAAGTGTGGTAGCCTAAGGGTGGGTTACTGTGTGTACTATGTGTACCCACCCTATGTGTTGTATTAGTGCGCCTCCTCGTGGTGAGATTCTTGAACAACAGTTTCGCCCTGTGAAAACCTATAGTGGAAACCAGAGCCGTTGTTTTTCTGGCGCTGGTGCTTGAAGCGCTGCAGTCTTCTATTTGTCCACCAGGTGGCAGTAGCTCCCGTCAGTCATCATTACTGCCTTGAACCACAACAAATTGAAAAAGAAATTGCTGTCAATCTATTGAGAGAATGAAGTTATGTCATATCATAGTCCATAGAGGGAAGGAAACTGGCTACTGGTGCAAATAGAGTGGCTTTAAAGGAGGAGGAAAAAGGATGACACAGTTATTTTGTTGTTTCTTTGTTTTATTCTACTGAATAGAATCCTCCCGCTCTTTCACAATCTCCAATTCCCTTGTTCCTTATTTTCCCTTGCACATTATATAACTGATGCATCAGGGAAACTATTCACATAAAGATTTCATTGTTCAAGAATAAAAGAAAACTAAGAGTAAAATTGTAGGGAAAAGAGAAGGCAATGGCCCCTGAACACGATTATTATGGGGCTGGAAAATGTACCAAAAGCACAATTGAAAGATCTAAATAAATGAAAAATAAAAAGAGAATAAATGAAGAGAACTATGGTTGATGCTCTCATCTGTTCTTCCAGAAATTTTGCTTAGAGCATGTTTTCACAGAGAGGTCTTATTTTGTGGCTACTCATTCTCGCCGACGTGGAGAAGAATGATAGAGCCCATCAATCAAAACATCTCAGCTTCCATCGCTTTTTATCCACTGCATCTTCCTTCTGAAGACATGTAGCTAATCGTAACGCCTCTTGAATAAAATCAACAACTTCATCAGATGCTGAGTTCAGACTTTGTAGTGAGGAACATTAAAAGTCACCTTTTTTAATGGAATATTGCAGTAGTAGGTCTACATGATTTATTCGTCCACATAATTATTTCATAAAAATGAATGTGTCCTCATAAGCTTTAATCCAAGTACATTGACATCTCTTCTCTTCTCTGATGATGTGTTTACTGGCGTGAGGGCAGGACATTCATTAGTAGCAAACCACAACCTTCCAATCAATTTTATATGGACAAATCAAGTCCCGCCCTACATTGTTTCTTGTTCGCGAAGCCATTTCACTAATGCCGAGTTCACACTGCCCGATTTTAGCCACAATTCTGACTCGCTGACAAATCCCGAAATCATAGGCAAATCGGTGTTCGGACAATCACGCAATATAAATGATCAACACAACCAAAGCACATAGACCATTTGGATTTCAAAGTTTCTGCAGCTATAATTTTTTATAATAATTCTAGTCTCGCGCAAGAACTTTCGTTGTTTAGGTTATTTGTCAAATCTTGTGTGTGTTTGGTTGTTTAAGCACCAGAGAGAGAGTTGTTGGTGATTCTATCCTCTAGTAGGCTACAGTAATTCAGTGTGAAACCCCTTGTGCAGTGTGAACACGCAGCAGCGACTGAATGCTAGCATCAAGCCTGGACTTGGCATTAGGTTATACCACAATAGAGAAGAAAAGACTAACACAACTTCCGTTAGCTACTTTAAATTTCATCTTTTCGTTTTTGTTTTTACATCAAAAATTTGGCAAAAACTCGTTTCAACTATGTGCCATGAAATGGGTCAACACAACCATTCTTGTACCTTTTTTTCCTCTCATTTTTAAAAGGGTATGTCATTAACATAAGATCGAGGAGAGAAGTTTGACTCAAACCGCAGTTTCTGTGGGGAACCATCTCAAACTTAGCGTGTTTATTTATACAAACAGACAGTTTATCTTCCACGCGCCTCCAGCCAAACGGAAGCATCCGCACCGGGCTGCTTTTTTGGCGGGCAAAAGGGTTAAAACCGATCGGCAGGCATCAGTTTAATCATAATCAACCGAGCTAAAGAGGAGTAATGGAACCTGCGAGCCGGGCGCGCCTGTGTTCCGCCACAGATTAGCCGCTAATTTGCATAGCGCTTTCGTTCATCCACGTCGCCCCGACGACAGGCCGTCCTCCCCGGACACAGCCATGCGTAGCCTCCGGGGCCGCTTTGACAAATGGCTGGCCGCGTAGCGCTGTCTTTGCGCCCAAGACGGGGCAGCGAGAGCGACAGTGATTGATAGTCTGACGGGATAAATAGTGCAGAACTTCTTCTTCTTCTGCTTCTTTTTTCTCTAATAGGAGTACAAGAGGTGTTTAAAAACCTGCGTAATGGAGAAATATGAAGCCAAGCAGAGCAAGAAGGAAGGAGATCCTGTGTGTTCGAGTTTGTGAGGTAGAGTTTGTGTAGAGGGCTACTCAAACATGAAGTGCTTGACTTTTTTACTCCCAGTCTGATCTGACACTTTACTCAGTGGCTTTGTTCTAATAGCATACTAGCCCACTATATTAGGCTACTGCAGTTGTGTATAGTAGCTATAGGTGATAATGCGCAGTGCACCATGCACATTTTCTGTATGCACTCAGTTCATTGCACCGAAAACCAAGATGTTTGTCATAATGTAAATGAACCAGGACTAATACATGCATTTTTTATTATTATTTGAACATCTTTTTGGTTCATTTGATCAGATTGTCTAAAGTTAAGTAATTTTTACACGCAATTGTTTTAAAAATGCAAAATTAATATTTTTATATTTAGGATGATAACTCGCTGAATACAATACCCATGTTGAGGTCAACATAGCATACTGCTGTTAGAAAGTATCTTTGCATATTGTGTGCTATTTAAAATATAGTATGCTTTATTGCAAGTATATGTATATTCAGGTCTGAGGTGGAACAGATGTAACACTATAGGAAAAACTCATCCAGACTGACCACTTAATGTAAATATTTGGTGGGTTATGTTCCTGTCAATGTCTATGATGATTATAGCCATGCAGCATACATATTGTGCAGTGCCAGTATTCCATTCCAAACATAACTAAGACTCCATCAACCTTAATTTCCACTCGCAAATTATTTTTCCTCATCATCATCATCATCATTAGTAATGAATAATTATAAATAACGTAATAATTAGCAATGCGCAGTGCAGTTTTAGGATGTTATTAATCGGTTATTAATTCATAGACTGATCCTCTCGATTTTGCAATCAAATGTTTATTTAAAAGTTTCTAGCCGTTCTCATTTCAACCGGTATTTTATAGCTAAAGAAACAAGGGCTGGCTGAGCAGATCAGCTATGATACCACATACTCAACCGGGACCCGAGATAACTGCACATTCACATTTTACATCATATAACAGAGACTTTAAGAAAAAATAAATGTACCGAAAATGAACGGGAGTACGTTAAAATGCATTGTCGATAAATAAAAATAATAATTCCGTAGTTAAACAAAAGCAGGATCAGTATTATCTTATTAGGAATGATAATGCCATAATATTTTTCAAACTAACCTCACACAAACGCACACACATACTCGCTAGTACAGTATGTCCCTGGGTGGCTCTCTGTTTGCAGATGAGGGTGCAATAAGGCAGTGTAATGAATTCATTACATGCTATCTGACACCATTACCATAAGAATGCCAAACACATACATCAGCAAACCCGATTTACACACCTCACCTCGCTCAGCTGCTAGCACACGTCCGCACACATTGGGTTTTCATGTTTTATGGGGACTTTCCATAGGCATAAGGATTTTTATCCTGTACAAACTGTACATTCTGGCCCTATTACCCTAAACCTACCCATCACTGTAAACGTTTACATTATCAAAAAAACAAAACTTAGTCTGATTTATAAGCTATTTTCCTCATGGGGACCAAAAAAATGTCCCCACAAGGATTTCGGATATTGCTATCTTCGTGGGGACGTTTTGTCCTCGTAATATAGGGTGTACCTGAACCACATGCGCACACAAACACACACACACACACACATACTCATCGGTGAGTCCGGATCATCAATCTAAAAACACGAAGAATCTCAATAGACAAAGAATATTAAAAACATGACATGTTCACATAAAACATTGATGTCACATATATAAAACAAACAGTAAAAAATAAAATTGTTTTATGTACAATAAGCTGAAGAAATCACAGTAATTAGTATTACGATTATTACTACATCATTTATTATTATATATATTTTAATGTTTTTTCTATTAATAAGTAATTGTATGATATTTCCATTTATTTATAGTTTTTAAATATATAAAGCTCAGATTTACACAAGCACTGTACACACACACTCGGTGGAATCCTCTGCGGGTGCATTAATGCACAGAGATAGATCGCAGGCATTAACAAAAATAATGGTGTGGATATTGCAGCCTCTCATCTCTGGTCAGAGTGCTTTAATAAAGTGTGTAATAAAGTGACGGGGTGAACGTACGCTCTGAATTATCTACGGTAAGTGCTGAAGATCTGTCTCGGTTATGAAAACACAGCATCACTCATTCACAATAAAACCCGGCATCATCGACTATAAAGCAACAGGGCTTTTCTAGTAGAAATTCAGATGTTTACATCTGTCAGTATCTCGACAGCAAGTTTAGCTGACATTATTATGCAGGTGCTACATTAAAACATTACACTGTTATATTCTGTTCATTTATGTTGGAGGTTATTAGGTAATTAGACCATAATTCAGGGCAGATGGTAGTTAAAGATGCTTTATTGCATTAGAGCTCCTGGGACCAAAACTCCAGAGAGATGTTTATATATTAATGAAACTCATCTGGCTACAAACAATAATACGATTTAAGCGAATTCTCATGTGAGTTTGGAACTAATTTGAATCAATTACACCTGGAAAGTGAGATAAAACAACAACAAAAAGCAACACAAAAAAAACAGAAGTACAACTCAATGTTGCATGAACTCTAGTTTGGGCATGTGAAATGATTTGATGGCAATGGGAACTGGACCGAGACTCTAACAGCTGTATTAATTAATATGACTAATTAAAATGCGGCTTCCCTTATGGCTGTCCAATGAGATGTGATTGAAGATGGCAGTAATCAAGATGTGGAAAACTTTTTGAAACCAGTTGACAGAGCTCGATTCAGTGTGCTTGGGAGAGAGAAATAGCCACTAACTACGTTATGTAGAAATTCCAGACACACACACACACTCGTTCAGGCCTGCGTAACATCACGCTGGTTGGCCGCTGCCAAGGCTGTATGTTCACACACTCTTCATAAAGCTCAATTTAACTTCTTGCGTGTAATAAATAGAGTTGCCAGATCATGTGGGCCATATGTGCTGTATCACCCTCAAACACACAGACGGTCTTTCGCTCCGAGTTCTCGGCACGTTGACTGGCAGCGTTCTGGGGAGTGAACATGGAAATGTGATACGCCACAGCACCTGGGAGTCCTGCAGGAGACAGGATGTGTGTTTGGGCTCTGCTTGACTCCCGCGTGTTTCTGTTCTGTATATTATCGTGCACTATTGCCCTGTGGCCTGCAAGGCCCCGGGCTCCTTCTGAGCCTGCCAGTCAATCAAGACTAGAAATCTGGGATTTTAATAGCAGATTTCAATGGAATACAGAGAGGTTTTTTTATATGCAGAAAATGCAATAATAATAAATAAAAAAAAAGATAAAGGCTGCATTTATAGAACATTAAAAACATACTGATAAACAGCAGAATTGAACTAAATATTTGTACACATTTCCAAAATTCACCATAAATAGTAACCATAGGGACACTTATTTTCAATGTACACTCCTGTTCAAAAGTTTGGGGTTTGTAAGATTGTTTAATATTTTGAAAAAATGATCAAGGCTGCATGTATTAGATCTGTAATATTGTGAAATATTATTATAATTCAAAATAACTGTTTTCTATCGTATTATATTTTAAAATGCAATTTATTCCTGTGACGTTTAAAGCTGAATTTTCAGCATCATTCCTCCAGTCTTCAGTGTCACATGACCTTCAGAAATCATTCTGATATGATGATCAAGAAACATTTCTGATTATTATCAATGTTGAAGACAGTTGAGCTGCTTAATATCTTTGTAGAAACTGTGATACATTTTATCCAGGATTCTTTGATAAATAGAAAGTAAAAAAAATTGCATTTATAAATTAAATTAAAAAGCACATACATTTGACCTGTAGTGTACCATGATATAGGATGCATTCATTCTGATGCTATTCAGTACTCATAGAATATATATATATATATATATATATATATATATATATATATATATATATATATATATATATATATATATATATATATATATAAAACACAGGCAGAGAGAGAGAGAGAGAGAGAGAGAGAGAGAGAGAGAGAGAGAGAGAGAGAGAGAGAATTGGGGGTGTGTCTTGATATGTCTAATTGTATGAGAGAAGGTGGAGATGCATACATTAAGAATGTGGGCATCATAGACATAAAGAGAGAGAGAGAGAGCACAAAACAACTGCATGTCATGTTAAATGAATATGGAAAAGAAAAAAAGTGAGGGATTATAAAAGAAATAGGACTTTGATAGACTTCCCCCCTACATAGGCTGGTTCTTCAAATTGGAGACGTTTTAATATTGCTCATTTTAGACACTCGCACGAGCATCACACGGCATCAAAATTCAAAACCTCACTCTATCATTGTAAATGTCCAAAACTTTTATTCAGAGTTAAGATGCGTCTATTACGCCCAGTAATTCGCTAGACACACACATACACACACCGCCAGATGTCTTTCTCCCTCGCTTGTCACTAAGGAGTTTCTCTGTACAAACAGCAGGGGTCACTTAGTGACCCTTTCAGAGATCAAGGGTCAGGTTCCCAGCCTGGTGTAGCCATGGTGATGGCATCTGGAGAGCTGAAGCAAAGTGGAATCTCTTCGGCTTGTCAAACCGTCCACACACACACACACACACACACACACACACACTTGCGCCTGCTTGGGCTCATTAGGTTTATAATCTGTGTTTTTTTATTGTAGTGGACTCCTCTTTGAGTTTGTTTTTGATTATATATTTATAACCTTGTTGGCTATGAACTTAATTATATGCTATAGGGTATGTTGTGCATTGATAACCACAAACCAGAACACCAGCCGCCCACATTATGGCACGAACCCGCCCGTCCTGTTACCTGGGAAACAGCTGTCCATTGTAGCTGACAGTGGCGTCCAGAAATGGCCCTGAGGGCTCCGTCTCCTCTCTCCCTGTCCTTGAGATTTGCTCCCCATGGCTCCAGACCCTGGCAGCTGAAGAACAGAACAGAAAGAGCTGTGTGCATCTGCTTCTGTGAAGTCAGCACGCCTGGAGGCTGGCATTACGACAAGGTCAGAGGTCATCGCTTTCTGGGTGGTGTCTCCCATTTCATTCTGCGGAAAGTCACGATGTAAAAACACAGTTTGAGAGATGTTTCTCAGGAGCATGAACTGAAAATTATGATAAATTGCTCCAAACTCTTTGGAAACTGACTGGACTTAAACATTCTTTATATAGATGTACCATGGTAACTAAAGTATCGGCCAAAATACCATAGTACCCTGCAGTTTTGTTCAGTTACTACTGTGGAGCACATTAAATTAAAACGAGTATGTCAAACATAATCTTCATTTACAAACAATCATTTGCATTAACTTAATATAACAAACAATGCCTTAGGAAAGAACACAAAGCCTTAAATGCATTTATGTTTCGCCAGTCATTCTAACATATTCGGGTCTTTAGTGACCTGGATCTATAGCCTATCAAACACGGGTTGTTTTCTACCTGTTGTGATCATATAAAACTCTCCTGATATCTGAGTAATGCATATTTTGTTACCTTTTAGAGCTCAGAAGGGTTCAGTTTGAGCAGATGTTGAATATCGTCATCACTGTCTTCGTCAGAGCTCATTTTCCAGTACATTCAGCATCTGCCTCATATTCATCTCAAAGATTGTTCTCAAAACTATCATTTTCAACATCTTCAAAATCAATATTTTTGATTGCTGACAGCTTCTTCACTAGATCCACCATTAATTGACAGTGGCACTAATATCTGATTGCGTTCAGCACTTCGTCAGCAGTAAATCAGATTCATTTCTATTTTTGCTGATGGTATTTCTGCCTTCTGTTTTGTTTTCTGCCTGCGGTCACTATGAGTGAAACGTCACTTCATCATTGTGTATCAGACACTGCCACCTTATAGAATAAAGGTGAATTGCACTTATTCGGTCATCAAAGATATATATTTTTTGCAGGAAATATATACTTACACTGTTACACAATACGGGTCATTAGCGACCCTTTTGTAAAAAAAAATGAACAGTGTCCGGAGTAACACGTTACAAAAGAAACACATTACAGTAACTTATTACGTTTTGCTGTAACGCAGTAGTGTAAGGCATTACTAATCAATTTTTAGTAATATTTTACTCTGTACATTTTCAATAACACTTGCGTTACAATGCACATTTTGCCAAACTAGTATAAACCTATTTTTATACAGTCTATGGTATAAACGAGGCTTAATGGGTGAATATAGCAGAAGAAGACTGTACATTCGCGAGATGGACGAATGCGCATTACTTGTTGTCAGCGATAATGAGAAGAATGTAGACTAAAAGTTAAATGCAAATGCAGTCAAATGCAACCTTTGTCTAAAACTGAAAAAAAACTATCAACCTTGTGAAATAGCACTAGCAATTAAAAAAAAAACAACTTGCACCTTTTGCATGACATTTTCGTGTTGTGAACATCTTGAATTCAAAGAGAATAAAATAATGACAACAATAAGAAAATAACAAATGTGCATCTTGTCATGGCATTAGAGTTTACATACAGTTCTGTTGTGTCTATGAACAGACCTATTCCCAGAAATGCCAAATAATCACTTTACCTCTACCTGCTACATAATATCACCTTCTAATGGATGTGAAATGCTCTGTAGTTGCCTAAATTTTGTTCGAAGTTCTACTTCGGTAGTTATTTTGGTGAAAGTAACTCAAAAGTAATACAGGAGTAATGTAACATTACAATGATGAGACAGTAATATTATAATGTAAAGAATGACTCTTAAATAGCAGTAACAAGTAATCTATAATGTTACAGTTTTGAAGTAACAGGCATTGTTTTACCATTTTGGAGAATCATGCTTTAGTCATCTGCTTTTTAGATGAATCTCCTGAGAACAACAAAAAAAAAACCTTGCATGTCATCCTAATCTCACATGTCTCCTTGCTTCAGAAGAGATCTCAACAATGACTCTTCAGATTTGACAAACCAAAGTTTGTATTTGTGTGTTAAAATATTATATTCAAAAGTTTGGGATCCGTGATATTTATTTGAAAGGAAATAACACTTGTGTACAGCAAGGATATGTTACATTTATCTAAAGTAAGACTGAATAAATTTATAATATTACAAAAGATTTACATTTCAAATAAATGCTGTTTGCTTGACCTTTCTATACAATATATCCTACAGAAAACTGAATCAGTTTCCACAAAAATGTTAAGCAGCACAATTGTTTTCAACACTGATAATAACATCAAGAAAAAAAAATTATGCCGCAAATCATCATATTAGAATGATTGGATTGTGTCACTCTATCTAAAAATACATTTTTTAATATATTAAAACAGAAAACAGTTTTTGTTAAATGAATATTTCACATTTTTACCGTATTTTTAATCAGATAACTGCAGTCTTGTTCATAGTTCATGTCTGCAGATATGTGTGTGTGATATCAGGTGACAGGTAGGGTGAGGGTGGCAGACAGCTGTCTGAGGGGGCATTTGATGTCCATGTTGTAAATTCAGGAAGGGGGTTGTCAGTGATATATATCTGACAGGCCCCGTGTGGGTGTGAAGTGTGCATATATGTGCGGGGGTCTGTGTGTGACTCAGCGACCTGTAATTGCTGTAACCTAAGCGTTAGCCAAACAGCGCTCCGATCAGATAACACACGTTCACATCGTCACACTAGCCTTCTCTGATCTGTCTGTGAGGGCTCTTGATGTCTCAGTAACGTCTGAATGACTCTCTCACACATGCACTCGCATTCTCCCTTCCCCTAACACACAGCCTGCCCTGTCCAGATCACACAATAGTCAGAGACGCTCTGGCATTCCAACATGCCAGATGATCTGACGTGTCCAGTCTGCTTTTCAGCTCTCCATCCCAGCCGTCAATCACGCGGCTGAGTTACGGCCTCGCCGAGATGCCGTAGGCCTGGCAGATGAGGAGGAGAGTGAAATATCGCTCTGTGAATGATCTGTCTTTGTGAATTATGTGTGAGTGTGTATGTGAGGGGTTCCCTTTCTCCTCGCTATTCAGAGAGATTGACCCTGTGGCCATAAACTACTCTCTTTCTCTCTCTACACACACACACATAGTGATGTTACATTGATTATGTCTTCATCCTGCCAATCTCTTTAATTTTTCAACATCCACAAAAATGTAAACATAGATTTGAGTCTGGCCAGTCCGGCTCATGGGGAAAGGTCAAAAAAATAACCAGAGCATGGAATGAAATTTCCATTCTAACTCTTTAACTTGATCCTGCTTCTCTGTGTGTGATCAGGACATTTAAGCTGGGAAAGTTTTAGTGATCAAGTAATCAAATTCATTCAGATGGTCCAAAACAGCGCTAAAGTAAAGAAGGCCAGGCTGATTCCAGCACAGCGAATAGAGATTCACATTGCGTTTTCAATTACTTGTCCGTTCCATGAGCTGTCGTATTCTGTGATTGTTTCTGAAGAGCGCAATTTGGTGACCTACCGGAGTCGTACAGTAAGCACGGAGTGTCTGTTATATGGATGCACAATCAAAAAACCCAAGTTTGTGTAGGCTCTAGATCACTGATCTCACACTGCATTCCTGTTCATTCTCGTTGTTTCCACACACACTTGGGAAGGATAATGTTTGATTTGTCATGTGTACGTTGTGTTTAGTAATCGTAGGTTTATGCACTCAAGTGAATGATTTAGGAGGGTTTTTTTGCCGTCTCCGTGTGGTCCTGTTCAGTATCGCAGCTTGACTAGTCTAAAATGAAAACATTAAACTACAATGTTGTCTTGTTGTTGTTACTTTCTACACATTTTACACATGTAATGTTTTTTTCATGGGTTCTTAGGGATGTATAAATGAAAAAAATGTCAAATAGAATTATATGGACTCCTTATATTTGGTGTCCTTTAGGAGTCTCCAATAATGCGTGTATTTGCCAAAAATACAGTTTTGTGAGAATCACCCTTCAATCTGATTGTTTACTTTGCTGGATATTAGGGGAGTGCATTGGCACTGCCTTCACGATTCGATTCGATTACGATTCACCAGGTAACGATTCGATTCGATTCGATTCTACGATGCATTGTGATGCATCAAAATTCTACTGCACACAAAGCAAATTTTTCATCAGTCATGAGGCAATACAAGCAGATATTAAACAACAGATTGTATTGGCTGCTATGTGTCTCCTGTATCTTTGACATAAAAGTTATTAAATAAAATAAAATGTAATTAAATAAAATGCAATTAGCCCTTAAATGCATGACTGCTTCACCAAACATTCTTACATATTCAGGTCGTTAGCGACCCAGATCTATATTTAACATGGATAGACCTCTACCTGTCGTGATAATATATAAAACTCCTGATTTTAGAGTAACAGCTACAGAAGAATAAAATAAAACCTATTTCGTTACCTTTTGGAGCTTGGAAGGATTCAGTTTGAGCAGATGTTTAATACCATCATCAAATGATCTCGTCAGAGCTCGTTTACCAGTATATTCAGCATCTGCCTCATATTCGCCATCTCCAGCATATTCTCCAAACTCATTTTCAACGTCTTCAAAATCAATATTTTGATCACTGACCGCTTCTTGACCACATCC
Source organism: Pseudorasbora parva (assembly GCF_024679245.1). NCBI lineage: Eukaryota > Metazoa > Chordata > Actinopteri > Cypriniformes > Gobionidae > Pseudorasbora > Pseudorasbora parva. The sequence goes on from NC_090173.1 coordinate 21,663,395, forward strand.
ATCATCAAGAGACAGTGACACTAACATATGATTGTGTTTAGTACTTGCTTTCTGCGGTAAATCACTAACCCATTTCAAGTTTTGCAGATTATAATTATTGTTTCGTTTTCTGTCAGAGGTAATTATGAGTGAAACGTCACTTCATCATTGGGTATCAGACATTGCCACCTTGTGGAATAAAGGGGAATTGCGGCGTTTTTCGTCATTATAGATTGATTGATTATTGTGCAAAAAAAAAATATACGTACAATCCTACACACCTCGGGTCGTTAGCGCGTTTTTAATAACCCGTCTATCGCGGTCATCTCCCTCCGCCTCAGCCATCTTCCTTGTTGTTGTTGTTATTCTCCCGGAACCGGAAGTCTTTGAAACTTCACAACTTTATCGTCCGCCAGAAAATAAACAGTGACATAATCGATTATGGCCCTTTGCCGCATCGATGCTGAATCGTTCATGCCCCGCATCGCGATGCATCGCCGAATCGATTATTGTTGACACCCCTACTGGATATAGCATATGATGAGAAAATTAACATGTTTAATGAGATAAATGGCGTATTCTTAATTTCAAGTGTGCAATTAATCGCGATAAAAAAGTTTAATCTATTGACAGCCCTAATATATATATATACATATATATATATAGACTCGCCTAAAGTATTATTAGGAACACCATACTAATACCGTGTTTGACCCCCTTTCACCTTCAGAACTGCCTTAATTCTTAATTCTAGGATAGCATCTTGCAGTTGATGGAGATTTGTGGGATGCACATCCAGGGCATGAAGCTCCAGTTCCACCACATCCCAAAGATGATCTATTGGGTTGAGATCTGGTGACTGTGGGGGCCATTGTAGTACAGTGAACTCATTGTCATGTTCAAGAAACCAATTTGAAATGATTCGAGCTTTGTGACATGGTGCATTATCCTGCTGGAAGTAGCCATCAGAGGATGAGTACATGGTGGTCATAAAGGGATGGACATGGTCAGAAACAATGCTCAGGTAGGCCGTGGCATTTAAACAATACCCAATTGGCACTAAGGGGCCTAAAGTGTGCCAAGAAAACATCCCCCACACCATTACACCACCACCAGCAGCCTGCACAGTGGTAACAAGGCATGATGGATCCATGTTCTCATTCTGTTTACGCCAAATTCTGACTCTGAATGTCTCAACAGAAATCGAAACTCATCAGACCAGGCAACATTTTTCCAGTCTTCAACTGTCCAATTTTGGTGAGCTTGTGCAAATTGTAGCCTCTTTTTCCTGTTTGTAGTGGAGATGAGTGGTACCCGGTGGAGTCTTCTGCTGTTGTAGCCCATCCGCCTCAAGGTTGTGCGTGTTGTGGCTTCATAAATGCTTTGCTGCATACTTCGGTTGTAGCGAGTGGTTATTTCAGTCAAAGTTGCTCTTCTATCAGCTTGAATCAGTCGGCCCATTCTCCTCTGACCTCTAGCATCAACAAGGCATTTTCGCCCACAGGACTGCCGCATACTGGATGTTTTTCCCTTTTCACACCCTTCTTTGTAAACCCTAGAAATGATTGTGCATGAAAATCCCAGTAACTGAGCAGATTGTGAAATACTCAGACCGGCCCGTCTGGCACCAACAACCATGCCACACTCACAATTGCTTAAATCACCTTTCTTTCCCATTTTGACATTCAGTTTTGAGTTCAGGAGATTGTCTTGACCAGGACCACACCCCTAAATGCATTGAAGCAACTGCCATATGATTGGCTGATTAGATAATTGCATTCATGAGAAATTGAGCAGGTGTTCCTATTAATCCTTTAGGTGAGTGTATATATATATATATATATATATATATATATATATATATATATATATATAGGGCCAGGACTCGATTAAAAAAATTAATCTAATTAATTAGAGGCTTTGATCGAAATTAATTTTAATTCGCATTTTAATTGCATATAAATATAAATATTTGACCTGAGAACAGTGAGAAGTAATTTTTCACATGGATTTTTATTATACCACTGAATAATGACTGAATACATAAGCTTAATTAACAAAATATTGTTTATTTATTTCAGTCCAGCAGTCCAGTGCAATGTTTGCCATTAAGTGTAGCAAAAGCATATTTGTGATATTTCAGGCTCGATGTGCTGCGGTGATACGAAAAATTCCTTGTTGTATAGCTTGCACACAACCATGCTCTTGTCGACGCTTCCATCCTTTTGTTTAAAAAAAAAAAAATCCCATCCACGGGGCCAAGCAAAGCGGTCTCATCAGCTTCTTCGTTTGTTGTTGTTGTGTGTATATATATATATATATATATATATATATATATATATATATATATATATATATATATATATATATATATATATTTATATAAAACATTTTTTTTTGGGGGGGGGGCTGTCAAAATGAATGCAAATTCATTTTAACGGCACTAATTTTATTAATGTGCGATTAACACGTAGTTGGAGAAATTAAGATCAGCCATAGACGAGAATGCAACAGCAAACATTATAGGGAAAGAAAAGGGTTAACAATATATAAAACATATATAAAAAACATATATAACATACACACACATACATTTATAAACTGTCATGTTACTTGCAATTAATCGATTTGACAACACTTATATAAACTGTTAGGGGTTTAAAAGGACAAAAATAAAGACCGAGAGTCAGGAGTGTAATTAATTAAAAGAGTAATTTACTGATGAATAGTTTGCAGTTTCAACAGCTGAAGTCAACTTCAAGCCTCACAAGGAGTTCGTAGGCCGCGCTCCCTCTCTCACCGTTGCCTCACCCTATCGTACATACAACTGTCCCAACAGTTACACTGTTTTCAAGGTATATTCACGTCATTAATGCAATGTGGATGATTCTGATTGGCTCAGAGATAATGCTCAGTCATGGTAAATTTTCAAAAATTGTCATTTAATCTGATGCACATCTCCATAGACGTGCCACTTGTTGACGCTTTTACCCCAGAGTTAGGCCCATAGTGACCTTCCAGGTCTGGAGCAGGCACCAGCTTGCCCAGAACAACAAGTCCACCCATCTTTTAGGATGTCCATTGTACACCACCTCAACACTGATCTCTAATGCAGAATATTGTGCACATACACAGACTCTCCATGTTTGGAGCTGATTAAGCTCCAGTTGTAACTAGAATGTTCCCCGAAATATACTGATAACGTGCTTTCTTTCAGTGAGAGGGACAGACAATAGTACAGGCAATATATATATATATATATATATATATATATATATATATATATATATATATATATATATATATATATATATATATATATATATATATATATATATATATATATATATATATATATATATATATATATATCCTAATTAAATATATGTATTTATAGATACATTTATCTATATACAATAATTGGGTTAATGCAACTCTTGCAACCCCTTTAAAAAAAACGTTTCAGGTTCAAGGCTTGCTTTCAATACATTCTGATCAAATTCCTCATCATACTGCCCATAATCATCATCCTCTGTTTTCACCTAATCCAGAAACACCCCCCAAAAAAGAAACAAAAAGACTGAAATATGTAAAGCCCTGATTCAACCGACATTCTCTGACGTGAGTCCGCCTGAGACTCTTGTCATATGAAAACCGTCACTAGGTCCACTAACCCTTTAATACGGCTCATGTCAGGAAGTGTCGTGGTGATTATTGGTTGTGGCGGGGCTGGTCAGCTTCATCATGCGCGCTAGGAGTCGGTTACCATGGTTGCCATTTCCACCTTGATTGGTGCACGAACTGTAACATAAAGAGGGACAACAAAAAAACTAGCAATGAAACAGATTGTATGTATACATGAGGGCACCTATATACATTTGCGTGCGATTGGAATATAGAGAAAGCAAAGGTGGTCCCTGTAGTCTAGGGCGGCTGGCAGGAAAACAGATATCATTATGGAGCTGTTTGATATGCATACTGACATGCTCACGCACACACACAGAAGCACCTGACACTCCATCATGATGTCGTCCCTGAACCTCCCAGGGGGCTGCAGGCACTAGCTGGCGTCAGAAACACATTACAGCCGAGAGATTGAGGAGCCAGAGGCCATTATCTCCCCTCTACAGCACACAGCACTGCACTCCTCCTGCAGAGAGAGAGAGAGAAAGAGAGAGAGAGAGAGAGAGAGAGAGAGAGAGAGAGAGAGAGAGAGAGAGAGAGAGAGAGAGAGACAGAATTAGAGGAAGTGTGTGTGTCCATGAGTGTGCATGAATCTTCTCGTGTGTGTCTGTGTGTGAGGGCTGTTTATCCAAAATTTATCCAACAGCGATATTAATGTGGCTTCAGCAAACACGTTGAAAAGAAAGCAATATATTATCCAAAAACTGCCTCTTGGATATTACATTTATGTGGCGATATCCTCATGATTCTCAAGAAAGAAAGAAAAAACCTGTTTTCTTTTTTATCAATACCGCATGTGCCTATAATGATATATATATATAATGTAATATTGAAGAATTGATAACTGTCTGGAAACAATGGCAAGATTGGTGACCTGTAATCTGTCTCTGGTTTTAAGTCATTGATATTTTGCCAAAGGTATTGATGACCTTATTTTGAGAAATTGATGTTTTTGTCACGATAATGTTTTTTAAATCACATTAAGATTCCCACCATTGATGTTTTTAGTGAAGCTTCATTGACACTTTGCATGTTGCGTGTTGTTTAATCAGATAAATATTTAAAAGTTATTGACATCCAGTTTTATTAAATAGCTATTTAAGACACAAATGTTTCATGGCTGTGGTGGATATTCAGGATTCTTGCTGAGTCAGAAGACTGCAGGTGATTGTGACGGTTTTAAAGCAATTTTTAAGATAAAGACTATAGCCAGGAAGTTTTCCAGAGAGGAACAGTAGGTTTAAAGGTTTGTCCAAAAATACTGATATATTTATCTTCTAAATAAATGGCATAAAACCATAACCTTATTTAAGTATTCTACAGTTCAAACGTAAGATTTTACAGTTTCTTATAGGCTATGTTCACCAAGGTTGCATTTAATGTTATGAAATATTACAATGTAAAATGACTAGTTCAATTGTAATATATTTTAAAATGTAATTTAATCCTGTGTTGGTAAAGCTTAATTTTTTAGCATCGTTTACTCCAGTCTTCAGTGTCACGTGATCCTTCAGAAATCATTCAGAAATGAAACATTTCTTATTATAATCAGTGTTGAAAGTGGAAACAGTAGAAACCATGATACATTTTCTCAGGATTCTTTGATGAATACAAAGTTCAAAATAATGATAACGTGTGTGTGTGTGTGTGTGTGTGTGTGTGTGTGTGTGTGTGTGTGTGTGTGTGTGTGTGTGTGTGTGTGTGTGTGTGTGTGTGTGTGTGAGAGTGTGAGACATATCAGGACACAAATGTGTATAATGACATGGGTATGACATATTACAAGGAGAGGGTGAAATATGAGGACATTACCCCTGTCCCCACTTTTCAAAAGGCTTATTAATCTGTTTAGGGGCAGGGGCAGTGTAGGGGGATAATACGCTTTGTACAGTCTAAAAATCATTACGCCTATGGAATGTCCCCACTTTTCACAAAAACAAGTGTGTGTGTGTGTGTGTGTGTGTGTGTGTGTGTGTGTGTGTGTGTGTGTGTGTGTGTGTGTGTGTGTGTGTGTGTGTGTGTGTGTGTGTGTGTGTGTGTGAAACAGGCAGGGGTCAGAAATCAGGATCACCAGGCAGGACAGATGTTCTTAGGAGCCTGTTGGCATCCACAGCAGTAATTTCATTTTATCTAAAGACAAACTGTGCAAAACTGTCTGAAATGAAAAAAGGAGGCAGAAAGACAAAGTGCAAGAAAGACAGAGAGCACTTGGGAGTCATGGACAGATAAAAAGCCTCTTTATGGGTTATTACAAGCACCTCTTTCATTTCCTCGCTGACACACAATGAAAAATTAGGATGAGGCACTACTGCTCCATCTCCAGCAGTGTGGAATCACCAGGAAAAGCTTGAAACTGTCCGCAGCAAGACACGACATTAATCCACCGGCAATTAACTGTGTCTGATTGGCTAATCAGGATTTGTTTGGAAATGCAAAACCAGGTTTTGGAGGGAAAGATTGTGTGCAGTTCTTTACACCGGGGTCATTTCCTTTTTTTTAAAAAAGCCCAGAAAAGTTTATGGCACTGATTCTTGTCTGTGTTCAAAGGCTCTTGCTTAAACCGTCACGAGGTAAAATAAAATAAGACGTCAGACTGACATTTCACTTTACCCAATCTTCACAACAACAAAAAAAGTAGTTTAAAAATGGAAATGAGTGAATATTTCCAATATCTGTAAACCATGGCGAGCTCTGGAAGGAGTAAATAAATTGTAAATCCGACACTTAGAGGCCTTTAACTGACATTTTATCTCAACACCCAAACTTCATCTGTTAAAACTCAGTTTGTCAGTTTGATTTGGAGTTACTGACTTTTATTGCCTCCGTGCAATAAAATCACAAACACGACACGATAACTGTCACAACAACTCATAACATTTTACAGAGATGGTCACGGCTGACTTCAGCCTGCCCTTCAAACGAGCTCTGAGAGTCTGGATTGGTCACTTGATAACAGTCATTCATCACGACCGGACGTGTAGCGACGACAACTGACGTGTTCACACTGTAACAGAATCGCAGGGTGACAGAGATGCTTGATGAAAGTGTAAATGACAAACGTTTAATCAACCGAAATGTAACATCAACAGCCACGGGGGCCGTAGTTAATGAGAAGTAATGGAAGAAGCCTTCTGGGGGCTTTTTTTCCCCGTAGCGTAGGAATGTAACTCACACCATTTAGTGTGAATGGTGCGCCGTGGAATGCTTTAAATAATCAAAACCTGAGATTTATGAATTGGCAAAGGAGTTCTGAAAATAGTCTGCATGGAAAGTTGACTTGCTTTCCAACCCTATTCATTCTGCTCTGCTTATGTGCATTTGATATCTGTTCACTGTGTGATTCAGCATTCATAGAACATAAAATGCAGGTGCTCAAAATTAACTAAATTTTTCTCATCAAATTCTCTTAAAGCTGAATTATTCGAGCTATAGGAACACCATGTAAATAGGGTGAACAAAAACTACACAGTTCAAAAAAAATGTATAATTTATAAAAAGTAACAAAAAATATAATTTCATGATTTATCACAACTTTATATTTTGTTGAATCAACTTAGATAATTCATGTGATTTAGATAAAAAATGTGTTTCTATTTATTAAACCAATCTCTTCTGTTGCATTAACTTTTTTTTATTCCAATGAACTCAAAAGTCTAAGGCAACCAGGTAACTTACTTTATTTAAGTTAAACCAACAACATTGCTTTAAAATGTTGAGTTCACTGAAACTAAAAAATTGAGTCAATACAAAGAAATAGGTTAGTATGATCAACAGAAACTCAAAACATTATGTAATCTGAAAAACATATTGAATCTCAGTTGATTTGATTAAAGAAAAAAGTTGCAATTGCAAATATGAAAAAACTTTTTTTTTACAGCGTATCAACACATTTTCTAACATGATTAATGCCAGTACACTGGACTGTTTTTGTATTAAAAGTTTTCTAAAATCATATTTTTAAATATGCAAATGATGCATTTTCTAATTAAATATTCAGTAATTTGCATCCATTTCCAAAACATTGGATGAAGCCATGTTCAGAATTCTTGTTTGGTTTAAATAATGATTTTTACTGAGAGGATTTTGGATATCTCTTGTTATTACTGTATTAATCAGTCAACATTTGCACCACGTTTTACACTATAGGTATAAATCAGCATGTACAGCACCGCGGTACCTGCACAAACATCTTGTTGCATCATTCAGCTGTTCGGTTGCATCAGATCTCCCGAAATAAATCAGGACCTGAGTCTATGCGCGTGTTTGTTTTTCCTCCCTCTTACTTTTTGTTGCTTTCAACAGTAAAACGAGAGAGAAACGGCACAAGCCACACATCATTTCTGGGCCTTTCACTGCCAGGACACTCAGTCCCGAGTGAGAAAAGTAAAAAAGTAAGAGAGCAGATGGATAGAACCAGTGATAAAAGAATTAAAAAGCACAAACAGAGAGAGATAAAAAAATAAGAAAGATTGGGAACGGAGGGGCGCAGCTGGGTTTGCCCCGTGCACACGGAGGGTTCTGGCAAGCGAGAGTGTTCGGGGGTGTACAGGCAGTGTCTGCCCTCAGGGGGGACATGGTGGGGCAGGAGGGGGAGGTGGGGGTCTCGACCCTCATCAATCTCACTCAGAACCCGCTTCAAGACACCAGAGGGGCCCAACCCCGCAGGCCAGAAACCCCCATCCTGTTCACCATACGCATGGGGGCGAGGAAAAGACCCCACTATTGTACACAGCGGGAGGATGGCACACACACACACACACACGCACGCACACACCCAACGAATCCAACTGCCTACTAAGTTCTCTTTTAAGGGGAATACTTGGTCTAAGAGCGAGTTCGGGAACTAGAAGTGACTTCAGACAGGTATAAAAAAGGAGAAGTGAGAGAGAAACCATCACGGGATGTCAAAATAAGACGGTTTAATATAGTGTCACGTCCCGCTCGAACATTTGATCACACCCACGTCTGACACCTACTGTCACCAAACTAGCATAATCTGTCTTCCGTGTGACACGACACACGCCACAACCGTTTACTACTTTTAATTATTTAAATAAATACTTTCAAAAGATTAAAAATGATGGGGAATCAACAGGGGAAGCTGTATAGGAAAATATATTTAATATCTCAGTTCTAGACAGCATTGAGATTGAAAGGAGAGCAAATTGAGTCTGGCAAAAAACCACCAAAAAAAAAAAAAAAGAGCACAGTAAATCTCAGTCTGAAACTGATAGTTGAAGTTGATACTTAAAGGGTTAGTTCACCCAAAAATGAAAATTATGTCATTAATGACTCATTGATGATTCATGTTAATGATTAATCAATGTCGTTCCTCACCCGTAAGACCTCAGTTCATCTTCAGAACACAGTTAAAGAAAGTTTTATATTTAGTCCGAGAGCGTATGTAAGTGTATGCACACTATACTATCCATGTCCAGAAAGGGAATAAAAACATCATCACAGTAGTCCATATGGGACATCAGTTAGTTCATTAGAATCTCTTGAAGCATCGAAAATACATTTGGGTCCAAAAATAACAAAAACTATGACTTTATTCAGCATTGTCTTCTCTTCCGCATTTGTTTTCAAGCCGCATTTGCGAATGCGCAGTCTCCCTCAGACTATAAACGAAGCTCGGGCGCACCAGATAAGACATCAGCAATAAAATGAATAAAGTCGTAGATTTCGATGCTTCAAGAGATTCTAATGAACTAACTGATGTCCCATATGGACTACTTTGATGATGTTTTTATTCCCTTTCTGGACATGGACAGTATAGTGTGCATAGACTTACATACGCTCTTGGACTAAATATAAAATATCTTAAACTGTGTTCTGAAGATGAACGGAGGTCTTACGGGTGTGGAACGATATTAGGGTGAGCCATTAATGACATCATTTTCATTTTTGGGTGAACTAACCCTTTAAGGCAAGACAACGGAGGCTAAGAAATGATGTTTCAATATGCAAATGAGGTATTATATAGGTAAATATTCACTAAATGCCACACATATCAGAACAGAATTCAGAACATTAGATAAAAACAGGGTCAAAAATCTTTCAGGAATTTATTTTCAGATTTTTACCCCTCTGTAGATCAGAAAATACTGTCTATATACTATTATATATATATATATATATATATATATATATATATATATATATATATATATATATATATATATATATATATATATATATATATATAAAGGGAAAAAACCCTTTGTAAAAACCTAACCCTAACCCTAAAATTGAAAAGTTTGATTTATATAACTGATGCTAAAGCTAAGATTTCTCAAACCCATTTTGAGAAAATGGCCTTTAAAGATACATATTATAATTGAAATCTACATGTGCAATTAGATGCAGTGCAATAAAATATTGATGAGAAATGTTCTTTCTGAAAGAAGACCTGTTATGGAACCAGAGGTTACACTTTATTTTACAGTGTCATTGTTACATGCAGTTACATAATAGCTATAAATTAAGCATAATTACATGCAACTAACCCTAAACCAAACCCTAATCTTAACTCTATGGTAAGTACATGTAGTAATACATATATAATTACACTGTAACAAGAACCCTTTATTTGAAGGTGACATTGTACTTAGTTAAATGAATTAACTAGAGTTACGGTTAGGGTTTGGGTTGGGTTTAGAGGTTTAGTTACTTCTAAGTATGCATAATTTACTGTTATTACTGTAGTAAATACATGTAATAACATTGAATTACGTTAAAGTGTTACCACCCAAAATTAAATAATGCATAAAAAATGGTTTTGCCTGTATAGTGCATAACGCAGATATCCAGAGCATTAAAAAAGAGTAACTTTTGAGCAATGACACTTCCCTCTGGAAATATTACTGCAAAGTATTTGAGAGAGAGAGAGAGAGAGAGAGAGAGAGAGAGAGAGAGAGAGAGAGAGAGAGAGAGAGAAACAGCAGGCTTATGAGCGAATCTGTGTATATAAAAGTGTGTGTGTGTTAGAGAAAGATGGAGAGAGTGCTTTGCGTGAATGTGTACTCGGATGATAAGGAGGGTAATTAATTTGGTTTAATTAATTGCTACAATGCTGCTATCATCCCAGGGACTGAAGAGCACAACTTCTACTGTTCTAGTGCCGACACACACACACACACACACACGCACAAAGTCATACGCCGTAACCTCATAAAGGTTGAAGACACATTCGTTCACAATGCAGATGAGAAGACAAGCTTTGCGAACACGGATCCTTACATCTGTGAATCATTTGCAGACTAATTTATGAACAAAACATCGACAGTCGATACATCCAAGATACATAAACCGAGTCATGCGTTCGTGTTTCCAGGGCAAAAATCACATGGACCGACCAAACACATGCTACACGACTGATGCAAACCACCATGTTCAACTATTACTGTCATACATGACTATAAACATCAGCTAGAACAGGAACGAGTGGGAGAGAGACGAAGATCAGGACAGGATGGCAGAGGACAAGGGCCAAAATGTAAAAATCAATTTGCCAACTAAAACAGATGACCCTAAACTCAGTGTGGGGCTGGTAATGGCGGGGGGCTCCCTCTGTAAATTCAATTTACGCAGCCCTACCAACTCAATTTGTGCTTCCATTTGGGGGCAGAAGAGAGGAGCGGCGCCACGGGATCAAGCGTCCCCCCAGGCCCCTGTGGTTCCTCTACATATGTTCCTCTTCCCAAACCTAATAATATCCACTCCAACCAGAGCCAGGTATCTCTATTCTGTTTTAAACACACAAATGCTGTTTCTTTTCTCTGCATCATACTGTTTTCTTTCACACACTTCTGTTCCTACTGACTGGAGTACTGCAGTTCTGCTTATGTTTTTGTAATTCGGCAGATGTTTTTATCCAAAGTACCTTACCTTGCATTAACGGTATGCAGGTTATTCGATTAATAGTTTATGCATTCCCTGGGAACTGAACCCATGGCATTGCTAACACCATGCTCTGTTTCTAGAGCTAATATTTCATTGTCACATGATCTCAATCTATGCACGATTACTTCCAATTATATTCGTCATATAAAAGAGATCACATTTGTTCCAATTTGGTGTTTAAACACCTTTTAAAACCTAACAGTGCAATCAAGCCAAGAAAATATAAATTGCAGGTGATATTAAATACGGTTCATTGCTCATGAAAGAAAAAGTCTAGTGGACAGCATTTTATTATGAAATACAATATTCTGCACAGCATGCTGTCAAATTCTGTTCCATGCACACATAAAGTCTGCAGTACATTTTGCTGCAGAAATAGGGATAGCGACAGTTTCTCTCTCACCCAAAGTGATAAGAGAAAGATGGACATGTCAACCAGTAAAGAGCTGCACAGCATGTTTCATGTCATTTAAAATAATAATAGAAAATAAAAATTATAATTTCAATATTTTGAAGTTATTATTGAAAAATATACATAAAATTGTATATAAACACAAAATATATTTAAAAAAAAATTATATAAGCAACTCAAAATTATCATGGCCCGGTATAAACAACATGCTCTTCAAAATGACACAAAAATCCTTTTATGACTTTTATTCTGTCAGAAATTCTCAAAGGTAATTTTTGCTGACAGAGCCATGCTTCAGTAGTTCTTCCGGCCTTGGGAAATTATGACAGACAGCTCCTGAATTTGAGATTGTCCCGCAAGAAAACAGCTTCCTGGTTCTGTCTGTTTAGCTGTGCCTCAAAATGTCAACTTTTAGCCCTGAGCAGGTTCAAACTGTGATTACCACTAAAAGCTATTTTAGGCTTTTGGGCTATTGTTCTCACTTTCAGACGACACTAAACACTGAGGTAGCGCGCCGACCCCACGCGAACGCAGTTACAGACCCATAGTCTCCCATTTGCAGACAGTAACGTTACATCAGCTAGACAGAGACACTTTCTTACAGCCACGAGGTTGTTTGCAAATGAAAATGCGGTTTGAGACGCCAAAGGAAAACCACAGAGAAAGAGATAAAGAGTGAACAGGTTTGGATGGAGTGGTTACACATACAGACTGTTATATCCACATATATAATCGAGTGAAATCAGACAGGCTTCATCTAAATCTCCACCTCTTTTATTCATTCTGTCTGTCTCTATTTTCTTTTTCTCCATTCCTTTCTCTCGCTTTCTCTCTCTCTCAGGCTCTTGGTTTCTAGCTCTATTTTCTCCCTTCCTCTGATTGGCTGCACGGGTGCTTTTCTGCCCTCTCATTGGAAGAGATCTCTCTCTCTCCTTCTTGTTCTCCCGCTTTCTCTCTCTTTTCCCATAATGCCCATGGTTGGTGAGCAGGAGCTAAGGGTCTGTCCAATCATTGTCTGAGCCATCAATCAAAGCTGACGGGCCCAAGCGACATGAAAAGAAACCTCAGTGGCAGCCATTAACCGAACACCCCTCCACCACCCCTCTTCTCTCCCTCTCTCTCTCTCTCTCCCTCTCTCAACCCCCCGTGCTTTGTTTTCCTTTCAGCAGACAAAAACGGACTGACAAGATGGAGGGTTGGACATTAATCAAACCACCCCATGGAACCACCTCTTCCTCCTGATAATAAATAAATTCCACTCTTCTCATTGGACAGATGCTCACATTTTCGCCTGGCTTTTCCTCCTCCTCCTCGCTCGTTCACGCTCGCTCTCTCAGTTTTAAGGATGCTCATCTGCTCTCAGTCAGAGTAATTCCCCACAGATCAGAGTAGGGCAGGTGTTTGCCTCACCCTCGTCCCTCTCCAGGGGCCGCGTTGCCCTGACAACTGACCATCCAGAGCCTCTGCCGTGCGTTCGCGGCTGCCGTATGCGTGTTCTGTTTGGTTTGGACCAATGGTCACCCCCTGTGCTTTAATTGAACATGCACTTCTCAGCGGGAGAACATGCAGAGAAAGGAACAGCCACAAAAACACGTTCTTCCTCCACGCATGACTATGAATGTCAACTGTGCTCAGATCGCTGCGTCTTTACGAACGGAGTCTCGCTGGGGGAAAATAACACTCAGCCCAAGAGAATGCGTATAAAAAAACAGCTTTTGTTGATTTGGAAACATGACAGCTGGTCTTTCCCTATCCTACCGCCATGACAGACAGAACAACAAGATTCCCAAGATGAGTCAAAGACCTCTAATTAAAACAGTACTGAGGTTGTATTGAAGAATGTGTCCGCTGTTAAAAAATAATAAAAAAACACAATGCAACACAGCTGGGCTTGTATTACACATAGCCTAAGCAAAAACCAAACAAAACAAAGTAACACAAAACAAAAACAAAACAGCTGCTTGGACCTACATTACACATAAGATCAAGTCAAAACACAGTGCTACCATTTGATCTTTTCGCTACAAAACAGAAAAGATAAAAACTGTTGTTTGGACTTCTATTATTCAGATAAAAGGTCTAAACTAAAACAAAAACAGATGCTTGTTGAATTATACACAAAAGAGCCAAACAAAACTAAACAAATCAAAAAGCTGTTTGGACTTACTTGTGGACTTATACAAGGTCAAAACACAGCATGACTGTTTGATCTTGTATTACACAAATGCAAGCTCAAAACAAAACTAAGCAGTTTAGTCTTTTCTTATAGACACAAAAGATCCAAACAAAAAGCATAGCATAGCAATGCAAAGCAAAGCAAAGCAAAGCAAAACTAAACAAAAACAGCTGCTTTTGTACACTTGTACAAGGTCAAAACAAAACATAGCATGACTGATCAAAACAAAACAAAACTTGGCAAAGAAACAAAAAAACAGCTGTTTAGTCTTTTTTTTTTAAAGATGCAAAAGAGCTACCCAAAACAAAGAAAAAAACTAAACAATTATACATGCAAACAAATCCAGACAAAACAAATCAAAAGCATTAGTGTGGGCTTGAATAAACATTGGTTTGAGCTTATATTTGACAAACGATTAAGACAAAACAAAGCAAAGTGGGAAAAAAAGAAGAAAAAAAAGTATATTAAACAGCAGGCTTATATTATACAAAAGATCCAGACAAATCAAAACAAAGCCGAGAAAAAAAATATTATGCATACAAAAGATCCAGACAAAAACCGCTTAAAAGAGATAGAAAACAAACCAAAACCTAGCTAAGCAAAACTAATGAAAACAAAGCACACAAGAAAATGTGCATGTGTGTAATCCTAAATTTCAGAGTAGTCCCTGAAACATATCATAATATATATATGTATAATACATGTATAATATACATAATATATGTTATGACTGGGCTTAAGATTATTTATTTATATTATTATAAAATGATTCAACGTTTCCTGCTCATCCAAGACGCTTTTGGATTGTTGAATAAAAGTGCAATGTCATTTAAAGGCACAGACGTACAACTGTTGGGGAGGATCATTTCCTCCAAACAATTTTTTGCGTCCGGTTGACAAGTAAGAAGACAAATGAAAAGTTAAGATGGCACGTGGAGGCGTGTTAGTGAGCCACAACGGGTACTGTGGCACCCTGCCTTGCAGGGCATTGTGGGATATGTCCTCCACCGAAGTGGCTGCCCAGATGACATATTACAGCTCTGCGGGAAACGCACGGGCCTACAGGAGGAGGCGTTTCTCCTGTGTCCTGCAAACGTTTAATTTCGGTTGTCCTCCCTGCTGCTTTTACCCAGGTTCAGCGAGAGCCCCACTGAGGGCCGAGGCGTGTTTGCGTTGGCCCCTTCAGAGAAGGATGCAAGCCCGAAGGACTGCTTAACGCTCCAACCTTCAACTTTGAAGTTTTCTTTGACTGCGCAGTGAAAATATTGGCGAATACAGCTGAAGCACTTTTCATACGCGTAAATCAACTCGGGCCTTCAAGAGATCAAATGGCTGCACTGTAACGCCTTTTGAAATATTCGCTTCCTCGCAACGTTTACGTCCTCGCATTAGAAAAAGAAAACATTCTGGGAAAGGCCTCTATCCTGGTGGCATATTCAAAGCGATGTACAGACACACAGACCACGGCGCCGATAACACAACGACACAATGAGAATGTCTGAACCTGCAGAAACAAAAGAAGCCCATTGATTTGCTGTTAGCAGTCTAGTGAGTGGAAATACAGGCAAGGTCTGTAAGATGGCTGGATCGGTGAAGATATCGTCCCCAGTGCCGCGCCGCTGTTTTCCTGAACCCCAATCTGTTGTATCATTGACACATAAATGGATTAGGGTCATGTATCACTGATAATGGTCTAGCCCGATGCTGGTGCGTCTGCAGTTTGGGTTGTGTGTGCGCGATAAGGCCTATTGATTATGTACCATATGCAGTTCCCACGCCGTCCTTTGTGCCATGTGTTCGGTGATGTGTTTTTTTCCCCCTAGAAAAGGGGTGTATGCGGTGATACAGCTGGTGAGTGCAGGGTTAATTTACTCACACAGCCGTCGGCCTTCAGGAGCCTGCGTGCGTGCTTCTGTCTGGAAAGGTAAAAAACGTGCACGTTTTACGAGCAGTCGATTCTGCAATCACGACAAAAAGGACGCCACACATTCAAGACAGATCAGTTGTTGTTTTTAATGGATATAATCACAGTGCTTTCGAAATGAGAACTGTACTGCTGCGTTTTCTGACTGATAAGGCCACAGTAAGGAGTCCAATATAGGAGGCACGTGCGTATTTCACATTACACACAAAAAATATATTCACATTACACGCCGGGGCACACTTTCAACATGTGATCAACTAAAATACCACAAGTCTGAACTACATCAATCACGATGTAACCCCCCTACCAAGTGACATCCATGTAATTTTACAGGAGAGCGATGCTTAACCATCTGCCACTGGGCTCACAGCTTTAGTCTACTTCGTTCTAAGTTTTAGCGCACGACAAACAGTGTGTGATAATGTCTGGCAGTGATGCTGGAGGTACGTCGAAGATACTGTTTTCCATCTACTTCTAACTGTGACTCCAGGGTTCATTTTGCAATTTCAAATCAATACAAAGTCACAGTTTTGTGTATTCAAAATGACAAACTATATGTCTATGATCTTTATAGTGTACTCTACCGCTTGCAAATACAATCTTTAAGGGATATTTCGCTCATAATTAGGGCTGAACGATTTGAGGGGGGGGGGTCTAATTGGGATTTTTCTGATAGACAAACTTTGAGACGCTAAAAAACACACACCAGGGGCCTCATTTATAACCATTGCGTATGCTAAGCTTAAGTTGTGATTTATAAAAACAAACTTGACTGGAAAATTTGCGCACCTGTATGAAAACCGTGCGACAGAAGTATGGCGACAATTTATGATAAGGAGTCCTAATCATAAATTCAATGCATGTTCACAATACCAGTTTAAATAAATAAAAGAATGATTTAAACTCTGTTTTACATCTGATATACACATTTAGATGAAATATGTCATTCTCACTTATGCAATTAAATTACATGAAAACATTATTCAGAAGTTACAACATTTTTTTATATTCTAACAAATATAAATATTTGTAGTGGATGCAATGCTTTTGAACACTTTTCCTGTGGCTTCCTGTGTTTTAAGGTTTTAGCCAGGTTTGCTATAGGCACATGATAATAGCAGGACTCTGAGAAAATATTTTCACACAAATAATGATCAGTAATGCACAATAAGGCCTATCTGTTTCCATTAAAAATATAAAGCAATTTAAAATACTATTTGACCAGAGGAAAAGATTGAGAAAGAACTTTCTCTGAAGTGTATTTTATACTATTTTGATGTATTTATTCAAAAACAAGGCAAGGATGGGCTACTAAATGGTTCTTTTTAGCGATGTAATGTGACGGCACATCCGTACCTCATATATTCCTAATGTCTTGTACTTTTAAACATGGTATCACGTGGATATGATGTTCCATGCTCCATATATGATTATTTCGGGGAGGAGACAGGGTGGAGAGGCATGTACTTACAATCTTCCGCTGACTGGGAATTTTGTGCAGGTTCTAACATACCTTTTTTGTGCATACGCACACTTTTAGGATGAAATACATAAAGTTTTATAAATGAGGCCCCAAATCATGAGCTGCTCCCATGCTTTACTCTAAAAACACACGGCGCATCCATTTATGTAATTAAATCGCTGTCTTCGAGATTAGATAATCACACTAAGCCATATAGGGATTTTAGTTCTATTTAGATTAATTGTGCGGTCTTAGGCCTAGTCCACACGGACACGGGTATTTTTACAACTGGGGAGTTTTTCCTCCTGCGTTTAAAAAAAAAATCCCGTCCACACATGCTCGGTTTTAAAGAAATCTGTCTAAATGAAAACGCAAAAACCCGCTATCGAGCACTGTCAAGAGCATGCCACAACAGCAGGCGGCGATATCACCCTAATCGTAAAGGAATGTTGGCCAATCAGAAGCCTAACAAAAAGTTATTACCAGTTCCAGGACAATAGCATGTATCTGTGTACAGTAGTACAAGCACCCCTGTTAGCACAGTTACTATCAGCAATATGTGTGCTACGTCCGCCATTGCACAGAATCGTCAACCATGGGGTCGTCAACAAAGCAGTCAGCGGCGCACAATCTGACGTCAAACAGAGCGGATAATGGCGCACACTCTGACATCGCCGGTTTTACTGTCCACACGACAACACAGCGACCGGCGTTTCTGAAAATTCTCACCCTGGCAGGGGTTTTCAAAAATGTTGCGTTTCAGTGACCTGATACTGCGTTTCCATGTGGACAAACGTCCGAACCGTGTAAAAAAAGTCACGGTTATAAAAATACCTGTGTTCGTGTGGACAAGGCCTTACTCAAAATGAAAATTCTGCCATAATTTACTCACCCTCATTCCATTCGAAACAGGTTTGGAACTGAAATAAATGTAAAAACTGAGTAAATTATGATAAAACCTGGCTGAACTATTAAGTTTAATCACAGAATTTTGAACCAAGTTCACTGGGGATGTCCGAAGTCAGTCAACACACAATGCTCAAACGTTGTTCCTGGCTCCACCAATGGACCATCCGCCGGGCGTGGCCTTTTCCGAAGTCTCTTGGCCTCATTCTGAAGCTTCTGTCGAATGTAGCCCTTTATTTCTGAATCTGTCTTTCCAGGGAAGAACCGCTGCACTGTCCCTGTGGAGAATTTTTCACTGGTAATCAAAACGGCAAACTTGAAACCACAATGAATCAAAAACTTCACAATGGCCTGATTGCAGTTAATGAAATGGAACTGAATGAATTCTCAAACTAACTAAAGGACGCCCACTGTTCAGCACTTGTTACAAATCGTCCTTTATACGTACTCAGAATGGCCTGGATCTCATGAGCCGGAAGAGCTGGCTTAGGCATCCCTCGCTTGCTGTTAACGATGCCCGAGATTGAGTGAGAAGCCAGACAGTCTCTGTCGTACAGGCTGCGCAGCAGGTCATTGGTAAGTTTCTGAGCGGTGATGCCGGTGTTGCAGCGCTCCAGAATATCAGCAGTGATAACCTTGAGGAACAAAAAAAAGTTTTTGTGGGTGAGCTTTAAAAAAAATGCAGGCACCAACCAATGAATGAGGGCTGCAACTCATTTTTAAAACTGATAATCTACAATAAAAGTCCTTATCGATTAGTCAGGTGTTTGCATTGAGCGTGAAGAAACCCTGTCAGTAAGTAGTGAAAAATGCATTTCCTAAAAAACACATTTAATGTCATAATATCAGATCTTATATAATGCAAGCATTTTATACTATAAAAAACAATATATAGTCTAAAAGTATGTGATTCAATGTTTTTGACATTGTTAGACTTTCACAAAGATTGTGCAGGCAACTCAATCAAATATTAGTTGATAAACATCCTATTTTAGTTTTAAATGAACCACAACTGAACTTGCACTCATTTATGCAATGCAGATAGATATATTCTTTATTCTATCTTATATATTTTACTTTTTTTAACAATATAAAATCTTTTTTTTTTTTTTTTACTATTTAACTTTTAATTATTTTTGGACACAATGTGCAATTGTTTTAATGAGAACACTTGGTACGATGTCTGGTATAATCAAAGAAACAAGCAGAATAAATATTAAAAATGATCATTAATTGTAGCCATACAATGAAAAATAGCAACAAAACCGCAAAACAGATATTGAGGCTAAAAGGTTTTGGTTTTAAAACAAATGAAGACATGGGATTCTGTGAAGATCTGTTGTCAAAAAAATGTTTATTAGTGTTTTTCATTCAAATCTGAAAGTTGATCTACAAATTTCTGAGGCTATTTCATGCATTCTGACATATTTACACTGTTAAAGAGTTTTATTCTAATGCTAAACATGGCAAAAACATTTTTTTTTTAAATGAGTTGGATGAGTTGTATTTATGTATATGAAGTATATTCAAATTCAAAAAAGAAATCACGGATTGCCCTGTATGACATCATAAAGGGTGGCATTCCTTCTATAGGCACTCCTCCCGGATGAGCACGTGTGCACATCAACCAGAGCGAGAGAAAGAGCATCAACAATGAGCTTCATTTGGGTTACAGGAGCTGTCGGGAGCGCTGCCATTTTGTTTTTAGACTAAGAAATCAATAATGTCATTAAAGAAGTGTGTTTCTGGGTGTGCAGTTTGTTTTTCTGGTGCAGCAACAGAGTTCTGCGAGTGTGTTTGTTCCCGGCCATGAGTCGAAACTGCAGGCTGTGAGTGAAACTGCATCAAATGTCTGTGTTTTGTTGGCAATCAGTGAGTAAGTGCATATAATGTCAACAACACGAACGTATAATTGAATCGAAAGTTATCCAGGGATAATGCCATGATGTATTCTCTCTGTGTGTGTGTGTGTGTGTGTGTGTGTGTGTGTGTGTGTGTGTGTGTGTGTGTGTGTGTGTGTGTGTGTGTGTGTTGGAGATTATTTAGCTCTGCCCCCTGCATGCCTTCAGAAATGCAGCTATTTTCGGAAAGAATCGGTACAGCGTATCTGTCTTTTATAAATATGATAAAACTAAAGATCCTTCGGACATATGAAGTATTCGATATTACTCTATAGGTACTCAAGATTAACATGTGATTGGCAGAAACAGTGTGTGGTATGCCCCCTTTAACCTTTTTATATTGTAACCTTAATTTTAACCATTTTCGGACCCAGTGTAAACATTACTTTTAACTTATTTAAGGAGGACATTGGGCATTATATCTGATTATTCAAAGAAATAACCAGCAGATTCCACTATTATTAGATCGCTTTTCATTGGTTTAGCCTTTTGAGGAAATACCAATTGGGGATAAAATGCTTTTTGTTTTAAAACAAATAACCACATAGGATTCTATGAAGAACTTTTTTTTCTTAAAGATGTTCTGGAAAAGTTCTGAAACTGATTACAGCGTCATCTAAAATGTAACTCTTACATTTTGTTCCAGAAGTGTTCCATTCCTTTGCGTTTGCAGATTTTGTGTGACCTCATGCTGACCACACCCCTGCTGCTCTGAACTTGCACATTCATCTGTTCTTCCACTAAGCACTGTTGGAGGAGAAATGTGACTGGGTGGCCTGCTTCTCTCGGGCTCCTTTGGTATGCTGGGAGTTGCAGCTTCGTGGCTGCCGCACAGCCATCTATCACTCCTCTCGATCAACTCTTCAAGTGTCTGAGCCAACTTCCCACAAGCTGTAAAAGATAAAGTATGAATTTAGTTTGAAATTGTCTCACAAGTGTTAACCTGTTGTGTAACATGGCACACCACAGTAATACTAAATCTTTCCTTGACACAAAGTTTCCTCATGAACCGAGCTGAACTTTTCCTCAAACTGAAATGGTCTTGAAACATGAAATGGGCTGTGAATGAGTTGCACAACTTTCCCTTCAAATGGAAATGCACTGCTCTTAAAAAAAAAAAAAAAAACAAGAACAAGAGAGGGCACTTTGCCTCCTTATTTCAGAAGTTCACAACTTTACCTGTTAGGCTCCTGATCTGTTCTCGAAGACCATCCATCTCCCTCTGCATACTGAGCACCATGGCGATAAGCTCCGCCCTTGAACATGATTGGAGGCTTCCAAGCATCTGAAAGGAGATTATACACATCACATTATAATTGCATAGACACTAATGAGGACACATGGGTTCAAACTAGTATCAACAGTTTACCAAAAATAACTGTGATTGTTTCAAGCATGGAAAGCAAGTGTTTGGAGCAAACAGAGTGTAAGTGCAATTCATTTTTTGGCTCTAAACTGTAGATGTTTCACTGTAGAATGTTTAAAAGTAAGATGCCTTAATTAATGCAGCAAACAAAATATTAGATTTTTAATAAAGTTACTACCTCCATAGTAAAATCTGCATCCCTTGTTGCATCTCCAACGGGCTTGTCAACCTCAAAAGCCTGTTTAAAAGCAAACAAAAATAAAATAAAATGACTGTTGTTTACTCTGGAAGGGAAACACAGTGGTTCTGGATTTGGTTTGTAGCTTAACACTTAAATGCATGCCTTGGGTCTTTAGTGACCGGAGACGTCATTCACCACCCTCCTTATTCATTTTTTTAAAGTTAGACATCAACCTTCTTAGTCTCTTTCAAATCAATTTATTATAAACAATATAACAAGAATAAATTATAAATGGCTGTTTTCCTATTGTTTTTTTTTATTTTTTATAAAAATTGTATAGGGTCGCTAATGACCCAAGGTGTGCAACAGTGCAAGTATACAGTTCTGGAAAAAATAAGAGACCACTTAACATTGAGAAATCCTCATTTTTTCTGGAGCTGCATTTTTCCTGCACAACAATTGAATATTTGATGACTGAATAAGTGCAGGTCACCTTTATTCTATAAGGTGGCAGTGTCTGATACACAATGATGAAGTGACGTTTCACTCATAGTGACCGCAGGCAGAAAACAAAACAGAAGGCAGAAATACCATCGACAAAAATAGAAATGAATCTGATTTTCTGCTGACGAAGTGCTGAACGCAATCAGATATTAGTGCCACTGTCAATTAATGGTGGATCTAGTGAAGAAGCTGTCAGCAATCAAAAATATTGATTTTGAAGATGTTGAAAATGATAGTTTTGAGAACAATCTTTGAGATTAATATGAGGCAGATGCTGAATGTACTGGAAAATGAGCTCTGACGAAGACAGTGATGACGATATTCAACATCTGCTCAAACTGAACCCTTCTGAGCTCTAAAAGGTAACAAAATATGCATTACTCAAGATATCAGGAGAGTTTTATATTATCACAACAGGTAGAAAACAACCAGATCAGAAAACAACCAAATCAGAGAACTGATTTCCTTTTCTGAAATACTGTCTAAAGGTCCTCCTGAGGGTTTTGCCAGTGCGACAATCTGCAGAAATCCAAATGAAGCCTCTAGTGTCTTCATTTCTACTGTAGCCTAAGTGATGCTATTAACCCTCATTAAACTACAGATAGGCTACAGCAAGTCTGAAATAAATTAACAAATAAATAAATAATTTAAGAGCTCCCACATCATATAGAAGAAGCAGTAAATCATTTTTATATTTCATATTGTATTGTTTTATTACATCTAATTATTAAAATCGTATAAGTTATATTAAGAATTGCCAGTCATTCTAATCTAGCACACACACACATACACAAAACTCAAATTTAGCCAGCAATAAAAAGGAACAGACCTTTGTTTTGAACTTAATATAGTCAGCATTATAAGATGAGATGTCCTCTCCATTTAGTCCTCTCCATTTTCTCCTCTTCGCCGGTCCTTGCTGAAAGACAGTCACATAGCCTAATTACATCAAGTGTCTGTAAAACAATGACACGTACGCAACAAAAGGTTGATGTTTACATACACTGAAGACGTGGTTCGCCCTCGCGCCGGTGTCTTCGGGTGTCTCTTCGTATCCCTCGTATCCATTGTACAGGATGCGCTTTGCTATTGTTTTTCTCCTCATCTTTCGCCCATTAGCCGTTTTCCTCGCCGAAATAGCGTCCGGTTCTTTATCATGCCGGTCATGGCCACGCGCAGATCCGTGACAGCCTGATGACTTTCACGCTCGTGGCATTTCGATTAAAGTTAAAGACACTCTGGCGTGTCAACATCACGAGTGCGTCTTGAAACACTTAAATGCGAGTGATCATAAGTGTGTTTAAAAAAAAAAAAAAGGACTCTGTAACAGTTTTTAACAGTTGCTAATATGTCGAATGTAACAGTTAGATAAATTAGATGATTGCTACATAGCTGCAAGTGTTAACTACACATTTTAATCGTGTAAAACTCGTACTATTTATATGAAAGCGAGATTAATTAGTAATCATTTACAGTCAGCCACTTCTAATTATCCTCATAACCTCCTGCTATTGTAGTTTGGCGTTGTTGTTGTTAAGTAATAGCAGCTTTGATTTGCACATTCCACAAAATACAGTACTACAGTGTCCAATGACATTACAGAGCCTATATTTTTGTTAACACCTATTTAATATGTTTGAAAAAATATTATCTAACAAAATTAACATATCATGAGATGTAGATTGGAACACATCAAAAACACGTCTTGATTCCCTCTGAAAATATGTATTTTGACTTATTTGGTTAGTTAACATTATCATCAACTATCATAGACATCATTACAAACGTCATAAATGTCACAATCTCTTGAAATATTCAGATAATTAGCCTTTACTGCATTTGTAAAGGTCAACCGCGATAATCAAATTATGTGATGGATAAGAACATATATGTTGTATATGCTCTTTGAGAGAAAATAATCTTATTAAAACATGGTAAGACATGATTAAGACATGTAAATGTAGGCTTCTTGTCTTAGACAAAAAAATGTGTATTAAAAATCAATGCTATCTAAATCTAAAGATTTAAAATGTTTCTCAAAGTATATGTAGACTTTATAGGCCACTTTCTTTTTCTTTCTTTTTTTGGCTGTGTGAGCACAGATACCAGTGAGAGGTCAGGTAAGGGATGACCCCATGCAGTCCCAGGTGACGTACAGTGAGCACTAAGTGTATCCAGAAGCACCTGAGGTTGTAAAAGAGAGGCCTCTCCAGGAATGAGAGGAGGAAAGCAGCTCTGGGCTGGAACAAAGTGGATTCTGTAACTCATTAAAGCAGTCTGGGGATTACAAAAGGTCAATCAAATAGTGCCATGTGACCCAGTACTGTCTTGCTTCTGGTTTGTGAATAACAACGTCAGTTAGACCAATCATTACATCTATATCTGCTAGTAAAGTGCAACTGTTTACACTTGCATTTAGTGCTGTCCCCTTGTGATTGCCCAAAATAGATCTTAATACCAGGAGTAAACTGGTTCTATGTGACATTTTGACTCATTTTAACTCAATGTCTATTTCTTTATGAGCGTGTTCCTTCAATTCAAAACAGACAAAGACTCACTGTTAGGAGACACAAATGACATCGACTACAAAATTACTTCTCTACGGACACTAAAAAAGATACATTAACATACTGGATGAAAGAGAACTGGCACCTTCTCTTGTAACGGTGATTAGACAAGCAGGAAATCCACACTACATTGATCCCGGTGGCCACAGTCATTTCAGTTCAGACCGTCTGAGAGGCTCATTCTAACTTACATGAACAAAATCCAGCCGGATCCACCGTGACGTTCCCAATCTGCAGAGACCAAACACGAAGATCTGTGACTAAAGCACATCTTACATCACAGCAGATGTTATTACAGTCCAGACTACAAATGTGACAGCAGAGCCACCATCTCTCGCCCAGACAGACCAGTTATTGATCTCCTCCCTGCACGTTTCGGCCTCTCAAGAGGCTCCGAACCAGCATAAAGAGGAGAAGCTATTGATGATATATTGATATGCATTCTTTTATTTACTTTAACCATGAGGCCTTTCACCTCTCTCCTAACAAATCAGCTGCACATACAGCATGAAGCTTCTTTTCTGGTTCATAGACTGCCATTCCCCATTTAGTCACTCTGATGTTTGTCTTGTGACTGTCAGACTTGTCTATGCTGCAAAAGAATTTGTACTAAAGAAGCTGATCTAAAGTCAGTATAAAACTGCAACTTAGGGTTGGGAATCAGTTATAAAAATAAATAAAAAACTGGAGCGAAACGAATATCATGATGCCAGTGAGGACAGAACAATGTAGAAAAATATTTTGACACTGCATTGCTGTTCAGTGGCAGAGCTACTTAAACCATTTAACTATAAAGCAAAACGTGTGTGTATTGGTTTACATTTTGGGGAAAAATGTCCCCACAAGTAAAACCTAAAATCCCCATTGGGAAATTGATTAATAAATATACAAAATGATCTTTTTGGATGTAAAAATGCAGAAAGTTTTGTGTGATGGGACAGAATATACAGTTTCTAGAGTACAATAATCATTACCCCTATTGAGAGTCCCCACACAGATACCAAAACTGAGCATGTTTGTAATAAGTATTAAAAACATGTATATTTCAGTAAACTCTAAACTAATAGAGAACACTGTTTGATATCTCAGACGATACTGCCCTTTTTTTGTCCCATATGATCTGAGACCAACCACAGAAAGAGTCATGAATGAACTGGAATTGTTAAGTGGAATCAGGATCAAAACTACAATCGTTAAAATTCCTTACAATTCCCAAAGGTGTAATTTTGCTTGTGCAGGTAACAGACATGTTCTTCTCTCTTTGCCCTCTCCTTCTCCATCTTTCCTTCTATGTACATAATGAAAACAGAAGAGTAAATAGTGTCATAAAGAAAGAGGCCCTGCCTGGGCACTGAGTGAGATTTAATTGACCATATGGGGGCGTTGAAGTTGATCTCTGACCCAACTCCCATCAACCCTTGGGAGCGCCCTAAAATGATATAATGGACAGAAAAGTAGGCCAGCCAGGCCTAAAAAAAAAAAAGGATGATACAAATGAACACACACTTCCATACTATGATGTCTGTATTAAATGCACCTCTTAGCATTTCCCTATGGATGTGCATGCAAAGCTTGTTGTTTCTTACACTCACCTATTGCGGATGGACAGTTTGTGTTTTGAGGCTGCTCAGCAGTCTGCCGCTTGTTTAGACTCCCCACCATGGCACTTCTTTCCTCCGTTGCCAATATTCTCTCCCCCCATTCTGCTCATGCATATGGAGAAGCTTAATTTAGAAGGACAACAGCGCTGCCTTTAGATCTGTCGCAGAGAGACAACGTAGACTGACACATGAGTACAAACAATGCAGGCCATTCGGTGTCCAGGGCAGCACTCAATGTGAAGGAGTCTTGTAAGCCTTTGATGGGGAAAGCCAGTTTTGTAGGGTTCCCTCTCTTTTTCAAGGTGAAATGTGTAATTCTTTTGAGGCTTAAATGTCAATTACAGTTTAGTATGCAGCGAGATAGAAAACGGAGCCAAAAAAATGTCATTCATTTTACAATTCCCATTTAAATCTCATGCAAGTCAAATAGTAGTTTCTTCACGTTTACTTTCATTACTTTCACATTTTGTTACTTTACTTACTTTCACATATTTCCTTGATGCTAATATGACAAACTTGCAAAAACACTTTTGTGAAAACTTAACAACTAGGAATAGTTTACCCAGAAATGAAAATTAGGTAATTCGCTCACCTTCATTTTGTTCCAAACCTGTATGAGTTACTTTCTTCTGTGGAACATAAAAGAAGACATTTTGAAAAACGCTGGACTAATAACCAAACAGGTTTGGTTCCAAGTAATTTTCACTGTATGCACAAAAAAATAAAGTGGAAGTCAATAGGAACCGAAACTGTTTGGCAACCAACATTCTTCAAGATATCTAATTTTGAGCACCACGGGTGAAAGAAACTCATACAGGTTTGGAACGCCATTACGGTGAGCAAATGATGACAGAATCGTTCATTTCTGGGTGAACTATCCCGCCGTTAAGCATGTAAACCATTAACAAAATAATCGCATATGTTGTATTTCTTTGTATAAAAGCACCTGCTGCTAAATGAGTAAACTTTCCCATGTGTCAAATGTTGCTTTTCATTAACGATTAACATCTAACTCATTGCATTTGCTGCAAGAAATGAGATCCCCAATAACTATTCCACCAGCCGATCCAGATCTGGCCTACCGTCATCTGTTAACATGAATCTGAGAGGTTCAAGATGACAAGAAGCCGTGCAACCTGCAAACTTTCTCCCAGAACACTGTTCTGTTCAGCATCAGCCATTTCTGCCTTTGAGGGATTAGAGTGATGTCATCGGCAAGATCTCAACCCTTTTCGCTGTCATCCTGGCTCAGGTCGCCGTTAAGTCCGAGCGACGCAGCTTTTGCATGCGCTATAATTCAGACTGTGACTTTGATGATAATAGCACTAATAATGGCCTGACAGTGACGGATGGGTGCAGGCAATTTGGGGGCCCGTGAAGTGACCCCCGGCCCAATCAGAGCACTTCCAGGTTAAATGTGACCCCAGGCAGCCGGCAAATAGGGAGAAGTGCTGAATGGATGAAGGAGAAAGAGAGAGAGAGAGAGAGAGAGAGAGAGAGAGAGAGAGAGAGAGAGAGAGGTTAGGCACTGAAGTGAAGAGCACTCCTCAGGATAATAAGTAATTGCTGCTATATGCCATTTCTTTCCCGTTTGGATGCTTCTGCAAGATTCCGAGAGTAGAAACCCTGTCCGCTAACCACAGAGGCAACCACATTCGAATCCCTAGAGCTACACTCGAAATTCTGCCGCGTTGCCAAAACCTTTCGGTTTCACAAACCAAGTCTTTGGCCGCAAACACAGTTCTCTTAATCAGTCCAAACACCTCCCCGGGCAGCAGTGGGAATGCTTGGCCAGGCCATGTGTTAGACATTAAACGCAATCAGTGACGGCGTTTTTTGAGTGCTGGAGAGATTGAGAGGAAGGGAGATCCAGGTTGATAAATAGCAGAGCCACTCAAATGCCCGTCTGTTCACGGGGAGTCTGGGTAATCAAACCAAGGCCTGTTTGCTTTATTTATGCCGCACGTCAAAATGAGAGATTTATCGTTATTGCGAGGCAGCTCTTGATTAGTGAGGAGAATGTGGGAAGCTAACCTGGAAAAGCTCTACTGGTGTTTAACGTCTTCTTGTTGGGATGAGCACGAAGCAAACAATAGATGCATGCTGGTTAAGATGGAAAAGTGACATGGATTAAGCGTTCTTTGTGGCGAATGCGATTCTGGGCACAGCATTTGCTCATGATTCCTGTACGAAAGCGCTCTCCAGCTCTGTTCAAAAACAACCAACATCTGATTGCCATTCATCCTTTAGTGGTATCATCTGCAGATGGGAACTGACACCAAAGACAACATGAGCTATGGAAATGATTAAGCTAGACCTCCACAGCAAATAGCTTGGTTATGCAGTACTATAATTTCAATTTCCTTCACAAACAACTGGTTCAATATACTCCTGGACAGACCAAATAAACACTTCTGACGTACTTATGGTTTCTCAAGACATATAACCTTTTGTCTTTCCCTGCCAGAAACGAACGGCATGTTAAGAATTAACGTAAGGTTCTTCCCTCTAGGTCAACACCGTTCCTTGCCGTTCCTGTATTTTTCCATTAATCCTCCTCCATCTCCCTTAATCATGCTGCTGGCCATGCGACTTGAAAGGCGGCAAGTAACACGCAGCTTGTCAGATCTAGCAAGGGAAAAATGAATTAAGTCCAGAGGGTAAAGTTGGGACGGAGAGAAGTGTGAGTGGGCCGGGTATTGAGCCCTGGGGCACCCCGAAAGTCATAACTCAGAGCTTAGGTACTGCGGCCCGCCTGAGGAGTTACCGTCTGCCAATTGATTTAGTGTCATCTGAGGTCTTGGCCGCCTCTTACGATTATGTGCCTTATTAAGTGATTCTCTGAGCATGACAGCTTTAGGATATTAGGTGATACTTTCTGTGGCCTTTTTCTAAGTACATGAATCGCCTGCTTTTATTAGTCTGAAGGACACCGCTCAATCCTGGTCTGATGGTGTGAATCCTTTCCTATATAACGGCAGTCGGAATAACATCCTTGAATTTTCCATTTGCCGCAGTTTCTCTTCAGCTTTCACTAAGCATCTCTACGACTCGCAACCCTCTTGACTTCAACATTTCTAAAAAACTGCAACACAAATATTTTAGTACCAAAACATGCTGTAACACCAAGTGAGCGTGTTTCCTTTAGAAGGACATTTCCTCTGGATAGTGTTTATTTTCTTTCACCTTTGTTTGATGGAAAGGTTACGCAAACATATATAAAAGAACGTTTTTTTGTTTGATGTGTGTATATCTGTGCCTGTGTGTGGATGTTTATGTATGTGACAAGAAGCCAAAATTGCGAGTTAAATATTGTCATAGACATTCATTAGCCAAGTGCAACAATTGCAGGGGACTTTTGACCAAAGTTACAACTGCAGGATTATTTTATCAGAAATCACATACACAGAGTTCCCAGAACTCACCAGGAAAAATCTCTTCATCCTCCATGTTGCTGAAATTCCTGCATGAGATATGCTGTTTACCATGACTCCATGGCTTCATGCATTACTGGAAATAGACAAAGACAAACTAAAAAAGATACTTTATTTTATTACACTATTACATTAGCGATAGTTTTCTTCAATTGTTTTAGTTCTGTATTTTTAGGTTATTTGTGTGATTGACAAAGTGATGTTTGAATGATGTTATGATTTGAATCTGGCACAATTTATAATTGAACAATTGGCTCCATATTCAACAAATGAGTCAGAAATGTGACTGCATCGGCCACACCCTACAGAAAGTGGAACTCGATTGACAGGAACACAGAACTATTCATTTAAAGCAATTCATAAGATAATGCCTTCTGGGAGTTCACAATCCATATATCTATTTATAAATAATTGACATGTATTAGATTATAAAAGACAAATATATTTATTGGTGTGTGTGTGTGTGTGTGTGTGTGTGTGTGTGTGTGGTGTGTGTGTGTGTGTGTGTGTGTGTGTGTGTGTGTGTGTGTGTGTGTGTGTGTGTGTCTCAGATGAATATAGACTTAATACTACTGTTCAAAAGTTTACAAATAAATTCGTTAATACTTTTTCCACAAAAATATTAATGAGCACAACATTGATAATAATCATGAATGTTTCTTGGTCAATTCAGCATATCAGAATGATTTCTGGAGGATCGTGTGACACCGGACACTGGAGTAATGATAAAAAATTCAGCTAAATTGCATTTGAAAACATATTCAAATACACAGCCCTTATTTTAAATTGCAATACGATTTCACAGTATTATGTTTTTTACATTTGAGGTAGGCTATTTTTATCAAATTAATGCAGCCTGTGAGCATAACAAACTTCTTTCAAAAACATTTTTAAAAATCTTTGAACAGTGATAAGTTATATGCATATGTCAAACTTCAAGACTTTCAAAGTTTTAAAACAAGTCTGTCGCCAAACCATCATTCAAAGTTTGTAACCACACATTACCTTTAAGGACCATCTTCTCAAGCTTTACATTCAGCGAGAATGTCAATCACCAAACATGAAACTGTATTACAGCGAATGTGTTAAAGATATAATCGTTTCACAAAGATAACATTCAATATATGCAGTACTGAGAAATGTTTCCAGGGTCAGGACTCTTTAGTCAAGGGTGTTTACTGCTGAATCTTCATGCCAAGAGAGTTTGACAACATGGCATTATGTGCAATTTATGTCAGGCTCGGTTTTGTGTGTGTGTGTGTTTGTGTGTGTGTGTGTTTATAGGCAAGTGTCTATAAAAAAAGAGTGTGACAGAGATTGCATTCATATGTATGACCTTCCTCTTTAGAGGCACCGTCAAAGATCACAGTCAGTGTTGACAGAGATATTTCTCCCATGCATTGCAGTGGTGAGGGCTGCTGTCTAAATGCTTACTCACCAGGCGCCGACTGCACAGGCCGCCAGCAGAGCCAGCCAGTGGCCCTGAATGCCCTTTTGCTGACTAGACTCTAGCAGCCAATAAATGGAGCTGTCACTGCTGTCAATCTTGCTTTCTCTGACACAATCGCCCTATCACGCCCACACATGCCGTCCTGCCCGCCTCAATTATGTCCCTAAAAGGACAGCTTTCTCTGACAGCCCTGCCTATTGCACGACAAAACGCAAAAAATGGCCAATCATCTCATTCTCCGCCCTGGGGATTGAGAGAGAGAGAGAGAGAGAGAGAGAGTGAGAGAGAGAGAGAGAGAGAGAGAGAGAGAGAGAGAGAGAGAGAGAGAGAGAGAGAGAGAGAGAGAGAGAGAGAGAGAGAGAGAGAGAGAGAGAGAGAGAGAGGAGAGAGAGAGAGAGAGAGAGAGAGAGAGAGAGAGAGAGAGAGAGAGAGAGAGAGAGAGAGAGAGAGAGAGAGAGAGAGAGAGAGAGAGAGAGAGATTATAAAGATTATAAATTAAAGAGAATCTCTTCTCTTTATTTTATGCAATGTTATATTTAAATGTGTAGCTTAAAAATCAGTCTCTTTAATTTATTAAGAATATTATAAAAAAATAAATTTAGAAATATTATCATAAAATCTTTCCACATATGATGCACGTGATACTGTCAGTAAATTTATAAATGGGGTTAATCACATGCTATCTCACCATAAAATAAAAATAAA
Source organism: Pseudorasbora parva (assembly GCF_024679245.1). Lineage (NCBI taxonomy): Eukaryota > Metazoa > Chordata > Actinopteri > Cypriniformes > Gobionidae > Pseudorasbora > Pseudorasbora parva. The sequence continues at coordinate 21,695,549 of NC_090173.1, forward strand.
TAAATAAAATAAGTAAATAGACTGATGAAGAATTCACACAGCCTTGTACCTTCATACATCTCAGATTCTTGTGATTTTCATGGATAAGGGAGGAACATAGAGGAGGAAAGGCAAGCCAGGAACAAGGCCTCGGAACCTCCCGTCGGAGCCTGTCTGGTCCACCTGCGTTTTGATGCTCTATCGCCATCTACAGGATGAAAGGTTGATGTGCAGGTTTGCTATGGTAAAAACAGAAAATGATAACGTAGCCTACCAATGTAGGCTACAATGTTAAATTATATGCGTAAAATGTTTTTTCTATGTTAAAATGTTTGTTCTATTTGTAACATTAATAAAGAAATATATTTAAAACCTGCTCATAAAAAGTAATTTGATGTTTAGGCTCTTAATAAAATACACGTTTCCAATATAAGTTCCATTATGCCAAGGGCATTTCGATAACCGTGAACAACAAAAATAATCATACAAGTCTCATTTCAGATTTTTTAATATAAATTCACATTTTATGTCGAATTTCCCATACATTTTTTGTCGTCACTTTTTTATCAATTTAATGAATCCTTGCTGAATAAAAGTATTAATTTATTTTAAAAACATCTTACTGACTCCACATTTTTGAAAATAAATATATATAAAAACAATGAATAGTGCTGCTACCTCCAAGTGATTATTAGAAGATCCTACGTTCCACTTTCCGCTTTGTGGTTGAATAAGAAAGTAGCCTACATTGCCAGCTGGGAGGGTTACTTTAAAAATGGTAATCCAAGCACCACAATATATAATATAAGTAATGTAGCCTAATATGCTTACTTTTGGATTCATTTTTAATTTCACATATAAGTGAAAAGTAATATTTAGGAGAATGTTTGAGCATTCACCAGTAGGTGGCTTACGTGAGTTATCATGACTGGCAACAAAACTGCCAACAAATTATTGGGTCAGTAATTTCAACGGAATTCGCCGTTGGTGATATCCAGGTAATATCATCCACCCGCCACCCACTCAAACCTTTGATTTTCTCGGATTTAAATATCCGCACCGATCATCACAAAATAATTAAAAGATAAGTAAAAGCGTTTACCGTGAAATGAGAATTCCGTTTCTTAAAAAATCAACACATTTATGATTTATTTCATCTCTCATCGACCCACCTGCAATTAATTGGTATTTTTTATTACTTGGAATACATGCAACAGCTAACAAGGTAGGCTATCTGTATTTTGAGAAATTAATAATGGCCTTAAAATAAAAAATGATATAATCTGTGTGACATTACTTAAATGATACATTTGAGTAAATATTAGATAGCCTATAGGTTAGAACAACAAATATATAAAAAAAAAACAATCAATACTAACTATTTACATAATTGTAGCCTACTGGCCCCCCTTTTTTCTGTAAAACATTTAAAATAATGTTTCTCTAAGTGGCTATCTTGTCATCTTCCATCACGGAACCTTGGCGTTTGATACATAGGCCCCAAAGCCTACACAGGCTGACTGGCTCTCGGCCTTAAAACTTTATCATTTATTTCTCTAAATGACATCGCCTACACTTTCCTCTTGATTACTTTTCTGGTGACTATATACTCTGTGAAACCTCTCCATTTTACCGGTCTCCTCATATATTCAGAGGCCTGTCGCCGTGTTTACCCTTCGCGAGGATAAATCGTGTTTTTTCCTATCCCGCGCTTCCATCGTGCGCCGAGCTCGAGCGTTCCGAATGGCGCGAAGGTTTATTTGTTTAGGAAAGCGGCATTTATTTTCCGCGTGGTCTGTTTGGGCAGATGGCGGGTCTCGCCGCGCCAAGTGGACCCGGGTGTTTATTTGAAATGGGGCATGCGGCACGCGAGGGTATTGAGGAGTCCCGTGGACCATGTGTTTCTCTGTGCGCCCTGATTGGATGACGCGGAGTTGGCAGGCGACCTGACGAGAAACAGGAGACAAAATGGCGGGCCGTCTCTCTGTGAGCGTAGGCCTTCCATACGGCGCTGGGTCTGGTTAAAAGCGCCTGGCTTCATGGATGGTTTCATTTCATGAGATCTCGAGATCCAGCACAACACATATTTTAATATGATTTTAAGGCTACATGACAGCGCGATGTAATTTGGTACAATACAGGCTAGGACCCTGATAGTTAAATAACACAGGCCTCCAAAGTACAACATTCGGTTCTTCCAAGAAACGCACGATTAAAATAGTTAATTTCATATAGCCTACGCTATAAAAAAATAATAATTTTCAGCAGTTCGATTAATGGTTAATATTCAGTGTTAAAAGAATCTGGCCAGGAACATGAATGTCATGAACACTTGATTTATGAATTGTTAGTTATAGCTTGAAAAAGTTTTCATCAGTTATTTTATCTTCATTTTCAGGTGTAATTTTACTAATTCTGTTACCACATTTTGTTTCCATCTTTATCTTTCTATTAGACCCTACCACTGTGGTAAATAGAGAAATTGTTAAATTGTTCCGTGAATTAAAAGTGAAATTGTGTGTAGGCTACATTTTAGAAATTATGAAATACTTGTATTTTCTGTGAATGTGTTGAGTTGATAATCTATGTTTTAAATGATAAATATAACAGTAGCCTACATGTGTGTATTTTAAAAAAAATAATAGTAGCCTACATGTGTGTGTTTTTAAAAAAAATTGTTGGCGGTATAAAAACCCTTTCTTTTGTGTCGAAGGCCCATGATGATTGACAGCACACATTAAATTAACCACTCCCTATAGTTTTAGCCCTGCCCTGCATGTGGAACGTCATTTTTTAGAGGAACCAATCAGTAAAGAACCAATCCATCAATGTCAGCTCCTTAGCCAATCAGGGAGAGTATGCTAAACAGCTTTTAGCCAATCACACTCAGTTTGTTCATGCCATCTCCTATATATGCAGCAACCCCTTGCTGTGCTGGATGATTTGACTGAAAATCTGAATGGGATAAGTTACATGACTTGTGCTCCTGTTCTGGTGATTGTGGATTTTAACTCCTGCAAAGAAAGCAAAGGAATTATTTCAGATTATTGAACTCTGATGATTGGCTTGGTTTGAACATCTCGCAGAAATTAGTCATAGTCGCAAATACACAATATCTAAAAATACAAACACACATTGGAAGACTGGACCTTTGACAGAACATTCATTTTTTTGTGTATTAATACATATTCAATTCCCTCACTTACAACACAGTCTCTTTCACATGACGCTATTCACTCCATCACCTTTTCCAAAAAGACCAGCCGTTACATTTCCCCATGTCAAGCATGACGCTCTGCCAACATGTGAATTATGAGGAACAGTTCAAAGGTCTCACCATATGCCAACTGGCTTCTATGATGTTAAAAAAGCAATGTGACATCAGCGTTGTTGCCTATTTCCCAGATGCCATTTATACCCAATTATGGGTGACCATTTGACCAATCGATGTTTCAGAATTGAACCCCCTCATAATTCATTAATTTCTACAGTCAACTTGATGTTTTGATCAATATTACTATAGCATATGATTTTCTTAAAGCTCACCTTTATTTAAATAATGCACACCATGTTTGATGTATTTATTACTTCATACTTTGTTTTGTCAATGTTTATCCAGCCATATAGCCTGCATATACAGTAAATGCCAGGGTCAAGCATTAACGGGGGATCAAGCCTAAATGTCAATTTGAAATTTAAATACTCATAAATCTCTTTTTATTTGTACACTGTAAAAAATGATATGATCAATAAGTTATGGCAACCTATGTTTTTACATTGCTTTAACTTATCAAAGTTAAGCAATGTTATACAATAATCAACTGATTTTAAAGTAAGTTTATGTTAAGTTGAAATGACTTAAATACCAAGTTAATTGTACTTAAATATTTAAAGAAACAACTTATTTACATTGTCAAGTCTGATATTGTTCTTTATGTTATACTCTCAGCCTATATTTATTGTCACATAAAATATGTTAAAATGTACTTTGTTTTATTAGTAAGAGCCTAATGACAACATCTGGTTCACATTGTGAATTCATTTTAGTTAACTGATTGAGTTTACTTATTTGACATTGTACATTATTAGAATAAATATATATCCTCATAAATGTACAAAAAATAACTTTGGACAAATATTTTACCTTAAATTATTATAATATATATTTTTTTCATTTCAAATTCAGCAGGTGTTTAGTAAAGTGACGAGGTGCGACCATGTGAAGTGCAAAATAGTTCAGTCTCCCTTCAGAAGTTTAAGTTGGTGTCAGGCCATTGAGGAACTTCAAGTCACCATTATTTATTTATAGTGCTTTAAATTGTTCTGAAGCTGCTTCACAGTAATAAACATGAAAGTAACCGAATTAATGATGTAAGCTTCATCAAATATGAGACAGATTCAAACTCTGCTGTAATAAAGGTTCTTTATTACACTGTAAAAAAAGAAAGACAAAAGAGAGAACTTAAAAGTTTAAGGTAACCAGCTACAGAACATTTTTGAGTGGATTTAATACATTTGTTTGAGTTACTTCAACTTTTTTCATGTTAAATAGTTTGAATTTTGGATTTTTTACAGTGTAACATTCATCCAGAACCTTTAAAAAACATGGAACCTTTCCATTGTGAGGTTCTTGATAGTGGAAAAAAGTTCTTTAGATTAATACAGTTTTCTTCACACTAAGAAAACAATGGGTTATTTTAAGATCTGTTCACTTCAATGGCACAAAATATGGTTCCTCTGCATGGCATCGCTCGGGAAAAAAATTAACTTTTTGGAAACTTTATTTTTAAGAGCGTAAGCTAGCAAGATAATATGTCATTATTCAGTTCAAAGACAATTAAATTCCATAAATCATTATGAAACTAGTGTAATTCTGCTGTAAAGCAACTCTACAAGAAGATAGTGTCGTTATTCAGATTCATCCAACATGTCAGTGCAGTCAATTCGATAAAATGGCTGAATTTTAAGGTGGAAACCGTACGGACTTCTATTAGGATTAGGGTTGGATAGAAGTGTCAAGCCAATCATTTTCAAACTATTCTCCTAAAAAAAACATAATTTCTATAAAGTGGTTTGTTTTACTGGAGACAAGTTGAGGCTATAGTAAGAGTAACCCTATAGCCATCACACTTGACTGAAAGCTATCAGTTCTGAATCCACCTTTCTGCGTCTGTGATTCTAAGGCCTTCAAAGTGCCAACTCCATGCCTGAATTATGAATGTTATGAGCTTATATGAAAGCATTTCTTTGAATACATAAGTGCAATAGCTTTATGTCATTAATTCATGAGTTTATCTTTCATCGTGTCAATAAACTACTCAGCAAAGGACAAGCAAGATCAGTTTTCTCATGTCAAAAAAGTGAGAAAAATATTCTCAAGGTTAAGTCCTTGAGGAAACTAGCGTGCAGTTGTGACCTCGCTGAGGGCTGTATTTCGGGACGAGCCCACAGCGTTGCGTGTCTCTGTCCCATGAAGATGTCTGTGACAGATGAAGGGACGTTCTTTCATCTGGCGCTTCTTCACTTTGAAGCACTTTGTGAGAGCAGCTGCAAGCGATCTGAAATCTATTAACACCCGCTACTCTCTTAAAAACACATTTCCTGAGGATGTGAAGATGCAGCCACACATGTGTCATGCGTTCGCTGCGTGACCCCTCCGTATAATTACATGCAGGAAACATGGTGGCATAAATGATAGATTTCAACAAGGGTTAAAAATACATGTTTGGGAGAATGGATGCTGTAAAGAGATGCTGGGTTGTTGGTCTTTAGATGATCTCACATCCCAGCTATGATGTTCAGCTCATTTAATCTTAAAACACTGCAGCCAACAAACCAACCTTACCAGGCTGAATGTCTAAATTTAAGACGTATTCAATATATAGGAAGAGAATATGTAATGATATGCAAAACCTAGCTAATCTTGCTTTAGGTGGTGAGAGTCTGGCTTTTTCAAGGGGACAGTGTAGATTTTCACTTGTCCACTAGATGGCGCAACCGACAAACATATTACAATCATTGCTCAGATTTGGGTCCATATTGACATGACAGCATTATGCAGTTGCTGCAGATCTCCCATTCCACCCTATCCCAAATGAGCTATATTGGATTGAGATCTGGTGACTGTGGAGGCCATTTGAGTTTAGAGAACTCATTGTCATTTTCAAGAACCCCGTTTGAGATGATTTGAGATTTTTGACATGGCATGTCATCCTGCTGACCTTCAGAAGATGGGGCAGCCGTGGTCATAAAAGGATGGACATTGTCAGCAACAATCCTAATATAGGCTGTGGGGTGTGGAGGTTAAACAATGCTCAAATGGTTCTTGGGCCCAAAGGTGCCCAAACTGTGACCACCAGCACCAGCCTGAACTATAGATATGAGGCAGGATGTATCCTTGTTATTTTAAGTCAAATTCTGACCCTTTATCTGAATGTCGCAGCAGACACTGAGACTCATCAGACCAGGCAACGTTTTCCAGTCTTCTATTGTCCAATGTTGGTGGGTCTACATAAATCATAGCCTGTTCTCAGCTGACCTCAGCTGATCTGATCTTCTAGCCTAGGTTCGGCATGTTGTGCATTCAGAGATGCTCTTCTGCAGACCTCGGCTGTAACAAGTGGTTATTTGGGTTACTGTTGCCCATCCATTAGCTGGAGCCATTCTGGCCATTTTCCTCTGACCGGCATTTTCTGCCGCTCACGGCACTGTGACAAAAAAAAGGCAAATTCTGCAGTACAATCGACTGGGATGTTTAAGTTATTTCAACTTAAATTATGTTAAACTGACTTTAAAAAAGGAGTTACATCTTGTATAACTAATAAAAATAAGTTTAACATTTCTTAACTTATTTTGATGAGTTAAAACAATGTAAAAACATATGTTGTAATCACTTATTAAACATATCATTTTTTACAGTGTGGATTTTCTTTTTTCTTTTTCCAGATAATTTAAACCCTAAAGATGGTTGTGTGTGAAATCCCATTGATTCCATTTTCTGAAATACTCAGACCGCCTGTGTGATATTTGCACCAACAATCATATCACATTCAAAGTCACTTGATCACAGTTTAATGCCATTCTGATGCTCAGTTGGATATTATGGTTATTATATGTGCAAAACACACACACACACACACCTATATATATATATATATATATATATATATATATATATATATATATATATATATATATATATATATATATATGTGTGTGTATATATATATGTGTGTGTACATATGTCCTCATATTTCAAATAACTTGAAAAACATACAAAATTATGTTTTTTTTTTGTTTGTTTTTTTGAGAAAGTAAAGATGCAGAATGTTTCCTGTGGTGGGTATAGGTTTAGGGGTAGGGGCAGTGTAAGGGGATAGAAAATACGGGTTGTAGGCTACGGTATAAACGCCATTACTATAGAAACCACATAGACGTGTGTGTGTGTGTGTGTGTGTGTGTGTGTGTGTGTGTGTGTGTGTGTGTGTGTGTGTGTGTGTGTGTGTGTGTGTGGCCTAATTTGGATACAACATCTGTCTGTGATGGGGGAACTTCAGGATATGGGGAAAAGAACACATGATTTATGGTTATAGCCAGGCACAAATGCATCAACAGGTGAAATACAGCAATGCCAACATTCTAGGCTCTTTCTTTCTTTCTTACAAAACACTAAATTTACCTAATTTACAAAGATAAATACATGCACAAATAAGTAAAAAGATGTTGGCATTACTGTGCCGGCACAATAACAACATAATGAGCCCAAGGTCTGACTTAAACAAAGAAATTGGATATTAAAGGAAGAAAGTTGCATTACCATACCACGGGGAGAACATAAATATATAGTTTATTAAAAATATAATATTTTTTTTTAAAGCAAGCAAAATAGAAAGTAATCAAAGTTAACTAGATCGCGCAGTTCTCTGACCTTCAGCGCTCGCGCTGTGATAGTGAGCGCGGCCATGTCACGTGGCCACGAGGCACCTAAATATCCAGTGCTTTCTCTCTCAATATTTCTGTAGATCGATGCGTTTTTTTTAAACCAACCTTCTAAAATTAAAACTAGTTGCGGACATAAATTGTAAATAGTCTAAGATAGCCCGTTGTAGCCGATAAACTTTAAAAAAATTAAATGTTAAAAAGAAAAAGTTAAAGCTATAGGCCTACATCTTAGATGCAAGATGATACAATTTGTATCTGTATCTGTCATTTTTAGTCCGCGTTGGGATATAATCTTATTTACATTTTGTTAGCTGTAAATAGGCTATTATGCGAAACAGCAACATAGGCTACGATTTAGTTTAGCAATTTGTCACAATTTTGAGTCTCGATATTTGTTAAATCTGTGTTTCCAACATGATTGGGTATTAATAAACTCCTTTTCGTTCGTTTCGTTTCGGTTTAAAATAAAATAAAAGGCTATAACGATAGAAAAAAATAGGTCTCCGTAACAGAACTGAACCTGCATTCATGCGGCTTTCAACATCTCAAGACAACAATGCTCTAGAATTAATTTAGACTTTAGTACACACGATGGGGTCTTCTTCTTCTTCATGTTGTGTTGAAAATGAGTTTTGGTGTCAGTGATTAGGCTACCTATTACAATTAGCTAATAATATTTAAGAAGCAAGTAGCCTAATTTAACTGCAATATTAGCTATTAGGCTATTTTATTCATTTTAAGGTCGATGAAGAATTTATGCAAGAATAATGCTTAGGCTACTATTTTAAATTATCTGTCATTATTAGGCTATTAAATTATTCTTAAGTCCTACTGTAGCTACTGTCTAATAAGCATATTTTGTGTATGCTTATAAGTATAGGTCATATATTTATTGCAGCCGTTTATGTAGGCTAATTTGTGTATCCTCGTGTTATTTTTAGTTGTTTTTTATTTTATTTTATTGCCTCAATTATTAAATTACCACAGTTAGTTTAATTATCCCTAATAACATCTATTAATGATATTTATTTGACCTCTAAAATAGGCTGCTTAACATTTTTAACTATTTTTTAGAATTGATTTAATTGTATATAACCTTTCATTAGGCCTATCTCGTTTATAAAATATGTTTAAAGGCCTATAAGGAAATAGGATTGAATTTGAAGTTTAATTTAGTGCTATAGCAGTCTGATTCGACAGGCATGGTTGTCTACATTTCGCTTTTATTCCGAAAAGAAGGCATCAAATGTGATTGGGTGTTGAATGTCTCCTCCGCTTTCAAACGTCAACACCCACCTTTAGTCACCGTGACCAGTCCCGCTTTGACAATTCCACACCAGGCGATCCCATTGGCTTCAGTCGTGTAGGTGGAGACTCAGCCTTGCGATTTCCATTGGCCTACGCCATCCAATGGCACACGAAGCCACGCCCTCCCCTCCCCTAAATTATTATTCAAATGCATGGGCATTTGTACAGAATATTCATGATGAAACAAACCTGAATGGCCCAGATTGACTCTTCTCCAACCAATAGGGAGGCGGCGTCGTTATCGCGCTGTCATGCAGATAGAAATGACCCGACAAATGCTAGGCTATAGAAAAACATTTTTATTTGCTTTTAGTCACACGTTCGTCCGTAATTATTTCCGAAAGCATGGTTTAAAGACATTAAACAAACTCAGTAGACACACCCAAAGTTTATTTTACGAGAAAATAAATCCAATTAAATATATTCTCTTTTATGTGTAAAATTTTACTTAGTTATTTAATTATATTCATTGTATTACATTTCATAATATTGCAAAATACATTTAAAACAGAAAGCCTAATGTAACAGAACTTGTGAATTATACTAGCCTATACTTTATGGGAAAAAAAAGGTTGTAAAGCAGCCATGACTTAAAAACAACAATGACAAAATTGACACAACTTAGACAAACGTAAAAAAAAAAGTAATGATCTGTGATTATATCACGGGTCATGCTAAAACAAAATATGACTAACTCCTCTAAACAGCATTATATCAATGTGCATTAGTTTAAAACAAAACAATTTGTAATAGCTTTAAAGCAGCTTTGGAAATAGACATTGTGTATTGACAGGTAGCAAAACTGCATTTCATATTTAAAAAAACAGAAATGACCCAATTTTGACAAAAATATAAATATTTCGGCACTAAACACAAGATGCAAATGCTTGCACCCCTTCTATAATTAAATTACAAATCATTAAAAACGAAAATACAAAATAAAACAGAAAATTCCCTTTTAATAAATTACAGACTCCTTCAAGATATTTTATTTTAGAATCGACCACTTGATCTGCTCCTTAGCTGACTGTAACACCTGAAAAATCAAACAGAATTTCAGTGAACATTCATTTGAGTTCTTAATGTGATTTTCACATTCCTTCCATATAATGCCAGTAACAATAATAAAAGCCCTCACCAAATCAATGCAATATAGTTGTAAAGCACCATTTTCAATTTCTCTGATTTTGTATTTTCTAGCTACATAAACACCATTATGAAATTAAATATGCAATTAAATAAATGTGCACAATACTCGAACGAATAGTGCAATGATGAGGTGTACTATATTTTTTTAATGACCAAAGTTCCCCAATAAACTAACATGTTTATATGATGGCCACAAGGGGGCATCTGAAGACCACGTTGGACTCGGACGTTTCTTTACAGCTGTCTCTTTCATAATTAAACTTCAATTTAGATTAGTTTCATTCCCATATCTATGATACTACATCTCTGTTGTTACTCTATCAAAATGTTTTAAAGATTTACTCAAAATATCAAAAGTTTAACTACAATTTAAGCATGAGTTAAGCAATACAGTGTTCATGCACTTACATTAGAGGTGAGAGCCAGTTTCTCAGTGATGTGCTGTCAAGGTTAGAGTTAGTAGTAAAGATTAGCGAGATATGCAAAGATATAATGATGTTAATGACAGTGCGGGCATTAATGAGTTAGACAGAAAGCGAAACATTTCAGACTTTTTGGTTTGGACCTTTAAAATGTTTCACAATCATGTTAACAGGTGGGGGAAAAAATGCATCATCATAGTGTCTGTGCATGTGTGTGTGTGTGTGTGTGTGTGTGTGTGTGTGTGTGTACCTGTGCCACACTCTGTTCTGATAATGGGTTGTCATCTGCCTGCAAAGTAAAAATCAGAGAGAAAAAAAATCACAATTAAAAAAAATAACCAACAAAAACAACCAAGCCAGACATAATGTGCGATATGTTTCAAACTGAGGTTATACCTCATACCAAAGTGAGGGTTAAGATCAACAGCACACCACAACTCATCTGCCACTACTGTTAAACCAACCCGATCACACATATGATATGACACGCGCTTGGGTAGGTTTAGGGTGGTGGGGCGTATATATGACACGCGCTTGGGTAGGTTTAGGGTGGTGGGGCGTATATATGACACGCTCTTGGGTAGGTTTAGGGTGGTGGGGCGTATATATGACACGCTCTTGGGTAGGTTTAGGGTGGTGGGGCGTATATATGACACGCTCTTGGGTAGGTTTAGGGTGGTGGGGCGTATATATGACACGCGCTTGGGTAGGTTTAGGGTGGTGGGGCGTATATATGACACGCTCTTGGGTAGGTTTAGGGTGGTTGGGCGTATATATGACACGCTCTTGGGTAGGTTTAGGGTGGTGGGGCGTATATATGACACGCTCTTGGGTAGGTTTAGGGTGGTGGGGCGTATATATGACACGCTCTTGGGCAGGTTTAGGGTGGTGGGGCGTATATATGACACGCTCTTGGGTAGGTTTAGGGTGGTGGGGCGTATATATGACACGCTCTTGGGCAGGTTTAGGGTGGTGGGGCGTATATATGACACGCTCTTGGGTAGGTTTAGGGTGGTGGGGCGTATATATGACACGCTCTTGGGTAGGTTTAGGGTGGTGGGGCGTATATATGACACGCGCTTGGGTAGGTTTAGGGTGGTGGGACGTATATATGACACGCGCTTGGGTAGGTTTAGGGTGGTGGGGCGTATATATGACACGCTCTTGGGTAGGTTTAGGGTGGTGGGGCGTATATATGACACGCTCTTGGGTAGGTTTAGGGTGGTGGGGCGTATATATGACACGCTCTTGGGTAGGTTTAGGGTGGTGGGGCGTATATATGACACGCGCTTGGGTAGGTTTAGGGTGGTGGGGCGTATATATGACACGCTCTTGGGCAGGTTTAGGGTGGTGGGGCGTATATATGACACGCGCTTGGGTAGGTTTAGGGTGGTGGGGCGTATATATGACACGCTCTTGGGTAGGTTTAGGGTGGTGGGGCGTATATATGACACGCGCTTGGGTAGGTTTAGGGTGGTGGGGCGTATATATGACACGCTCTTGGGTAGGTTTAGGGTGGTGGGGCGTATATATGACACGCTCTTGGGCAGGTTTAGGGTGGTGGGGCGTATATATGACACGCTCTTGGGTAGGTTTAGGGTGGTGGGGCGTATATATGACACGCTCTTGGGTAGGTTTAGGGTGGTGGGGCGTATATATGACACGCGCTTGGGTAGGTTTTAGGGTGGTGGGGCGTATATATGACACGCTCTTGGGCAGGTTTAGGGTGGTGGGGCGTATATATGACACGCGCTTGGGTAGGTTTAGGGTGGTGGGGCGTATATATGACACGCTCTTGGGTAGGTTTAGGGTGGTGGGGCGTATATATGACACGCTCTTGGGTAGGTTTGGGGTGGTGGGGCGTATATATGACACGCTCTTGGGTAGGTTTAGGGTGGTGGGGCGTATATATGACACGCTCTTGGGTAGGTTTAGGGTGGTGGGGCGTATATATGACACGCTCTTGGGTAGGTTTAGGGTGGTGGGGCGTATATATGACACGCTCTTGGGTAGGTTTAGGGTGGTGGGGCGTATATATGACACGCGCTTGGGTAGGTTTAGGGTGGTGGGGCGTATATATATATGACACACTCTTGGGTAGGTTTAGGGTGGTGGGTTCGTATGTATAATACGCCATAAAATGCGTGTCATATGCACGCGAAAAACTGCGTTTTTCCATAAACACATTTGTCAGAAACTAGAGCTTTAGATTAGACCTTATTTTAACTGTATTTGTATTTTTAACTATTTTTTGAAGCGGGACAGTGTCTTCCCCCTTGTACTTGAGTAAAAAAATCCAGTATAAAAGAGCATAAATCAGATTTGTGGACTTCTGAAATCATGCCCCGGTCATTGACTGAGTGAGTTTATGTGAGCGTAACTCAAAGATGTGACTCAGTGTCTCCCACTCCACAGCAAAAGGTTTACGGTCAAATGTCAGCGGGACATTTTCGTAATATTGATCGGCTACCTCGCTTACAACTGTTCCTCTTGTGAGCCTCACACACACTTGTGCATGCCATGCAGTTACCTGCCCACTCTCTTACCCTTATCCCTCTCTCTTTCTCTTTCTCTCTCTGTCTCTCCTGCTCTAAAGCTGAAGAAGAGAGGAAGGGGGGCTGAAGGAGAGCTAAAGTAGCTGCCGGCTCTCTCTTTGGCCCTCCACGTTACCAGTGATGTAATCAAAAAGGACGAAGGCATACGCTTGCTCCGACAAACACTGACAGGGCAAGAGAGGGGACATTTAGTTTGCCTGCGTGTATCTATGTGAAAGGGACACCTTAGTTATAGAATAATGGAATGGACCCTTCTGTTTATGTCTCTTTCACATTCTACACATAAAATAAAATACAAATAAAAACCTCAAACTGGTCAGACAGAAAAGGGAACTTCATGTCAAGCTGATATTATTTGAAAAGGTAATTATAAAGACAGGAAGCAGTGATTCTGGGTATAAAAAAGGCAAGCTAGAAACTGCGCTGACATGCAGTATACTTATTGATCCTATCTGACACATGTCTGAGCTCTAGGAGCATTGTGAAGCACAACTCAGAGATACAGAAAACAAGCATTGACAGTTCATTACACAATTACATATCGATCTTTGATACAGTCTCTTACCCTGTAGTTGACCTTCTCAATGACCTGTTGGGGGTCACTCTCCAGGATCACCCTGTTGACAAGTTGAGCATTATCTAATTATTGAGAATTAATAATAATATATATTTTTAATTCCATATTGCTTGATGGATTGTGATGGAGAAGAACCATCATTTATAATTTAATCTAAAAAAGTGTTTTAAAATCACAAAATAAAATCAGCCTGCTGTCATTTTACCAGTTACTGGTATATTTACTCTAAATAAAACGTAAGGTTTAAATTTAAAAGTACATTTGTTTTCCTTTATCAGTTATTTTTCTGGCATCAAAGATCGTGTCGGAGGATTATATGTTTTTTTAGAGCATTTGACAGCAGTTTGTTTTGTAAACCAGGTACAATGTAATGAAGAGTTTGCAAAGAAGCTTTTGTTGAAAGATGAAGCAGCTAAACTGTATTAAATCTGGCAGCAGCTGCATCACAAACAAGTAAATTATTGCATAATGCTTTTTCTGTAAGACGGTTGGATACTGTTTTCAAATCACTTACTCACGTGCAATAGTGGATGCTATTTCGTATACAGTGACATTAGCCAATCAATCATAAAAGTGGCCATATAGTGACAAGCCTTAAAGAAGCCCCTTAAAAACAGATCACTTCAGACAGAGGATCAGAATCAAGGTTGAAAATAATTGTAATAATGTATTAACATTATAAGAGAACCTCAAGGAACATATTAAAATAAAATCCATGTCATGACCTCTTTAACTATATTGTGTCACTGTATTATTGTGGTAGGCCTATAATTTATTTGTTTTTATCTGTTATTTTACTTAATAGCAAATATAGATTAAATAGATTATTTTAAATGTATTTATTATATTTAATATATTGTTATGGGGTGCCTGAATTGGCCAAGTGCACCCACCACACAGATCCATATTACAATTTATGCAATTAAGAACAGAACATACACACTACCATTCAAAAGGGTCAGTAAAAAACTTTACTTATATACTATACTAAACAATATTAGTATATTGAACTTTCTATTCATCAATAAATCCTTAAAAAGTATACTACGATTTTCAAGTTTCTGTTTTCAAGATTAATAATCATGTAACACTGAAGACTGGAGTTATGATGCTGAAAATTCAACTTTGATGACAGGATTACAGTTTAAAAATTGTATCAAATAAATGCAGCCTTGGAGTAGAAAATCCTAAATAAAATCCTAAAACATAAATCTTACTGATACCAAACTTTTGAATGGTAGTATGTTCTCTTGCTGTTCTCAGCTAATTGAATGTGCAGGTCTTAGAAGAAGAGAATCATTTATCATTTAATATTTACCCTCCATCGATGATTTCATCCACCACTAGGAACACTCCGTCCATATTATCCAGCAGAGTCCTTTTCTCCACATTCTTCCTGTTGGAAAAGAACCAGGCACCTGAGCACACAAGTCTTCTATCCTTGACATCTTGGGCTGCACAGTTTCTATGGCTACCACAAAAGGCTTGCATGCCAGGAATTCTGTGAATTCTGACATGAATTAGCCTAAAGGGCAGCTGGAACAGCACATGGTATCAATGGAACTGTTCTTAAATATCAAAACATGCAATGGCCTCGCTGTTGTCCTAATATTACATGGCCTCAGATTTCATAAACTACTGTTCAAAATATTTATATGTGTATATTTTTTTCATGCGTCTTTTTTCAAGAAGTCTATTATGCTCATCAAGGCTGCATTTATTTAATCATATTACATGATTACAATTATTAAGTAAAAGTTACATGATTACAATTTAAAGTAAAAGTTTTCTGTTTTATATGCATGCAAAATACTAATAATAATTTGATAAATTCATGACATATTTCACTTTATTCTATAAAATCATTTTTTTTTATAATACATTTTTAGTACATTTAAATAATACATATTATTTTATGTTTTGTTATCTTAAACGCTCAAAGTGTCAGGTGGTGCAACTGTTTGAACAAATGAACAGACTACTATATAACATGAGGCCTGTTGCATAAAGCTAGTTGAACAAACTCTGAGTTTCAGAGTAGGTTTAGAGTTGATAAATCCAACCTGGTTTATATCAAGTTCAACCGTTTCTCAAAGCTTGGTATAAACTTTCTCTGTCAACTCAGGTTTAATCCAGAGTTACCGATTAACTCTGAAGCGCGTGCGCCTGAAAGTGTGACACGTGCGGCAAACAGCCAATCACAGTGTCCGTTTGATTCACTTCTCTTCTGAAGATTGAGAGATCGTTTTGCAAATTATCATGAAATGTGTTTACAAAGCAGGAATAAACACTGCTGCTGCAGCGGCAGTTTGAGAAGCACCATAAAGAATATCTGACTATATCAATGCATGACACAAATCAAAGAAATATGCCTAATAATTATAGGTTCACAAAGAGCTCAAATGAATACACGTTATTTAAAAGAATTATGAACCCATGTATTATATTTACTATTTGGCTACTTGTCAATCAATATAGTATTTATATGAACATATTATATTAATTAAAAGTGATCATAATTCATATAATGTAAATATAATAAATAATTAGCACAAAAAGATTTTTAGAGAATTTAAAGAATTAGCACCACAATTTTATTTCTGAAGTTTTCTCATTATAAACTGCTCTAATTTGGAGATACAGGGGGTGTGGCTTTATTGTGTCTTTACTTATAGCTGATTGGTCCAGTTTGGGTTTGTGATCTCTAACCCAGAATAAAACCATGCAGTGTAAGTTACCATGGTAATGAACACTGCTAAAAACCAATCCATCTTCTTGAGCCTGAAAAACTAGAGTTTGCTCAAACTAATCTCGAACTTACCTGGGTAACAAATGAAACCAGCTTTGTGCAACAGGCCAATAATGTCATCTTAATAACAACACATTCAAAACGAAATACTATGGCATCATTTTAGATTTGAAACCTATAAATACATTTTATAAATATCAGTCATTTTAGAGCCATTCAGATAATTGAAAAACTTTTGCACAGCATTTTGTATATTCTCAAATGTCAGGGTGGCACAACTGCAAGCATGGCTCTTTTATTATGAATTGACAAGTTGATAACAGTAAACATGATAATGCATCATCCAGAAGACCCCAACTGATCCTTGTGGCAGAGTGAAAAGGCTTGGAGATCTCTCTCAAATACTGGTAAAAACTGCTAAACTCAAGAATGGCTAGGTTGATTCACTTTCCATGTCAGGTGGTACAACTATATTATATACATACAACTACTTGGTTGTACTGCCTGACATAAAAACAGTCAAAAAATTAAAGGGTAAACACTTTGAAATGTTGTTTAACAACTAAAACATGCTTTAAAAAAATGCATTACATTAAAATAGGGCCTGAACTCACCTCAACATCTGACTGAGAGACTCAAACAAGCAGTTCAGCACTGCCATTAACATGAGCTGAGGATTAGACAAATACAGGAAGAGAGAGAGACAGACCGAAAAGGAAATGGGATGAAACATTACTGACTTTTTGTTATATCTGTATCCTCTTAGACACACAAAAAAGACAGCAATGTCAAATATTGTCTAAAAAAATTAAATTAACAGCTCACTATAATGGTCAGAAAGAATTACTGTCACATGCAAAATGAGTGACAAGATTATAGTTTGGACAACATTTGGATGTACAACACGACTTACCTCATTCTCCTGAGCGCTGCCAACTACATAGAAGAACAAGTCTATGCTGCTCTTGTAGACTATCGTCATCCCTTCTACGAAGGCAATCTCATCTGTGGACACACAAATGAACAATTGTATGTGTGTGCATTCGTTATTGGCTTATCCCGATTCACTATGGTAAGCCTATTATAAGTGTTTGTATTTGAGACCTTACGGGATGTTTTTGTGGGAAATTACAAACATATATCACTCACCCGTGTGTCTCGTCATATCTTTGAATAGAGAAGTTGATCTTGCTACTTTGACGTGCGTATAGTGCGGGAGCGGCATAGGTTAGTTGTCACAACGAGCGAGAAGGTAAATGGAGCAGGTAAATCTCAAACCTCCAGGAAAATAACCCGTTTATAAAAACACAGAACAGAGGGGAGTCTGCTGGTAAAATAAAAACGTGAAAAAGCTCGTAATAAAACCCGAATCAACATATTTTCATTGTTGGCGAGAACTGAGGGATTTGACATGTTGTAAA
Organism: Pseudorasbora parva; assembly: GCF_024679245.1. Taxonomy (NCBI): domain Eukaryota; kingdom Metazoa; phylum Chordata; class Actinopteri; order Cypriniformes; family Gobionidae; genus Pseudorasbora; species Pseudorasbora parva. The sequence goes on from NC_090173.1 coordinate 21,713,650, forward strand.
AGTAACGCGAGTCAGGTATTTTATTTGACAGATACATTTCCATATGTTGCTCTCTAACAGAGCTCATGTCAAACAGGTGTGCCAGTTTTTCAGTCTGGTTGAGAGCACCTGGAGATTCAGTTTGGTGCTCACACTGCACATAGTGTGATCCATTAAATATAACTACAACAAAAAATTATAATATAATTATTGCACTTTAATCAGGTTCAAGTAAGTCTAAAACACCACAGACACTTTTCAACTTTTTTATTGGCATATTTTGCTAAATTTAGATTTGGCGATATGACTCTAATGACTTCTAAATTCCTGATCCTTTCATGAGCTCCATGAAAAGCCAAGACTGGGAAGAACAGCAGCTTCTAGCATAAATCCCCCATTGAGAACAGAGCATGCATCAATGACAACAGAATGACATTGATTAGGTTAAACAATTTAAGGAGGAGCTGGGGTGGAGGTGGGTTGCAAAGCAGTGTGTAGTGGAAGCAGCCAAGCAGGCAGACTGAACTGAAGCCGCGCTTAAGTAGGCACCCTGTTTGAGAGTTGCCAATTGAGTGCATAGGAATTGGATCAGATAATAAAGTTGGGGTTGGAATTTTCCCAATCAGCTGAAAGCAAAGCTTGACTATGTGGCCTGTCTGAACTAACGCAGAATGCTTGACTTTATTTTTTAACAAAAATAATATATAACCTGTGATAATACAAATATAGTATACCTTAAAATACTGTATAATACTAATATTAAACCCCTTTTTTTATTAACCCCCTTGAGCCGTATGGTTTACTTTTATAATGAATGGCTTCAAATTTTGGGCTGCCATTTTGGAAGAGCCAGGATATAACTATGATTGCATTCGTCTGAAAGATGTCATATAAACCTATAGGATGGCTTGATGGTGAATCATGGCCTAATTTTCAGTTTTGGGTGAACTATACCTTACATTTACATTTACATTTAATCATTTAGCAGACGCTTTTATCTTTAGCAGACGCTTTTATCGTCTTTTAAAAACTTTTCGGTGTTTTAAAAACACCGAACCGAGGGGAGTCTGCTGGTAAAACAAAGTAAAATCAATTTTAGTAACATTACTGAAAGAGCGCTTTGTTCTTAATTTTGATAAAAACCTTGCCAGAACGTTAGCTAAACTTCTGAGATCATTCCCTGTTAGCTGGGTTGAATGAGACAGTAAAAATGCGTAAAGTCAATATACAGCACAATTTTTAAATAAGGTCCAGTGAGTGCATTTGATAGAAGTTTCTGGGGATAATTCAAGATGAGTTTGTCTATTAATATGTACCAGGAAATCTGAGCCCAGATAAGTGTTTTACTTTGAGATGCTGTGCTAAAAGGCAGAGGTGTCTAATTACTAAAAGTTTCATGTGAAGCAAAACCTTTGGAGGTCAGAAGCTATATCTGCCCCTTTTCAGTCACGAATAACTCAACAAATCAGACAGTTTTACCTTTCATCGGGTTCACCTTTAAAAGAGAAATACAGGTGTATATTTTGACCAAGCTAAAACAGTTAACACCTAAACAGGTGAAAGGATCAGGGTGGTTGTGTTATCCTGGTACATACTCCTTCACCCCACAGGGCAAGTAACAGAAACATTTATGAGTTCTAGAACAGGTTCTCCACCCAGTTTTCCAGTAATCTGACCTGCAAGCCCCGGAGGAACCTTCCAAATTCAAGCTCTAATGACCAAGAAAAACGGTAAACTAGTCTGAAACTTGATCTGGGACACTTCTTATTTTACTTAAGAGAGTGAATCTGGTCCTAATCGACACAATAAAGTCTCTAAAATCCCCTGAATTTAGAAGGAAACACTGATCTGAAGAGAAGAGCTTGAGTTGGAACGTAAAGCAGCCCATCAGGTCTACTCACACCTAGCAATACACCTGGCAGTATCCCAGCTAACAGGCAAAGTACTCAGAACTTGAGCTTATGTTCTGACAAGGTTCTCACAAAGTTATAAACAAGCATTCTTCCAAAAAGCGTTAATGGAATATTCATCCAAAATTACCTGGTCTTTGATTACAAAACATTCCTTTAACAACATTAATGCTTTTAAATAATAAACTTACTGTCAGCTTTATGTGTTTTGTCGAAGACATTCTTTTCAAAGTTCTTCTGCTCTTTCATGGAAGGGTAGAGTTCTGGATCAAAGTACTGTAATCAAAACATGAGTACATATATAATTGCACAGCAGTTAATCATGATAATTTATGTGTAAATAGCAATCATTTCCATCTTCTGTAAAAAGAAAGAATACGAAAAGGGGAAAGGGGTCTAAGCACCTTTGAAAGCAGTCTGTTTCCATCGTTGTCTGTGATGAAGACGGCCTTCACTGTGTACAGCGAGGGTTCCTGCACAGTTGAGGAAAAAATCAACATTATTTTCATGCATTTAACATTATGGGACTTTGTTGTATCTATGATGACATAAATACACCTTAAAATGCATCATGCCTACAGGCAGAAAAAAAGGACTATGAAAAAAAAGAGAGAAGATCCAGAAGAGGCTGTTTGTTGGCTTTCCCTCGACTGCGTCCAGCCGGGCCAAAGTTCTGTCATGCACTGACTACCACTGATTCAAAGTCTGAGTGTATCACAGAACTTGAGCCAGGCGAACAGAAGGAGAAAAAAATCCTTCAGTCACCTTTTCAGATCATCTGGTTGGAAATACAAGAGAACCCTGCCTGGGTACAGACCTTCAGGGCCCAACGATGAAACGTCGCCCTTTGTATATTATAATATCCATTTCACAGTAAGGCAATGTGTAAACAAAAACCCTTTAAATAATATATTCTGTCCAGTGTAGCAAACTATATGCAGCATATATCCATCCAAGTAAGGGTTCCTTGTGTGTTCCTAAGTAAACAATGACTTTAACACTGCAAAGCCTTGTATTTTTTACATGCTAGTAACTGTAATACCCTGTTACATCAATCTTCTAACTATAATATATTACAATATATCAAAATTTAAAAGTTATCCTTCGACTACTAGTGTAAGCTATATTTAAAATCTTAAAGTAATGTAGGCTACTTTAAATATCACCTTTTCCTACAAACAAGGCATTTATTTAGCCCAATAGAATAACGCCGTAAAAGAGGTCCTGCTATTTTTCTACAGCTACCGTATTAATCATTTGCAGTTATAATGTATGTTGTCTATATGGGTCAACTCATAAGAGTATTAAAAAGTCCATGGCAAGCAATAACCCTGATCTCCTCCAAGTATCCACCTGTGGAATCAATCACGCGCACAACAGGCTGCAGCGCGCGCTCCGCTCAGCTCCGGCAGAGACGCATCGAGGACGTGGCATCCACGTCCCACTTTGAAAAGCCACATCTTCCACGACTAGACCGAGAGAAAAAAAACTTTCAGAACAAACTGAACATAAACAAACCCGTAGTGCGCAAGAAGTGGACACACTACGCTATATATTCACATTGTGCACTACCATGATACCGTCCGTAATAATAATAATAACAAAAAAAGATTGTTATGGTTTGCTCCCATACATTTTCGTTCGCTCGTAAACAGACACCGCATCGGTTTCTGCCAACGATTTCGCCTCTGCGGGGAATAAAACATGCGCGAGCATTTGTATTACAAGGCGACCCACATTTTCAGTAGTTCACAACTGTTCAGTTTTTTAAATATTGTTCCAACTTAGAACACTAAGCCTTAGAATAATGTAAAGAGAAAATAGTTGCTGTCGAAAACATACTTCTCCATATATGCCAAGAGAAAGGCAGCGCACAAGCTACTATTTTAACGTTTACAATGAATAAAATAATTAAAAACAGCGATTAAATGGCAAACATGTCTTACCAGAGCAGCGGAGTCCATGGTGGAAGCACAGTGTTGACGTGGACAGCTTTGAGCTGTCATTACAGTAGCGCTCCTAAACCCTCTGACTCACAGGGGGCGTGTCTGCAACTACAGCCCTCATGCCGCCATGTTGGCTCAAACCTACGAGCGTTCTGCTTCTGCAGCGCTGCCATGCAGGAGCCACAATGGGGGCTTTCATCATAAGTTCTTAGGTAGTCTTTCGAACGAAATTAAAATTTTTAGCGTCATGTCATTTGCTCTAGTGGGTAACCCGTTTTGCATAGAAAGTTTCACATGACTTCCACATCCAACAGGACATGCAATGAATAGATAATGAACGACTGCTGTAAGCCAATGAATTATGTAACGTCACCACTTAGCGCGACAGGGGGCAGCAAAGCTGAAAAAGGTTCAGGGAACGGGGATCTTGCTTACACACAGCTTACTGTAAATACATTAAAATGTAGGCTAGTAGGCTATATGACAGCAATGTCAGCAATAGTAATTTGCATATCCCCATAGGCTACGGAATAAAAGTGTTCAGCAATGTTTGTATCCCCCTATTGTAGGCTAATATATTGTGTAGGCTACTAAATAATTTGCCATTACGGTTTATTTTATTACAAGTAGCCTTGGCCTATAGGCTAATGAAATATAAAACAGCCTATTTCTGAGCAGCTATTGTTAACTTCTTGTCAGTTAGGCTATAATGTGACATTTGGTTCATCCTAGGATAAACAAGGAAAACTCTGGAAAACACATCTGATGTGTTATTGGAAAAATCATTTCTAATCACTGACAAACTGGTCGAGCAAGCACGGGTTTTGCCGAAAGAAAACCGAGAGGATCATCACGTCATTCAGGGAGGAGACCATTACTTTCCGCCACTTACTCCTGCCCCATAAATACACTCGCACGCTGTTATTCAGCAAGGGAAGTTGTGATTCAGATCATCCAGGAGGAGCATCCGCTCTCACGCCTTTCTAAAGTGACTACCAGAACTCTATGTCCGCAGACAAGGTAATGTTTTGACTTGATCTTATCCATAGCCTAAAACCAAAATAGTGCGACATGTTATGGATCTAATATCACTCATATCGTTCATTTGAAAATATAAATAGCCTAACTTAAAAATGTTCGAGAAAAAACGAATGTAAAGCTATTCTTGTAAGATTTTGTCGCGCGCTAACTATAAATGTGCAAGTTTGCCTCGCTCTTAATCAGTGTCACCTGTTATGAAAACTTGTAATAGGTTTTGTATTACGATTAAGCCTATTGTAGCAAGCTATACTGTAGCCTAGTAGGCCTATTGCATAGTTTATGTTATTATTTATTTATTTGAAGACTTGGAACAATGTTTCTATTTCACGAGAAGCCGTTTGATTACATCATATCTGACTCAAGTCGCCTGTTGCCCAGTTATGAAAAAATCATTTATGACTGCTGTTTATGACTACAGCGCTCGTAGTGTTGTTGACTCAGGTCAATATTCTCGAAAAATCGAAAACGGTCGTTAGATATGAAATATTAAGTGCACTTTTTCATTGGAGATTCAATCAGTTGCATCCTCCTCTAGAATGTTCCGGACACAGAACGATGCGCTAAGTGAACAGGTGGTCGCGTCACAGCTGGAACGCTCTTTGACCAATCAGAGGCCAGCAACTTAAAAATAACCTATAGGTGTAATGAGGTCTCGGCCTTTTACAGAAGCCTAACCATGATTTTTTTTTCTCATGAACATTCATAGCTTTGTGATTTCCAGTTACCATTTCCAACAAACTAGTCTATTCTAAATCTTTAACATCTTTTATAAGGAATTGCCTCTCACTTTCGAAGCTATATTAAAAACAATAGTGATTATTCAAAGCATATTTTTTATTGACTAGCCTATAAATGATCAAACACAGAATAAGAGTTGATCCAAGCAACAACATATTTTCGTATCGATTAATATGTATTTTAATTTCTGATATTCGGCTATATCTATACTATCATTCTTCTCCTCTCTTCTCAGGATTTTCTGAAATATTTTATTTTCCTATGAACTAAAAAAAAAAAACTTTTTTCTGGAGAGAGTTTTGAAAGCTCCGTGCACTGGTTTGGACCATGCCGGACCTGAAGAAGTATTTCACAGAGGGCCTGATTCAAGTGGCTATTCTTCTCAGTCTGTCTGGGATGCGTGTGGGCGTGGATCCCTACCTGCCCCCTTTTAGCGAAATCATTCAGGGCCCAAGTTTAGCTCTAACTCAGACTCAATTCCACAATCTCCGAAACATCCTGGATGGACATAACCTGCACCCAAAAAGCGTAGACCTAGATGGGTTCTTCACGGCCCGCAGGCTTCTGAGTTGGGTACGTTCCCTAGACCATCTGCAGGTGCCAGCGGCGGAGTTGGAAGCCTGGTTGGTCCACAGGGAGCCTGACAATGGAGTGTCCATTCCAGGTCAAGTTGGTCTTCTTGAGGAAACTGGAGGACTTGAAGATGTGGAGGAGCCCTCAGAGCTAAGCATGAGATTGGGAAATGGAGGAGAACTGGGTTATGATGTAGTTGAGGATCAAACACTTGGACCTTTGGGGCACATGACAAGAAACCTCAACCATCCTGATGAAGAGGATCTCATTAAAGAGGTAAGCCGTGAAAGCTTCAAAAAAGGTTTTCCTGTTTCTGCCAATTACTTGCTTTGCAGTTACTTGCATAATATACATGAGTAAAAATGAGAAGATTTTGTTGCTAGCTTTCTTTTTAATTTTTGTTTAATAGTTAAATATTTTTGATTAAATAAATGCAGCCTTTTATACCATTATTATAGCATATTATCCAATGTATTTGTCTGCAGAGTGCAGGAGTGTGTTTAAATGTGATGTAACAAGGAGAAAAACAATTGGTACATCTGAGGTTTTATTTCCTCATGGCTCTTGATTTCTAGTTAAGTCGTGCCCTCACAAAATAAGAGTTTTACCTGCAAAATCTTATTAGGTTTTATAGTTGATGCATTACTTGACAGCGATTTGCAAAATAATGTGAAGATTAAGATGACTTTATTTGTAAGGGAAAAATGCAATTTCATAAAAACACATGAACAAACATGAGTAAAAAAGCCAGAATTAGCCAAAAGGCTATTTTTCATCTGTAAAACAAGTTAATGCACATATTAACACGCTATACATGGTATGCATTTCATTTATTCAGATATCGATAATACACAAGTATAGCTTAACCTTATTAAACAAACAAAGCTGATTTGCTAATTGCAGTTCTGAAAACACACACTCAGAGAACACTGGCTCAGTACCAGAAACGTCTGGTCCGGATATGCACATGGATTTGTTATCGAGTTGGACAGATGCATGTGTCCCAGTCTTTGCCCTGAGGCACAGCTGAGTGTTAAACAACTTCAAACATCTTGGCTGGGTTTCCTCTCCATGTGTTACTTAAGTGTTGCATGTTGTTTTTTTGTCCTACTGATTGTTAGAGTTTCAGGAGACGCAGAGTATTCTGGGTAATTGGGCTAACTTGTATACTAACGTGTTACGTAACACGTTTACATGTTTCTATGTTGTAAACACAATTTTATTTTCAACTAATCATTTTCAGACTTGATAAGTAAAATTATCAATCTTAGATCTAGGTTCATATTATTTGCTAAAACGAAGTTTAAGAGCATATACAATACTAAAATTAGCATAATATGAGTATAAAATGAGTATATCAAGGTTGTTGTCAGTCTATTCTAAACACAATAAACAGCAGTCTCCCTGTTTGTAATAATTTGTAGTGTTAAAGTTCCCCTATCATGCTATTTTAAAGGTTGCTAATTGTGGTATTCCACAAAAGGTTTACATGCATTCAAGTTGGCGGCTTTTTATAACTAAAAATGAAAAAAAAAAAAAAAAAAAAAAAAATATATATATATATATATATATATATATATATATATATATATATATATTTAAACTTTTCATATACACCGTGTCACCTCTCTTCTTACAGTATCTTAAATCGTTCATTAAACGATTTGTTCTCTCTAAACCCCACATTTCCATGAGCCTACTCTGCTCTGATTGGTCAGATGGCCGGTCAGATTGGCCTATTGCTTACAGTGCATGTTGTAAACGAAATGCCCATTACCATATCTGAGCCTTTACTGTATCAGTTTGAGTGCATGTCCTCATCCTTTGGAAGTGCTTGCAAAGTGGATTTGCTTTTGCACTGAGGAAAATATCGACAACACAAATCAATCTCTTGGCTCGGCTACCTCAGCAAAATACAGTGTTTGAAGGCGGGGTTAAAGCAGGCGTTGTTCTCAGGCAGCCAATGAAGACCATAGGATGGCATTATGTATGTGTTACAAACACTCCTTTCAGGCCTTTTTAGAATGTTTTTTTTTTTTTCTTTAGGGAGACAATAACTGTATCTCTTATGCACTTCGATCTTTTTTTAAACTTTTGCAGTTTTTGCAGACTGGGTGAAAGAGAATATCCTAAAATAATAGGGGCACTTTAAACTGGTTTATCACATGAGCAGCCTGCCAGCATATGCTAAAGCGCCCAGACTATTTGGTGTGACTGTATGGCTGCCTGGCTGTGCGCCCACATTATTGACATTTGTGGGAAGCATCGAGACGCTTTCTTTTGCTTTCTATTCTCATGCATAAACTTTGTGGGACAGCTAGGGAATTTTCAATTTCCCTGGATGCTTTTTACTTTCTGTTCCTTCAATGGGCTTTGAAACTAAAGATGTTGCACTCATATACAGCACTTACCGAACTTGAATTCCCCTTGAGTAAAGACCCTGTACTTAGAAACAGCTGCTATGTGCCAAGTCCCCACATGTACAGACCAGATCAAATTTGACAGGTTTCCATGCACATGATCCACAGGGCTATTTCTGAAGCGAGAGACAGTCTGTTTGTTACAAAAGGCTGCATATTTGTCCCCATGGCACATTTGACCTGTACTGACTGGTGGCCATGGTGTTTTTGGATCAGACTGTTGTCTATTTTACCCCTAGGGATTAGTAGAAGCATGCAGTTAGTTGACAAGTTCATCTTTGAGTTTTGTTTGAGAGATGGCTGGCAATAATGCTGATCTATTCAAGTTTTCAGTCACGTGACTGCCGCGGAGACATGGAGAGCAAAGCATCCATAGAACCCCAGCACAGCCCTGACAATTTTCCATCTCAAAAGAAGAAAAACAAAAATATGGGTTATATATTTTCAATATTTATATTTTTTAAGTTAGAATATTACTTAAAACCAATACAAAAAAAGGATTTTTAGAAATATTGGCCAACTGAAAAGTATGGACATAAAAAGTATGAGCATGTAGAGCACTAAATACTTAGTTGGGGCTCCTTTAGCCTGAATTACTGCAGCAATGCGGCGTGGTACAGAGTCGATCAGTCTGTGGCACTTCTCTGGTGTTATGAGAGCCCTGGTTGCTCTGATAGTGGCCTTTAGCTTTTCTGCATTGTTTGGTCTGGTATATCGCATCTTCCTCTCCACAATACCCCAGAGATTTTCTATAGGATTAAGGTCAGGAGAGTTTGCTGGCCAATTAAGAACAGGATACCATGGTCCTTAAACCAGGTACTGGTTGCTTTGGCACTGTGTGCAGGTGCACCTCAAGTAATGTGGATTGTGTTCCTCTCCTCTCTTCCTCCAGACTTTGGGACCCTGATTTCCAAAGGAAATACAAAATTTACTTTCATCAGAAAACCTAACTTTGGACAACTCTGCGGCAGTCCAGTCCTTTTTGTCTTTAGCCCAGACGAGACGCTTCTGATGCTATCTGTTGTTTAAGAGTGTCTTGACACAAGGAGTGCGACAGCTGAAACCCATGTCTTGCATATGTCTGTGCTTAGTGGTTCTTGAAGCACTGACTCCAGCTGCAGTCCACTCTTTGTGAATCTACCACATTTTCCTTCCCTTCATCTCTCTATTAATGTGATTGGACACAGAGCTCTGTGAACACCCAGCCTCTTTTCCCATGACCTTTTGTGTCTTGCCCTCCTTGTGCAAGGTGTCAATTGTTGTCTTTTGGGCAACTGTCAAATCAGCAGTCTTCCCCATGATTGTGTAGCCTACAGAACTAGACTGATAGACAATTTAAAGGCTTTTGCAGGTGTTCTGAGTTCATTAGCTGATTAGAGTGTGGCACCAGGTGTCTTCAATATTGAACCTTTGCATAATATTCAAATTTTCTGAGCTACTGAATTTGGGATTTTCCTTAGTTGTCAGTTGTTTTTGACAGTATTTCTGTGTTAAAAATACTTCTTCCAGTTTCTTACAAGTTTCGGAGAGTTTTTTTCGAGTATGGCTCGGCTTGACGTGAACAGAGCGGAAGGTCCTTGTATGGGCCGTATGGGCTGTTCTCCCGGTAGGGTGCGCACGCGCGTTACTAGAGCGAGAGAGGAAATGCACGCGCATAAACACTCTTTCAAGGTGCAGATCCAGTCACCCGTGAACACTTCTGACGCTCCCTATGGTTGCGCCGCGCTCCACTTTATTCCTATGGGTGACGTCGAGCGACTTCAACGCTTCAGCACAGCATTCCGGGAAGGCAGCGCTGGATTTGAACGCAGAAATGACGGGAAGCTTCACAACATCGTTTCAGTTGTGTCTCAAAGTGGATCTCCACCGTTCGCTGCTGTCAGGACTTTACCAAATCATACCAAAGAAGTGTGTTTTTGACGGAGCGTTCCCAGCGATAAAGGTTCAGTCCTGCTTTGGAAGCAGCCGGTGAGTAAAACTGCTTCAATTGTCTGTGCTGTTGGCTATCGTCGCGTGAGTAAACATCAGTAAACGACACTATCGCGTGCTTCGTCATTCAAATACGCTAACGCACTCTATTGTTGTTCTATGTATAACGTTACACTAGTCTGACGTGCAAAACCGTTTTGCTTGCTACTGCTAAGGTTTAGTTGCATACAATAGTCCATAAACCGAATCATGTCCTCATAAACTGCGAGTAAAGACACACAAATGTTTACAGGCCACTAAATACAGTACATACCACAGAGACGGACGTCCTGTGTTGTTGTTTCTCCTGTTCAATTTATTTCAGTCTCCGAATGATTCTGGATCATATCTATTAGCTGAGATCGATGGGCTTCTCCACGCTTGAGGACGTCACCGCTTTGCGTGCTCGTCATTCTTTAGCTCCGCCCACACGATACGCCTCCAGGCGCTCGGTTTTTTTCCGGAAAGACTCGGTACAGCCCATATTTCTTTTATAAATATAATAAAACTAAAGACTTTTCTGAGATATGAAGGATGCAATACTACTCTATAGGTACTCAAGATTGACATGAGATTGTTTAACTGAGTGTTTCACCCCCCCTTTAAAAGAAATCAACATTTGAAATATATCAGTGTGTGTAATGAATGAATATAATATACAAGTTTCCCATTTCGAATGGAATAAGTGAAATAAATAAACTTTCTGATATTCTAATTATATGACCAGCACCTGTCCTGCAGTTCAGTTTTGTGCCCTGTAAATTTAAATGCTCCATTCAAATTAATACATATTTGTTTGTAAAAACGTGTTATTATTAATAATTGTATTAATTGACTAGGTTCAGACCTTACTGACCTGTACTTAAAAAATTAAGTACAGGTCAGTAAGGTCTGAACCTAGTCAATTAATCAAATAAAACTCTTAACATCACTGATACCGATATATTGTCCATCCCTAATATCGGTTATATTTGCAGACTTATATACCATTAGATCCACACAAGAGAAGTCAATGAGAAGGTCAGGAATCGAAACCCCCCTCCTCACTGCAGTTCAAAAAAGGGCATCTCTGCTTGACTGTGCAAGCTTGTTGTGAGCCCAAATATAAACTGACCACTGTTAGATATGCCTGAGCATGTGCTGGATTGGCGTCCACAGCACCATCCTGGCTTGTTTTGTAATCCAAGAAAACATGCACATTTGCTTTCGCAATGCCTGTTTACCAGCTACTGATCAAGTGTCTGGGCCCATCCCCTCAAACTGAACTTGACGGACAGTACATGAAAGACATCTTACTGCTCCACATACCATAAGCTCCAAAGTAAACAGGCACTGTGACCTTGTCCAACCTTCTCTGGCTGAGCATATATAGTGTGGAAGTTACTGAATATAGGTTACATGATTAAATTACACCATAACCTTCACTATAAGGCAAGGGGGTTGTTATTCTCCTAATACAAAAAAGATTTGACCTGTACTGTGTACGGCCATTGTGTTTCTGGATCAGACTGTTGACTATCTTACCCCTAGGGATTAGTAGAAGCATGTGTGGAAGTTACTGAATGAATTACATGATTAAATGGCACCCTAACCTTAACTATAAGGCGAGGGGGTAGTTATTCTCCTAATACCAAAAAAACACATTAGTCAGCCATGCTTGTCACAAGGACCACAGGGGTCTGCAGAGGCTAAGGGGACTTCCAGCAACAACCGCACAGACAGCCAAGAGACCAATCGTTTTCATTAGTCCTCCTTCAGAACAGGGAAAGGTTAAGTCTATTTATAGCCAAGAGTTGTCTGTTGACATGTAAATGTATGGGTTCCATATAGGCAAAACATCACCCATCTTATTTTGTATATATAAATACACACATTATATATATTTAAGAAATATTTGCATGTACTTTATATATATTTATTTAATTTATACTATATATAAATATTTTATATATACAAAAACTCTTAAATGTATACATGCATGTGTGTATTTATATACAAATAAACAAGGCACACATATATTATGTAAACACAAACTTTTATTATGGATGCGATTAATCGCTTGACATATTTTAGAGATGCACCACTGAATGGGCCGCATAATCCAATGTTTTTCTCTTGGTTAAAAAATGAAATACTTGCTAAAAAAAAGAACAAAATAGCAGGCCTTGACAATACACACTGTGAATGACGCTCAGGACAATTGGCAGAACTTTCACTGTCCTGATCAGGCCAGTGCTGTATCTTCAAGGAAATGTATCCTTTGCCCATTTAAACATTCAAGCACAATAAGAACTCAATTAGGTACTCTCTGTGTGAGAAGTTTTGTGTTCATCCAAAGTGCTTGCCCGGAAAGCCACGTCTCAGACAGCATGAATGCTGAACTGTTCTTTTTCGCTTCTTCTTGCACTAGAACGGACAAATCCACACAAAATTATATCAAAATGTCCATCTTGGTATACTAGTAAACACAATTGAGTGAACATAAAAAGTTGAGAAATAAAACGCATGTGTGTATCAGTTTATTCGATCAGCGCAGATCTTAAAGTAACTTTAATAAGGATTAATATATATTTATACAGCAGCTATTTTACATTTGATTATTCAATTTGTATACCTGAAAACTACTGTTAGACCTACCTGAGAAGAACAATTTCATATGTATTATATGTTCTGTTGTATGTATTTTTGCCTGCTGAACGTGAAATTGGTCCAATCCATGTTTAATGAAGGTGAATTGTTGATCAAGCAATAAACTAGTTTTTAAATTTCAACTTAAAACTGTGGTAACAATTTATTTTAGGGTTAAATTCTCGCTATTAATTAGTTGCTTATTAGCATGCAAATTACTAGTATATTGGCTGTTTATTTGTACCTATAAAGCCCATATTGATGCCTTATTCTGCATGACCATATTCTACATCCCTTAATCCTACCCAATAATTAGGGGCCAAGCACCGAAGGTGCAGAGACCCATTTGAAATCATTAGATTTCTTCTTATTATTATTCCACCATTGAAGTCTATGGCAGGCCCTAGAACCGTTTACGGGAAAGTTGTGAAAATTGATACACTTATAGAGGTCAGTACCAATAGTAACCACACCAAATTTGGAGTCTCTAAATCATCCCCTCTAGCACCACCAACTGTCCAAAGTTTTACTCATGTTTATGCTGATAACTTTCGAAACAAAATTTTCCCGCCATTTTAAATTAACTGAAAAACAACTTTTTTTGAACTCCTCCTAGGTTGTTGGTCCGATTTACACGAAAATTTAACCAGATCAACAAAAAGTTATGCAAATTAAGTTGATTTGTAAAATAGTTTTTGATAAATGTGTGAAATACATAGTGGTTGCAAAAACACATTAAAAGCTATATCTACGCAACACTTCATCATATTCAAATCAATCTTGGTACATGTCATCACAAGCATGACCTGAGGCAACATGCAGCATTTCGGCGCTGCGCCACCTACTGGTCTGGAGATATGAAAAATGGCTATTTTGGCTTATAACTTCTGAACCGTTTGTCCAAAAATCATGAAAGGTTTTGTTAGATTCGGGGCATCATGCCGAGTCGACTGATATCCCATTTTTCCATGTCGGCCATTTTGCATGAACAGATTGTTACGAAGCTTGGTATGGGTCATCAACATGATGCCCTGGAGTAGCCTAAGAAGTTTCAAAACAGCACCACCTATTGGAGAATATTTTTTTCAAACGCTTATAACTTTGGGTGTGGTTGACATATTTTAATGGGAATAACTTTTTTTACTCTCGCTTTTTGTCTCCTGAATCCTTGCCGAGTCCAACGATACCAGATTTGCCAGGTTTCAATGTATGGTTTGTGCAGCATTGTAATTAAGTACTTATAAAAAAGCTGATATCTTTGAAACCGCTAGTCCGATCGAGACGAAACCAGCATCAGAAGTTTGGAAACACAGGTTGATAGCTAAAAGTAAAAGCCCAAATGTCAAAATATTGATAGTAAGGGGGAGTAAAATCCAATCAAAGTCAGGTGTCAGACATTTTTTATGTTTTTTTTTTTCACATAAATGTTTATAACTCTAACTATAATGAGATATTTTCACCAAAATTGACACCCACATATATGGGCTCACTCAGAAGACACAAAAATATTGGTAGGGTTGTGCCTCTTGGTGGCACTATAATTAAACAAAACATGAAATTGACTATACAACTCAATGTATTAAACGTGGGGTTTCAACATTTTTGCTTAAAATTGTCTCCAAATGTCTTTACTCATTTTTGCATTTGGTCTGCTGCTATCTTCCTTGTTTGCTTTTGTTGTGCTTGGCCCCGGTAATGGCTGCTTGCAGCTATATTTATATATACAATTAATAATCCTACACAATAATTAATAATACTAACTATTAATAAGCAGTACATTAGGAGTTTATTGAGGCAAAATTAATAGTTAATAGTAAATATGTGTTGCCCATACCAAAGTGTTACCAAACCTGCTAATTTAATATAAGAACAAAACAGTAATCCTTTTTAATGACTAAAGTTATAATGGTATTGGCCATATATGGGCAGATGGATAATTTCCTGTTTCTCAAACCTTCATTTGCATTTGCAGGAGGGAGATGGTGTGTCTTTCTTCTGGGAACAAGAAGATCAGCAAAATGCCCACCAGGAGCAGATGGAAAATGCAAGAACACAACCTCTCAGCTTGTTTAATGAGGAAGAAGATGAATTTATGGTTGATAGCTGGAGAAATGCAAACCCATTTCACAACCCGATGTTTGGAGAGGATCTACAGGTATAACCGTGAATATACTAACAACAAGGCACTTAATATGTAATATTTATTAGATGTTGAATTTGATTTGAGATGTGGAATTTACATTTAGCTACAATATCTACATATATACAGTAGTGGCCAGAAGGGATATTTGTTTTTAATGACCCTACAACCAAAATTTGGAAAATGATTTTGTATCTTTTACAAAGATAGAGGGAAGAAAACTCCAAAGGTGACAATATTTTATAAAAAACAAAACAAAAAAACAACAACAGCTAAAGGTTTTATTTTACTATATGCAAAAAAAAAAAAAAAAAAAAAATGCACAGAAGCTCCACTGAAAAGCATAATTGCACTTACATAATTTCTTTGTATTACAGCCTGGACAAAAATTATGTCAATTTTGGCTTGTTTCATTGCATTATCACAGATAAAACATCGACTTCAAGCACAACTACGCAATATGCTTAATCTATATTTAAGACATTTTCAGTAATAGTTGAATAAAGGGTCAAGACGACAATTTTATAGGCCAGATATCACTTTTGGCCACTACTGTATTTCTTAAACAATTATACATTATAATCTATGAACAAAGACACTTTGTTTTATGTAATATCAGTTATTCTTTTCAATTTGCAGAGAAATATGTACATTGAGCTAAAGTACTGACATTTTTGGAATAGGACACAAAATGTAAATCTGAATTAATATATTTTGTAAAGTAGTTTTGGCACTGAATGTTTTGCTATTCAGTGCTGCTGCTGACCTTGATGAAGACTTTTCCACATTCCAAATCAGTGCAGCACGAGCGTCATAGACCTTGACAGATAACAGTGATATGAGTTTATAATTACAGAAGCTCACTTGGTCTACTTTCAGTTGTCAGGTGTAAGGGACGACACCTCTCTTTCCATTGAAGAGTGTTTGCATCTCATCGACGCCAGCTTCCCCTCAGAAGAGGATCCAGAGGTAAGAACCTGATCTAGAACCCAACATTTGTTTGAGAGAGAGAAACAATAGTTTAAAAAGAAATGCAGGCTTTCCAAACTCTTTAAAAATCTTCTTAATTTTCTCAGTTGACAGATCCTGGTTTACAGAATGTAGGAGAACATGCACCTCAGTTTCAGAGGCCACTCATCTCACCCTTGTTGTCTGAACAGGAATCCACATTTACCTTAGAGCAACAGTGGCAAGATGTTTTGGCCATCATGGAATCACAGGTACGCAAATGCAAGTCTTAAATTATCAGTGCTTTAAAGGGGGGGGTGAAATGCTGTTTCATGCATACTGAGCTTTTTACACTGTTAAAGACTTGGATTCCCATCCTAAACATAAACAAAATTTCAAAAACTAATGTTGGACGTTTGATGGAGTATTTCTGTGTCAAAAATACTCCTTCCGGTTTCTCACAAGTTTCAGAGTTTCGAGTATGGGTCGACTTGATGTTAATAAGAGCGGAAGGTCCTTGTATGGGCCGTACGGGCTCTTCTCCCGGTAGGGTGGGTGGGTGCGTGCGTGCGTGCGTGCGTGCGCGACTAGAGCGAGAGAGGAAATGCACGCCCATAAACACTCGCTCAGGTGCAGATCCAGTCGTCCGTGAACACTAATGTCGGTTATAGTCCGCGCTCCACTTCATTCCTCCACTTTGACATCAAGCGACTTCAACGCTTCAGCACAGCATTCCGGGAAGGCAGCGCTGCATTTGAACCGATTTGAACGCAGAAATGACGGGAAGCTTTACAACATCGCTTCAATCACATCGCAAAGTGGATCTCCACACTCAAAGAAGTGTGTTTTTGACGGAGCGGTCCCAGCGATAAAGGTTCGGTCCTGCTTTGGAAGCAGCCGGTGAGTAAAACTGCTTCAAATGTCTATGCTGTTGCTTATCGTCGCGTGAGTGAACATCAGTAAACGACATGATCGCGTGCTTCGTCATTCAAATGCGCTAATGGACTCCTTTGTTCTATATATAACGTTACACTAGTCTGACGCAGTGGTGGAATGTAACGAAGTACAAATACTTTGTTACTTTACTTAAGTACATTTTTCACGTATCTGTACTTTACTTAAGTAGAATAAATAGTGCATACTTTTTACTTTTACTTCGTTACATTTTGCAGCAATTATTATACTTTCTACTCCACTACATTCTAAAACGGTTCGTTACATTTTCTGATCAGTTTCAGGGCTCGAGATTAAGGCTTGCCCGGATAATAATATATAATGTACATTATAGGCTAACGTTAATGAATTGACGACGGTTGCGCTGTTGAGGCTCGCGCAGCCTCTCGAGGAGAAATGGAAACAAATCAGCCCCGCTCACACAAAGAAACTCAGTAACATACTGCATTAAAAATTCAAAAGGTTTAGTTTTTATATTTTATAACAGTTAAAAAAAAACATCACATGACACGACCAACGAGTGTAGTTTTCCTGAATACCATCACGACAGAAAATGTGACACTGATTTCATTCGACAGTTCCACAAACAATTAATTAACATCAAGTCACTTACATTTTATTGATTGCTTTATTTCCAAGATCAGATTTCCACATCCGAACCATAATGTATTGCACAGCAACAGTGCGTTACTGAATCAAAGATTCAATGCCCTATTCATAAACGACTGCCTCATTTATGAACGAATCAGCCGTTTGAACGAATCGACTCAATGACTCTCTCATAAGGATTCACCTTCTGCCATCTACTGGTGGTTTAGTTCACTTTTCTTAGTTAAAACAATCTCATTGAATTATTTAATGCAGTTGTAATTTTTCAGTGTTAATTATTTAATTTGATTGGTAACAACCCTATTATATCTTATTTACATTTAACTTAGCAGATAACCAGAATTGTAAGTCAGAATGTAAACTAGGCAACAGATGGTAAGAACAATTACATTAACCCAAAACTAACTAAATTAAAATGCCACCGCTCATACTGTTTTCTTCTTTTTAATTATTAGAATTAGACATTAAGAGAATACATTTTTATGCAAGTACTTTTAATACTTAAAGTACATTTAAAATCAGGTACTTTTTACTTAAGTAGGATTGTCGTTGTAGTACTTCTACTTTTACTAAAGTAAATATATTTCTGGTTACTTGTACTTTTGAGATTCAGTTCTTCCTCCACCAATGGTCTGACGTGCAAAACCGTTTTGCTTGCTACTGCTAAGGTTTATTCACATACAATAGTCCATAAACCGAATCATGTCCTCATAAACTGTGAGTAAAGACACACAAATGTTGACAGGCCACTAAATACAGTCCATACCACAGAGACGGACGTCCTGCTGTTGCTCCTGTTCAATTTATTTCAGCCTCCGGATCATATCTGTATTAGCTGAGATCGATAGCAAGGGTTTCTCCACGCTTGAGGACGTCACCGCTTTGCGCGCTAGTCATTCTTTAGCTCCGCCCACACGATACGCCTCCAGGCGCTCCGTTTTTTTCCGGAAAGACTCGGTACAGCCTATATTTCTTTTGTAAATATAATAAAACTAAAGACTTTTCGGAGATGTGAAGGATGCAATACTACTCTATAGGTACTCAAGATTGACTGAAACTGAGTGTCCCCCCCCCCCCCCCCACCCCCGCTCTATCATAGAACCCTTTTTTATTGAGTCTACCTTCTCTTATCTTTACAGGACATGGATATAGCTGAAACAACAGGCGATTCCTCCCTCAATATAAGTGATTCAGACAGAAATACTGGATCTATAGACAACTTTATTCATCAGGATGTTAGCCTTCACCGAGCCACTCTGCCAAGATCCGCTGAGGCACAAAACAGCGTCACCATGGAAGAAACCTGTCCAATTAACAACCACTCAATGCCAAACATTAACTTGGACACCTCTGCTAATGTAGAAGCTTTTGAAGACTCTGATATCATAGAACTCCTTACTGGGACTAGCCTGCCAATCCCATTAGATCCTCTGCTGGAGGAAGCCATGCTTGATGAGATTGGACTAATGGATTTGGGCATGGAAGAACTTGGCCAGTCACAATTTGAAGAGCAAAACCAGGCAGATTCTGACTCTGGTTTATCCCTGGACTATAGCCATAGCCCTACCTCCACTAGTGGATCTGAATCTTCCAGTTCCTCCTCATCTTCATGCTCATCGCCACCCTCCAGCCCAACCCCTAGTTTGATGCCAGAGGAAGGTGCCGTGGGCTACACCCATATCAAGGAAGAGGATGGAGCTGTGGGGGGCTTCATGCCAGAACAAACCAAAATGTGTCAGTCAACTTTTTTGGAGGCCAGGCAGTTCCATCATCTTCCTTGGCTCGAGCACATTGGACATGACCATACCTACAACCAACCTCAAAGCCAGAAGAAACCTCCAAAAGATCCCTTCGATGAGTCGGAAGAGAAAGTGCTGGAACATCTGTCTAGCCGGGATGAGAAACGTGCACATTCGCTGAACATCCCGTTCTCCAACGACCACATCGTAAACTTGCCCGTTGAAGAGTTCAATCGCTTGCTAGCAAAATATCATCTCAACGAGGCTCAGCTCACGCTCATCAGAGACATCCGTCGCAGGGGTAAAAACAAAATGGCTGCTCAGAACTGTCGGCGAAGGAAGCTAGACGTCCTAGTGGGATTGGAGCATAATGTGGATAGCCTGCGACGCCTCCGGGTCAGACTGCTTAGGGAAAAGTCAGAGATCTTGTGCTCCATCAGGGAGATTAAGCAGCTTCTTAATAGCCTGTATCAAGAGGTGTATGAGAGACTAAGGGAGGAACAGGGACTGCTCTACTCTGAAAACAACTTTACTTTGCAGCAAGACTGCACCAGGCCTGTAACTTCACAACGCAGATCAGAATCACACTCCAGACGAAACCTTAGCAAGAGACAAAAACGCAAGAAGTGAGGAGGACTCTGCAATGAGTTGATGTTGATTAGTTCCCACGTCCACCTTCTGGTTTTCCACAGTTCAAAGGGAATTTGCACCATGTAGGGTATTTTTTTTTACCCAAGAGATCATCTTTGATGATATATACTGTCTAGGCACATAATACAACTTGAATGAACTTGAAGTTCCACAAAGTTTTGATGTAGGTTTCCTTGATTTTTTTAATCTAAAACTGACTCGACATCAAATCTCTCGCTGCGTTTCACTTGTATGTCACAACAGAGAAGAAAAGACAACCGCAACATTCATGCTGACATTAAGAACCAAACCGCACTACAAAAACATCAGGACTAGGGCTGGGCGATATGGCCAAAATTTCATATCCCGATATAGCTCATTTGATATCCCGATAACGATATACATAATGATATAGCAACCTTTCTATTAACCTTTCTATTTCTATTACAAAATTGCAATGTGGAAATGCAGTTTGAAATGATATACAAAACAAATA
The DNA here is from genome assembly GCF_024679245.1 of Pseudorasbora parva. Lineage (NCBI taxonomy): Eukaryota > Metazoa > Chordata > Actinopteri > Cypriniformes > Gobionidae > Pseudorasbora > Pseudorasbora parva. Next base: position 21,734,369 of record NC_090173.1, read on the forward strand.
AAGGTAGTATGGACTACATTTTTATTTTATTTAGAACCTTTTTTTAAAGCAAGACTGTTAGTAAAGTTAACACCTGCCAGGGATGTTTACCGATGAACGTTTGACCGATGGCTGACCGTATCAACGTTAACCGGTCAAAGTTGTCGGTTAAAATAAATAAAAAAGTGATCTCTAAAGTAGGCTATTATAGACAGTGGACTAAACGCTACTACAGTTGGCCGTCTCATTCCAAAATCTTTTTGTGTGATTGAACATATCCCTCGCACTCAATTTTTCATAACTCGCCTGTTTGTACTTAATAAACCAATAAAAACATTTGGCGCGAGGTCACAGCGTTTGGGTTTGCGCGCTCACAAGGTTTGCAAAAAGTAAACACTCGAGGTTAGAGCCAGAGCAGACGACAGTATGAAGCGTGCATTTTAAGATGGGCTTACATTTGGAAATATATTACATCTTCATTTCAGTGGTAACACATAAGGTGTTGATCGTCTTTCTTTATTATTGTTAGCAGTAACGTTACCTCAAACTAAAGCGGCGTCTCTTCGGAGCTGTCATTTTCTTAAATGAGCCGCGGCAATGATTCAAATGAGCTTCTAAGGCTGGACAAACGCCTTTATTTTCAACGCGATCACCTTGTACCCAAACCATTTCGAAACTAAGGAGCCATTTGTCCTCTGATTACAAACAAGCTCCTCTGCGGCGCGTTTGCGGGACTCGTGTTTCGCGCTGTGGGGGATTTTAAAAAAGTGACGTGAGTGGAAGGGAGGCTGCAGCGCGTGTGTGTGTGTGAGTGAGAGAGCGAGAGAGAGACAGAGGGAGCGCGTTTATGTATTGCATGGGCATGCCGTGGCGTGAGGTGCATCTTGACGTGAAATTCTGCCATAAACGCCTTATCGTGGCGTAAGCGATAGAGCCTTATATAAAACGATAGACATTTTCTATCGTCCAGACGATATATTTCGTCATATCGCCCAGCCCTAATCAGGACTATTGGAAATTGCTCCCCAAAATTTTTTAAAATAATAATAATCCTATGCTACAATCGTGAAAATTGTTTGGAATTATGCTTGGAATCCAAGTATTGAAACAAAGTTAACACATTGCAAATATTGCTTACTGGTTTAAAGAAAGTGTTGGTTTGCCATCTCATTATCGGGAACACCGCACAATGTAAGTTTAGTTGAGCTCGATTAACATTCATTAGTTAAAGCTGTAACATTTATGAATTTTTGACCCATTATGTTTTGAGTGAACTGGAATTCTGCCCTCGAGTTTGTGGGGTTTATTTGAGATTGTATTGCTTCAAGTCACTGATGAAATGTTTAAATACAGAATTGATATTTGTAAAATGCCTTGTAAATAATTTTAACTTTTTATATTCAATTTATGTACCTTGAGTTAAATATTTTGCAGTGAATTTGTTCTTGTGACAAGCTCTTTTGTTTTAATTAAAAGCTATTCATTGTCCTGAATTTTCCATTTCTTTTCTGTAAAATATATGACCTTAATATAACAAAATACATTTAGAATTTCTTAATAATCATATCAAAAAACAGAATTAATAAAAAAGGTTTATTTTTGAAATGAACAAATCATCTCCCCCTTGAAAAAGTGAAAATGAAAGAAAGTAACATGCTTTAGACAGTACACTTTAAAAGAGAAAACAATCAGAGGAATACAATTCAGTCACATTACTGATTGTGTACAACAAAGTACTTCAGGCTTCTCTGGTACACAGCAAAAGAGTATGCAACTAGTAATACCATATTAAGCGAAAAAACGTATATCCAGTGATCCAAGCACTATTTTAGCCAAAGCAAAAACATTTTAAAGAGATTCATAACATTTTAAAATGAACATTATCAATACTAATATGTTTATGCTGGTGTAAAGGTGGTACTAAGATACCTGATCTGTAGCATGGTAATCTTGGTGAGCTTGTTTACCTTCAGTACACTTTTACATGTTCATGATTTATTAAACAAAATATTTTAAGAAAGATGCATAAAAGCTGTGTAGTACATTCTAATTCTTGAGCACCGCCAAAGAAAAGGATAAAACAGCAGTGTCCAACTTTTCATCAATGTTTTTAAAAAAATTCTGAGCCAGGTCTGGCACTCCTTGATCAGCCTATAAAACTAAAAAAAAAAAGAAATCTGAGAAGTTGGAATCTAAAGAGCATATTTCCTCCTCACACAGTAATGCAACTGATAAAATACACTGACAGCTAATAGTTTAAAAATAAAATAGTTTATATAAGATTATGGGAAATGCCTTTCACTAAGCTGACTAGAATTAATAAAAACTTGTGAATATATCCATACACAGCATATATCCTCAAGTGGTGAATGAATAAAAGACGAGAATACTGTATACAAGATGAATACAAATTCAAAAATACTGCTAAAACAGCAAGACAGCACTACACAGCAATGTGCTCACTAATAAGGTGACAACAGTTTTGACAAAAGCATTTACACAACAGATGACTTGAAAGTGAGTCTCAACAAACATGATTGATAGGAAAAGGCTATACTGCCCTGCGAAGACAAAACAGAAACTACACTCTCGAAACTGAGTTTGAGCAAAAACTATGCCTAGATTCAGAGAAAACGGTGTACACAATGATATGAAGTCAAAGCACAATTTACTCAAACCTTTTATCCATTGTTCTTTGTTACAGAGTGTTGTGTACTTACTGTGTTTTGAAATTAGGCAGCATTGCACAGTGACATGTTCAGATTTAGACATTAAATGTCCTTCAAATCCCTTGTCATAAAAATCACAGAAAGTATGAGGATGTGCACATAGGATCCGTAGCATTAAGCATATACATAATCAGGCGTTCACCACCGGGAACGACAACTGAGCAACTACTGCAGCATATACACCCCATTTCCCACAACCAAACAAAAGAGAAAGAGAAGCAAAGAGGAAATACAGTAATCCTGTGTTTTTCATGGGGGTCAGTATTCTGTCACTTTTGCCCACTAAAGATGACTTCACATCTGCAGATTATGCTCTGAATATATTTTGAGTCCGATTTTATGGCATTGAGTGTGACCCTTCTAAACTTCCCAAGTCCCCTTCCCCACCAAGTCCACCCAAACTAGTCTAACAGCACCCCTGACTTGCCACCTCTCTTGTTCTCAAGCCTAGTTCTTATCATCCTTCTTCTCTTCTTCCTCAGAAGGGTAAGAGTGCCATGTCAGTCGCTCTTCGTAGAATGAGATGACCACCTGCGGGCACTTCACATTGGCCTCTTTGGCTGGAACGAGGTCTGCCTCGTCCGAGTTTTTCCTGTGAAGAACAGGCAGAAGGGAACATTTAAATAGAAGCACTGGAAATAATGTAATTTAGCTTAAACATTTTGTTAAAACAAAGGCCTCAGCCTGCAGAAGGCTACATTTACACTAGATTTCGTTTTAAAACGCACAACTTTTACTACGGTTACACCTGACGTCCACACTACTCAGGAGTTTTCTCTGAACTGAGACTTCTGGAAATGCTGCAGACCTGGTTTGAGCTTCGAAAACTCCAGGGTTATGCTTCAGCGTAGACGGACCAATACTGAGACTTCTAAAAACTGAAGGTGTGGCTGCCAACATTCGCTCCCTGATTGAGTCTTCAGGATCATTGCGTATCCTTTCTCTGATTCATCAAGCCGCTGTTATATGACCAGTCTGCTACTGGAACATGACAATATCAGACCAGCCTTGACAACGGTGTAAACAATAACATGGAGACAGAACTGCAAGCTTTGCTGACTTGGTTGTCCTTTTTACAGCCATTGTGCATTTTATTATACTGCAGCTGCCTACATGCGCAAGAGGCAAGCTATTATTAGAACAACTGGCAACTTGTACGCACAGTGTGCATGAATGGTCATGTAACGTGCGTATTTGGTCATGTAGTATGGATGGAGAGCTTTTCTGGAAAGCAGTGGAAAAGGCAGTATGGACAAAAATCGTTTTCATTTTAAAACGCTGTGTTAAAACGAAACACATACCCTAAGTGTGGACATAGCCTAAGAAAGAAACATTCCGCAAGTTTCACAATCTGGGTTGAGGATGAAAACTAAACTGGTTGCCAGATGTGAGAGTCTTCGGTATGAATATAAGTGTGCTACAATAAATGCTAAAAAAAAAACATTCATTATTGTAGGTTAAAGGGATAGTTCGCCCAAAAAATGAAATTTTGATGTTTATCTGCTTACCCACCGGGCATCCAAGATGTAGGTGTGTTGTTTCTTCAGTAGAACACAAATTACGATATTTAACTCAACCGTTGCCATATAATGCATGTTAGAATTAGACCCCATTGACATGCATTATATGAGCAACGTTTGGAGTTAAAAATCTTCATTTTGGGGTGAACTATCCCTTGCATCACACAATCGTTTTTTTTTTTACCAAAAGTGGTCAAGTTTTCATTATTTCCACAACTTTATTTGGCCACGCTATGGAGCACAAATTTCACAGTTAATTTTTTTTATCTTAATATTTACATACCATTTCATTAGAAACATAAGCTCGCCGCTGGAATCTGTGGCCCCAATGATACGTTCTGGATCTAACCCTCGTGAAAAGCCCCTTGGCTTGTCTTGCTGGAAAACATTAGAAAATGGTGCATTATTGCATGCAGTAAAAGTTCTTCCAAGTAGTCTTCTTTCTGATCAGCATGTCTTTATTTGGGGTTAGAATCACCTTTTTCACAGGGACAGTAAAGCAAAAAGGTGGTAAGATTGTCTTCCTAAGGCTAATTTAAATTGAATTCTGCTCAAACACAAATGATAAATTTAACCAAAAAAAACAAACAAACAAAAAAAAGTCAGTTTTTATCAAAAACAACTCTTGGATGTAAAAGTTCCCAAAGTTGAGAAATATACATATATGTATTTTTGTTAAATGTAAAAAACAAAGCTTATGCATATGCAGTGTTTCCTATTCATTACCTACTCTCTGAGGCAGCACAGAATAGACAATGACACAAATATTTTAAAACTTCTCAGAGTAACAGTTTTTGTAAAAGTGTCAAACTAAAATCAAAAGTGCAATATGATTGTGTCATTATCAAATCACAAAAGAACAATTTAATTAAACAAGTATATAGTCTGCTTGTACTGCAGGTTTTTAAAGCGCAAGAGGCACAGAAACAACATTTGTATATCAAAAGTCTAGAAAATATAATTCATCAAATGATTAAGTCTAACCTCATCTTTCCTCTTTTTAGGCCGGCTGTCTTCCCCAGCATCTGTGTCGGATTCTCCTTTCCTCTTTCCACTAGTCTCTTTCTTCTCATCGCTTGCAGGTTTATGTTTTAGCAGGTACTCTGCTATGAGATCAGGACAGTCAAGGTTGTCCTCTGGTTCCCATGTGTTGTCTTCACTAAAGAAAATAAAGTCTCAATCATTTGACAGATTTGAATGCCATTTTTTACCAGAAAAGGGCTCCACCACCAACCAAAACCTGTTGTACATATTCATTAGAAAACCATTTATTTCTCCTCTTAAGAGTTCTTTAAATAATGATAAAATACCCAACAAGTTTGCTAGGAAATCAAGTTCCATGCCTTACATGAATGCATTTTAGTAGAAATCAAGCTGATGTGTGTTACTTACTCCGAGAAGCCCTTCCATTTGAGCAGGAACTCCACTCTGCCCTTCACCACCCGTCTGTCCAGGACTTTCTCCACCACATATTCTTCCTCTTCCTCTACAACCTCCTCCACCTTCTTCTTGTTCTGTTTCTTTCCAGCAGTGGCCGCCAGCTTGTCTTCTGTGTAAAAGGAAGGTCAGTCTTTTATGTGAAAAAAACCCACATCTTTTTAAGTATTCAAACGGTTTAAAAAAAGTATCAAGTTAAACTTGAAACATACACTATGGGCCTGAGCAGAACAAACAAGCACAAACAGTGATACTTCACAAGCAGGGGGTTGTGCGCAAAAAGGAAGAGAACTTATTCAAGGTCCAAGGTCAAAAAAGTCTTGAATCTTACTGTATAGAGCAGCGTGTGCAAATTAGAGACATTTGACTGCAGTATAAAACCACAGCTCTTACGGATGGATACATTTTAGTCAGAAAATAAAATCTTTTTTAGGATGCTTATTAAAGCATGATTTATATGTTCAGATTCATTGTCTAATGTCCACCACTTAAAAGGATAGTTCATCCAAAAATGAAAATGAGTAAAATAGTCCTTTACTAACCCTCACGTAATCTGAATAATATAACTGCATAACACACCTGCCTTAAAGGGATGGTTCACCTAAAAACAAAAATTCCGTCATCATTTTCTTACTCACTGTGTTCCAAAACTGTATTTCTTTCTTTGTTCCGATGAACACAAAAAGATACGTGAAGAATGTTGGTTACCTAACAGTTGATGGGCTCCACTGACTTTCTTGGTATTTATCCCCATACTATGGAAGTCAATGGGGTGCATCAACTGTTTTGTAACCAACATTCTTTAAAATATAATCTTTTGTGTTCAGCAGAAGGAATTCATACAGGTCTGGAACAACATGAGGCAGTTTTCATTTTTGAGTGAATTATCCCTTTCATATGCTGTTCAAACGTTCACTTGTTAAGAATCAGCATGATCACAATTTTAGCATCACATTCCAAGCGGGGCAGATACCATTTTAAACTAGAACCACTTGACACTTACGACAACTTTTCATGACTAGTAAGTGACCAATTAATCAGGAGATATTGGCATCAAATATTTTGCGGTCAGCAAGAATGTTGTTTTTGAAAGAAGTCTCTTATGTTCATCAAGGCTGCATTTATTTGATCAAAATACAGTAAAAAAAAAAAAGTTTTAAATAACACTAATACGTTTAAAAATTTAATTTACTCGTTTTCAAAACCAAATGTTCAGCATCATCGGTGTCACATGATCCTTCAGAAATCATTTTTACATGATTGGATGCTCAAGAAACTTGTTTTCATCAATGTTGAAAACAGTTGTGCTGCTATTTTGTGGAAAATGACAATTTTTGTCAGGATTATATGGTAAATGGAAAGATTAAAAATAATTTATTTTTAATAGAAATCTTTTGTAACATTATACATTTCTTTACTGTCACTTTTGATCAATTGAATCAATACTTTCTGAATAAAAGCATTAATTTCTTTAAACATGAAAAAAAAACCTTACTGACCACAAACTCTTAAATAGTAGTGTAAATTTTGTGAACAAAATAGCAAATTTTATGAAAACGTCACCTGTCATTATTAAACTATTGCACATTAATATCTAGATAATTTCAATATTGGAGGTAATTCAACTCCCTAAATATCAACATCCACTACACCACAGAAGTTAACAGCTAATATGGAGAACAAATGCTTAACTACTAATTTACCCACAAATGAGGGTAATACAGCCTACACAAATTCAGGGAAATTTCAGCAACATTTTACAATTTGGTCTCATTTGTTAACACATTAGCCATGAACTACCAATGAGCAATTTAAACGTGCAGTATGCAACTTTTGGCCACTAGGGGTCACTCATTCAAAATAATAACAACAGACGTACTTTGATGACGTCGGGAAAGTGCGTGGGCTCATGGGAGTTGTTGTCATTGTCAACCAGCGAATCTGGCATCTCCAGCAGAAAACATGTTCACTGACAAGGTAATTGTTATATTACATCTCTATTATAGTTAAGTTTAGTTACGGCTTTTCACTTTATATAATGTCAATCTAATGAAATAGCAGCGAGCTACCGTTACTTAACAAACTTATCAGTAGCGTTAGCTAATGTGTGAGACAGAATGTTGTGCGGGCGGTCGCTATGTCAACACACCTATAAGTTGGTAGGCTATGTTGACATATTAACCGTGCATCATAATTTGAGTTACTCAAATTATAGATATGTTGACATGGCATCCGCGATTGTCGAACATTCTGTGTAACGTTATCAACTGTTCAATAAGGAAATACATTTCAATTTAGTTTATCATTACCAACATAAAACATAGTAATTGAGAGAACCAGCACCAGCAATACGTTGTTCATTGGAACACGCGCTGTGTCGCTCCCCACGTTCATCAATCATTCTAATAAACATTTATTTTGGAACTCAGAGATATATGAATAAGTAGATCATTATTAAATCGATATTATATGTAGCTAGTATTAACATATGATAAAAGTGACGGTCACCTTATATTAATTGACCAAGATAGTGGCATATTACCTTATGAAGCTAACGTTACCTTCTCCAGCTACATATAAAACCAATAATAGCTAGTCCATCTGCGTTTTACACATGACATCATCGTGTCACCAAATATACGGATATAAATATACTTTTGAATCAGTTTTAAAAAGTCTCAGTTTCAGTCTCCAAAAACACAGAATCCGCCTGTTTGAAAAGCCGATGCAATACAAAATGTATACGTATTCAGCTAAACGCGTCTCAATGTGGTCAAGATCGCTATGCAATATGCAAACATACAGCATGTTATGATTATATGATTATTATGTTAGCTGAATGGTTACTTAAATTACCTGTTTATTAAAACGAAAGCGAGATCAGCATATCTCTCTGCAGTCCGAGCTTGTCACGAAAATTTCGCCATCTTTCAAAGGCTTCTCCAAGGTTTACACGTCTCTTGCTTCTTCTACTGTCCCAAAATCTTCTCGGGTCATTTTTTTTCACCCGTACGTTTGCGCTTTGTTGAGCTGGCAAAACGTACAGGCAAAGAGTAGTCATGATCCATTATCGTACAGACTTTTTTATACGGGTGTTCCCCTTATACTGTCAGTGTTCCTCTTTGAGTTTGGCGGTTCCGCCGAAGTTCCGCAGGAAGCAAGACGCAAACGTGGATATGACGTGAAAGACGGGCGACATAACGGAAATAAAGACACGGTCCGTGTCTTCGAATTAAAATATTAATTTCTCTGGATTTAGAAGTTAATTGGAACTGTCGGGATAATGTAAACACACAACTTTAAAAAATATATAACATAGATATAGTGATCTTTTCTATTTTTAATGCTGAAACATTACATATTGTGCCTTTAAATACAGCTTCTAAAAAATTGTTAAAGTTAGTTACTAGAAACACAAGTCAGTTCAAATGTTACAAACAAATGAGACCTTATTTGCAAATGCTTCCCAAATGTGTTCAATATGAAACCTTTGTTCTGTCCTTTTTGTGCACCAGACCAGAATCACACCCGTGACCTTATAAATCATCAGCAGAAGCACCGCTATTAGTCAGTGACAGATAATGGATCACATGGCAGATGAAACAGCGGTCATGAAAACAGGCGGTTATCAACAACCCGTGATTCAATATATATAAAAAAAGGCTTGTTTATAAGACAAACTTTAAGGTGATCTAAACGTCTGGAAACAAACCCTCCCCCCACACACACATTTGAAAGCAAAACAGCAGTGAAGGAGAAAGTTGAGACACCTTCGGTGACGCTGGGAGCATCACTGGCTGTGTCTGTTGGTTGGCTCATGCTCGTCATGAAGGGGGGAGGCTCAGTGGAACCTTCCGGTTCCTTGTCAACGTCAACAGTGCTGAACAGAGTGAAAGTGTGGATTAGACGGGATGAGGGGGGGTCAGGTGATATCAGGGAAAGAACAACACAAGGCAGGAAATACATTTATACAGCACTGCGGATTACAGTTTGGTGGCTCTATCAAATACAGCATTTCATAGTACATGGCTCCCATCGAATTGATTTACAGTTCAAAATGTATTACAGGTATGCATTTAGAGTTAATCTCACAAAAAATGCATCCAGGTCCCACTGAAAATGTCTTGCTTAATGATTTTTTTTGGTGCATCGTTATATTTTCATTAGGACTAGGTTAAAAATATCAATCTTTTCCTTATCAAAAGATTTTCCTTGATTCTCATTTTGATTAACCAATATCGATTCTTAAATCCTAAAAAATAGGGCTGTGAATCTTTGGGTAGAATCTTTTTTCGATTCGATTCAAGAATGGTTTTTGCCAATTTTAAATGTTTCAATTCGAGACTATTCACATTAAAATTTGTTAAGATTCGATTAATTAGATTATGCATTTCTTAAATACGCATTAATAGGATTTTTTTTTTAACGCTTCTCCTAATGTGTCTTAGACGCATCGTTAACGCGCCTCTTATTTCAGTGTTGTTAACGTTTTAGTTACTTTAGCAGTATCTTTCATATTAATCATTCAATAAACGACAACTTAACGACGTTAAGGTAAATTTCACGTATCATTCATCAGAACTGTGCGTATGCATTTTAGACACTTACAAATGTGTTTGCTCCGCCCATGCAATAAATTTGCATCCTTGAATAAGCAGGGTTTTATTTCAAATGCTCAGGTATGAACCATGTCCCTACAACTTGTAACCACCAGTAGTTTGTAAGAGCAGGTTGCACATGTGCATTTCAATTTTCTGCATTATTCACAACTGTGCATGCCTAGAATGCATGTGTACGCGTACGAGTCAAAATAAGTGTACTTTCGCCTTTACAATTGTTCAGGTAGTGATGGGTCAATCATAAACGATTCGTTCATTGTGAACAATTCTTTAATATGACACAGGAACAACAAGTTGTCTTAGAGTGATTTGTTCATTTTCTGTGAATGCGCAACATCCCATAGGTTCTGTACAGGAAACTAGGATTGCTGCGATAGACGGCTTTACCTAAGGCTGGGTATTGTAATCGACTCATTTTTATGAACCGATATCGATTCTAAAAAACAAGAATTGATTCATTCTGTTTTCCGTTGATGAATGAACGTAACTGTGTAGTGCCCCTTCCATCCAATATCGCAATAATCTTCGTGCTTTGTTACTTTTGATAAGATACAAAGTCTCAGATTTTAAATTAAATCCATTTTATTAAGCAATTTAAAATGCTGTTTTGGCGCTGTTTAATATGGTTTGAAAGACCATAGTTGCACAGCTCATCTCAAGAGAAGCGGCACCACGGTGCGCACAAGAATGATCATCTCCTCCGCTTTAATATCAGATACAGCGCAAAATAAACTGTAATGAATGTTTGATTCTGAAGGTATATTAAAAGATAAAAACTGAAATCAAAAATGAAGACTGAAATCCTTATCACGTTACTGCTCATTTTCAATCGCGGAAAGACGTCAATAAAACAGCTTGTAAATAATGACACGTAATGTCACAATTACCTCAGAAAAAACATTCAGTGTCCATAAACTCAGCTCATATGCACCACATTACATTGGCTAGTCATTATATTGTGTGTTCTTCGATTTTAACGCATGTTTGAATAAATCCAAGTTTTTAAGATTGCTACCAATTCAAATGTTTATTTAAAAAAACTAATTGGAGTAGAAATATGATTACGTAATTGTAAAGTTAGTCATATAATTTTATTCATATCGAATTGTGAAATTTGTGTCAATACCCAGCCCTAGTGTTTCTTGCGTTTAGCTGCAACACCGGTTACATCACTTGCCCACTGCTGTACCCCCCACCCTCACTTATAGTAATAAAAAAAAAAAACATTTAGTTCAGTTATGCTGAGTTCACACCGCCTGATTTTAGTCCATTTTTGACAAGCCAACAGGTTATGCGCCTTCGCCAGCAAATGCCTGAAATCACAGGCAAATCGGTGCTCATGCACACGAATGACAGTCATGCAGTGTGAATTATCAAAGACGCAATCAGAGAGAATCGCAGATGAGTCGCTGATGTCAGTGAGATATTTGGCATGCTAAATATCTGGACCGGTCGGCAATTCAAACTCCAGCTGTGTGAAATGTGTTTTGACTGAAAATGACCTACAGCCAATGAAAGAGCAAGATACAGGGCAGCATGAAGTTTGGGGAGGAGTTGTAGAGCAGAACATCAATATTTAATAGATATATTCACAATTATATCAAACAGAAACAAAGCACAAACATTTGCTTGACCAGCCGCCGCAGCAGCACATTGCAAAATTATTTATTTACCTCAAACTCTCTTTGCAGAACACAATCCTTGCTTCCTGCGTCTCCCCAAGAGTTTCTTCCGCCATAATCTTTTTTTCTTTTTCTCCTTTTCGCTGCAAATCAGCGCAACATACAATTTGGATAGCAAGCTTTCTGCAGTCTATCATTTTTAATAACAACTCCGGTCTGATGCACCCGTGATCTGTGATTTCTTGTCATTGCCCACGTGTTTTCTTGTGAAACAGTTTGTGGACTATACAGTTGTCTGCGATTTTTCAAATTGTAAAGTCATGCAATGTGAAACCCCATTGCCGATCCATCGTGCAGTGCAGTGTGAACACAGCAGTGACTGAATGCTGGCCCAGATAGTCATGCAGTGTGAAAAGAGCAGAAATGTGACGAGTTTGAAAATCATGCAGTCTGAACTCGGCATTAGAGAACAGACACCACAATTAAAAACTGAATGTCTCTTGTCAATGCAGCTTGAGAAAAGTGAGAGTGGCAGCAAAGATCAGCAGGAGTCTTCACCTCACTTCGGCCATTTCGTCTAACCATTGAAATTTGGTTTCGAACCTCAATGTAAAAGCACCTATTTAAGCAAGTCTGTCATTGTACTGTGTTGTTGTGTTTTTCATTAAAAGGGTTAATTCACCCAAAAATGACAATTCTGTATGTCTCCTGCACTGTTTCCACACGCCAGCTCCTGCATGTGTCGTGGTGCTCACGTGAACAGTATCGCCCGATGGTAAGGCGGTGTTCTGCAGTAGCTCTGACATAACTCGGAAGCGCTGCGCCGTATTTACTACGTAAACAGTGTATGAGACCGACATAAACGAGAAGAAACTGTTGAATAAAGTTGTTCTTTTTGTTAGTTTTTTTTATGCGCACAAAAAGTATTCTTGTAGCTTCTAGTGTTGTCACAATACCAAAATTATGACTTCGATACGATACCACACTAAAATACCTCAACACCGATACTAAATCGATACCACTGTAGAAAAAAAAAAAAAGTTAAAGTAACTGAATAATATGACAACAGACCTTATTATTCACCGTTTTATTTTTTTAAACTAAATATTCACTTGGCCAGCATGTTCGTGCCCTGGTTTTTGACCATTCCCTCCTTTTATTGCTATAACTGCCAATGTGAACATCTGGTTGCATAAATTTTGCCTCTGTGTCGCAATCTCTGTTTGAAACCTGCAATTGCAGTTATGCGTAGTTATCATCTGTACGCGAGTTGTGCATCGGTGCAGCTCCTCAGTGCGGCTGAATCTAATGTTTTGAGGTGAATGTGAAGCTGTCAGACACAGTACCAGTGTGGATTCTGTACTATCTTGAAGTATAACCTAAATAACAATTTTCACTGGAAAATGTAATCTGAACAAATAACATGTCTGCCACTTTTGGGAAAAAAACATTACAATAAATCACACTACCAACGGTGATTAAATCTAATGATCACTCGTTTCACATCAAAAACCGTGCAAATTATTACTACGTTATACTTTGTTCTCAAATGGTTAATGTTAACAGCTTTAGCATTGCGTGACTGTATTTAGTGTTTATTAGCGTTACCTATAGATTTCAATGTACAGTCTAACCTTTGCGTTTGACTACGGGTGAATCTCCAGTTGTCACTGATGTCATTTGGCCCTTTCTGGATTACAATCCGCCATTAAATGAGAAGTTTACTCACTCCAGCTGCTGAGAGAAAAGGCTCTGAATGATCCGATGAAGAACATGCGGTCCCTCCTCATGTGCATTACACTAGCTGGACTCTTTAGTTGTGACCCAAATGACGCACTATACACCATGCACTATGTCCTCAACCATGTAGCGCAGGGGTGTAAAACCCTGGTCCTGGAGGGCTACCACCCTTCAGATTTTCTCTTCAACCTGAATAAAAAACTCACCTAAACCAGCTAATTATGGTGTTTAGGACTGCTTGATAATTACAGTCAGGTAGGTAATTATCAATTATCCAATTGGAGCAGGATTGGAACTGAAATCTGCAGCACGGTAGCCCTCCATGAGCAGGGTTGGACACCCCTGGTGTAGTGTATAAACTTTACATGATTTTGTCATTCAACATTGGAATCTGCTAGTGCCGCCTCCTCTACTACACAATTAAAGCTACAACAGTCAAGTGCATAAAGTGTCCAACATTCCACACTGTTTTCTCCGTTAACTAAAGCCGCCTTTCCACTGCACACGACAAACGACCGCCGTCGGACCGGAAGTCATTCATTTCCAATGGAGAGTCATACAGGGATTGCGTGGGGTGCCGACCATATGCGAATGCGGAATTTACGGATCCGATTTGAGCTTCGGATGCGTTCAAATATTTGAACTTGAGCGACTACACCGTATGCGACACGCCGACCGGATGTGATGTATTCCAAAGTTGTCCAATCAAATCAGTTTGCGCGCAAGTTGAGAATTATTATTCTTTTTGTTCATCAGGTTTTATCTTGTTTTACAACCTTTTTAAAAATGCATAATAGATGAATATTAAATTATATATTTTTCTAAATAAATCTGCCGAATGGGTCGGGGTCAGCCGGTAATTAAAACACACATACACACACACAGGCATGTGCCGATATCAATTTTTCATGTTGCGATTAATTGATGAAGTTTTATCACGATATACGATATTACCACGATATTGAAATAAGTTGCAAAAAAAAGTGTTGCCATAGCATAACAGCTTTAAGAACTATTTTGTAAGAACAAAAACAACTGAATGTTTAAATACAATAATGCACCAAAATATATACAGCTCTGGAAAAAAAATTAAGAGACCCCTCATTGAGAAATCAATGTTATGTGGTCTCTTGATATTTTTCAGAGCTGTAAAAGTAAAATTTTCAAACAAATTAAATTGCAAAAGAATTAGGCTATAAAGAACAACAGGTAGGCTTACAAATTACAATAAGGTTATTTAATGCATTAACTAAGATTGAGCAATAGCTACATTTAGTAAATAAAGTATAATGTTTTTGTTAATGTTAGTTAAGAAATACTGATCATTGTTAGCTTTATCTTAGGTCCATTAAAAAAGTTAGTTTGATTTTGATTTTAATGTTATTAAACAGTAACTAAGAAATTAACATAGAATGATTAATTCTTTATAAGTATTTTTCATTGTCAGTTTGGTAATAATGAATTAACATGTTAACTAATGATGTCGTATGTCTCAAGTTTTAGTGTACAATAACAAATAACCAGAACAGTTCTAATTATTAGGGCATGTTGTAGTCCAGATTAAAACATAAAAATGTTTAAGTTTGAAAATAAATAGCCTATTAAGTCTTTAAGAATGGCTGTTTTAAAAACTACACGCGTTTTGTTTGTTTGTTTGCTGGTTTCCGGGGTAACCGGCCGCATTCTGCAGTTCATCAGCGCCCTCTGCTGTCACTGAGCGGCACTTCAGCAGCGCGTCTCCTTCATCGGTTCAGTCATGTGCAAACACACGTTGGGCTTGTTTATATCTGAGCGCGTGTCCCTTTGACGCAGAATACAGCAGTGTTGAGCATTTATAAGGTTGATGGGCAAAGTATTCTTGAGTGCATTATAAAAAAATGATAAATTGTTAATAAATTATTATTTACGATATTTTAAAGTGCCCACGATAACAATATCGTGCATATTCATTATCGTGATAAATCGCATTATCGAAAATCGGCACATGTCTACACACACACAATCATTATATTCAATGTGTGAATAAGAGTAAACTGTGTTATTTAGTGCTGATATTAGATAGGTCAGCGGCTGCTGTCTGGCTCTTGTGTAACGATCGCTGCGCCGCTCGTGTGTGTGTGTGTGTGTCTGTGAGAGTGAATCGTAGTTCACCTTAGTAGTTTAACTTATGTGATCTAGTTTACTAGTTTGAGGCGGCTGGTTTTGGTCCTATGGCTGTTGGAAGAATGAACAGATCAGAGAATAAATTAAAAAAACACTTAAAAGACGCAGTGTGTCGTCATGTTTTTGACTACCGTATATGAGAAGGTTGCGATATGATTCTAGAGAAGTATACAAATGAGACTGCAAGATCTCTCCCATGTTGCCGTGTACGATCATAACATTTCCGTGCGACTGCCACTAGGGGGCAAACTCCGACAGTCGTGTCCGAATGTCGTGTGCAGTGGAAAGGCGGCTTTAGTGCATCATCCGGGTATTTGAAGTGCACTTTTTCTTTTTGGAATTTACAGTGTGAACACACTACTTACACTATTTATACTTAAAAACGTCATAGAACTGTGCACAAGTATGCGAAATTGGGACACACCTTTACTTTATGTATACAGACCATAGACTGTATAAAAATATGGATGTGGCATCACCCATAGGTTTCCAATGAGCCGCTCTAAAGTGTAAAGTAGGGGCGAGCTAGGCATTGCCATTTTGCGAGCGAGTCATCTCGTGTCCTCCCCGGATTACCACGCCCTTAATTATGCAGAACTTTAAGGCTTTATATAATGTAAACAAATGAGTTATAAATGAATAAATAAAAATCACCACCCTCACAGTTGTCATGAAGTTCAAAATTAGCCTTATAAGCCAAAAACACAATCTGTACCAGGCTGTAAACATGTTTTTTTTTCTGCTGTAATGTTGGGAATTTTAACATGGGGCTCAATAAGATTCTGCTCCCTTCTGGAGCCTAATGGCCAGTCGAGGAACTGCAGTTTAGCGGCGCATTCACACGGGGCGTAGGCGTTAACGCTTGACGGAGGGCGTGGCTGAAGCTGGGTGCTGACGCGATCGTCATAGTGACAACAGCCAATCACATTAACTTGCCGCTTGGACCAAAACACAACACAAAAAAAGCGCCTTTTTTGGTTGTATGTGCGAGTGCGATTGCCTGTGTAGCTGTTGTCAGCGCACTGCACAGGTGCACAAAGCTGTTAAGTACATTAAATCCTGAAAAAGCGTCGACAGCGGGAAGAATATCACGTAGTGGTCCAGGAGCTGCGTCTGGATTTTTAACGGTCTATGGTCTGGATGGTTCACGGAGCAGTAATGAACGCAATTGGCTAGCGTCTACTGAGGATATTTGCATACGGCGATCTGATTGGATGACGCCTGCGCTGGCGCTTGAAAAGTTGAGAATTCTTCAACTTCTGCCGCTTGCAACGCGAGTGAAGCGCCGCGACGGAACCCACAATTCAGTTCGGCAACGGATGATGTCACCCATTCAAAGTAAATGGGAAGCGTTAACGCCTACGCCCCGTGTGAATGCGGCGTAAGTTTCTTCCACATTGGCTTCAAGAAAGATTGCGGGATGTTGCCGCTTGATACAGACGTGACGTAATGACGCAAAGCAATGCTTGAATTTCCTGCGGAAATCCACCAGTACTACTCTAATTATAACTATTACACGCTCACTGTTGTGAATAGGGCTGAGGTTAGGAAATAGCTTTGAATACTGGCCTGTTGAGTAATTGCTGATTTCGGATTAATTTTAACCACAAAAAAAGTTAAAGCTACACTGTGTAACTTTTTTAGTTTATTCTTAGCTAAAAACACTTAGTTATTTCAAAAATATATGGGCTCATAAATGTAAATTTCCTTCTTTCAAGTAATAAAGTATTCTCGTAAGTTTATAATATGCCAGTGAAAATACATACGGGTGAGGGGTTCGAATGCTGGTCGCCATGTTGCCCCTCCATCTTGAAAGTACATTAGCCAAAGAGGGACATAGCAGTAAATTCAAGCTTCGCCTTTCGTGTTTTAACACTCGACGGCACAGTGTCGAATGTGAAGAGGGGGATTGCCATGTTAATCTTGGAATAAATCGGCCACCGTAGGAGTTCAAACGAAATCAGAATTGAGAGGAACAGAAACTATTATTCACTGGATCATATACCTTTTCACCGCTAGATGGGGGAAAATATCACAGTGTAGCTTAAAGGACTTGCACTGCAGCTTAGTCTGCAAATGTGCATCAACAAATCAAAAGAAGGCTGCCCTTTTGTTACCTTAAAGGGTTAGTTCACCCAAAAATGAAAATTATTTCATTAACTACTGACCCTCATGTCGTTGGACACCCGTAAGACCTTCGTTCATCTTCGGAACACAAATTAAGATATTTTTGTTTAAAGCTGATGGCTGAGAAAGGCTTCAGAAAGGACTCCATTGGCATTCAGTACATTCCCACTCACAAGACCCATAAAAGGCACTAAACACATCGATACAAAGACCATCTCACTACAGTGGCTGTACAATAATTTTACGAAGCGACGCGAATAGTTTTGTGTGGGAAATAAAATCTAAATTACTTTATACGCCAAGTTATTGTCTTCCGTGTAGGTCTCGGATGTGAACTCACGCGATAGTGGCGTATCTGAACCAGCGTCATATTCTCACGCATACGTCGAGTTCACGTCAATAACATGGTGGATAAAGTCGTTATTTTGATTTTTGTGAACACAATAACTATTTTCGTCGCATTGTAAAATTATTGTGCAGCCACTGTAATGAGATGTGTTTAGTGCCTTTATGGGTCTTGTGAGTGGGAATGTACTGAATGCCAATGGAGGCCTTTCTGAAGCCTTTCTCAACCATCAGCTTTCAACAAAAATATCTTCATTTGTGTTCCGAAGATGAACGAAGGTCTTACGGATGTCCAACGACATGAGGGGGAGTAATTAATTAAATATTTTTCATTTTTTGGGTGAACTTACCCTAGTAACCTTAGTGAACTGACTAAAACAATACACGTGTGTTTTGCTTTTACGGGGCTATGAGCAAACACTCTCCAGGCTGAAGCACTGAGATGTGTTACCTAAAATGGGCGTAGGATCACAAAACCAAAAAAATTAAGCACATTTTTATTCTTAACACTTGATCTCACCTCTTCACTTCTAAACGAAAGCAATAACCATCCTTATGTTATGTCTTCATATCAACAGTGTGTTAGGACCAGTGCACCTCTCGCGCAGTTAAATATTCGATTGAACTTCCGACGAGCACGCGCAAACGCCTTGCCAGAATGTTCGGGCCATTTCAGCCAGCAAGACAAAGTTACATTTTAGAGTAGTAATGCAATTGCAAACGACATGTAGATCTCTTTTTTTTTTTAAAGAAAGGGGGGGAAATAAAGCAATTATTCCCGAGTCCCTTTAACGACACGCGTGTGCGAGAAAGGCGTTTCTGCCTCGCGCGGAGATGGGCTGAACTGACCCTTTTAAACGCATAATTGTGGGTCCACAAGCTACCATGACACCAACAACTTTTATATTGAACGATAAATGCATGCATAAAACGTTTCAATACACATTATATTTAAGCGTATAAACCCACAAATGGCCCTAAAACCCGAGACACCGACTAGCATTGTGGCTAATGTTGCAGAAGCATGGTCGCTCACTTCTCCATGTTGACCTGGATCCGAGGAGAAAACTACCAAATATCTCGAATATGACTAGATATTATTCAAGAGCAATTCGTAACTTAAAGTAGCCTACTCAAAACATCTGCCAGTTAAATATAAAAATGCATCACATTCCTTAATGCAAACATAGTCAGTCCTATAGTTGGTTTCACAATCTGCATGCAGCGCCACTTACCTGTGAATTACGGAATGAAGGGCGAAATAACACCAAATAAGGTGATTGCCTGCAGATACGGCGGCTTTAAGTGTCTACAAACGTTTGAAATCTGTCGAGTGGGTAAAGAGTTTGCTATTAGTTTATCGAGGTTTCTTGGATGGTCAGACAAAAGGTAACGCTACACGCAAGCTGCCTCCAGCAACCCGCCAATTCCGACGGAAAGTACGTGCCTCCGTACGTACGCGCCTACTTGGTGGTGCATGCTGGGAGTTGTAGTTTTATTTGCACAATGTATACACAAAAAACGCTGCGTTTTGTTGTGCCCTTCGAATATGCCTCAAAATCAAATATAATGTTTATTCAAGAAATGTAACATTTAAGTGTTTAAAAGCCTTTTCTTGATAATTTGGCTACTGGTCTTTAGCTTCTTCAGAGAACAGACCTTTTGAAATTGCCTAAAGGTTTTCCAAAGGGTTTCACCAGATCAACCTCAAACAATGCCTCAAGAAGAAGTTTGAAAGCACTTAAAGCACTTGCTTTTCTCAAAACTGAACATGCTATAGCCTAGGCCTAATGTTACATTTAGTGTATTTATGAACATTGTTGATATTATCATAAATTATATTTTATATGAAAAAGTATGTGGCTGTGTAAACTAACATCCAAACTATTTTTTGTTTTTTGTTTTCATAAAAAGGGGGGAAATTGTTGTGGAGGGTGTTAGGAAACGGAATAGGAAATGTGTGGAGTTTATTTTTCTCTCATCTGTTGGTTCAGATTCCTGTGAAATCTGACCTGATTTCATTACCTGTTGACAGTGTAAATATCTTGATATAAAAGCCTTCTTGAATAAAGGATGTGCTTATATTCTATTTAGTAGTCTATAAATAATATATATTTATTTATATATTTTATCTATATTATTTATTTATTTATTTATTTATTTATTTATTTATTTATTTATTTATTTATTTATTTATTTATTTATTTATTTATTATTTTACTTTTATTCACCAAGGCAAGGACACATCAAATCGATCAAAGTTACAGTAAAGACAAATAAATATTGTTCTTTTGAGCTTTCTATTCATTTTTTATTATTATTATTATTTCCACAAAAAAGGCAGCACAACTGTTTTAGCATTGATAACAAAAAGAGATGTTTCTTGAGCATAAAATCTTCATCGAAGGATTTCTGAAGGATTATGTGACAAGAAGACTGGAATAATGATGCTGAAAATACAGCTTTACATCAAAGGAACAAATAAAATTGAAAATGTGTTACAATAGAAAAGTTTTTTAAAACATGTAAAAAAACATATATTTAATATATTTTTATATATTCATATATTATATAATACAGTAAAAAATATGTCTGTAAATAATACAGTCTTGGTGAGCTTAAGAGATTTCTTTCAATTTAAAAAAATATCTTACTGAACTTTTGATTATAACCCAGTTTCACAGACAAGGCTTAAGCTATCCCAGGCTAAATGTTTGAGTTGTTTTAACTTAAAGCAACTTCACAGATCTTTTTTTTCACACCAGTCATATTCCAAGGCACATCTTAAAAATGTACATAAAGGAACTGTGTGTAAGAAATTTATTTCAGTTAATCATAAAATAGCCCTGATGTATCACTAGACATTACGAAATACTGTTAATTTCAAATACATACATCACTGAAAACAGTAGTCCGGCCAGGATATTGTCATTATTGTCATTAAAGTTGTTGTTGCAGCCCTCAACTGATGTTGATGTTGACATGTTGTGTTTTGGCCTGAAGCTCCGCCCTCCTATTGACCAATCATGAAGTCAGTAGTGTTTCTGCATCCGGGTTGCCAGATCTGCTCAACCTCGAGTCAGGGGAAGGGGAGAGCGGATACACTGCTCTACTGTCATTAGAAAGTGATTGCAGTACCAGTTTTGGCCACAATCTATTCCTTTAAATGTCCTAATTTAGCTAATCCTGCTTGTCTGTGAAACGTCTCAGGTTTTTCACGTAACCTATGTTCTCTGAATAGGGAACGAGACGCTGCGTAGTGACTTATATGGGGTACGCCCCTGGGCGTGCCGATTGTCTGAAGCCCTTGTAGAATCATACCAATTAATTGGCTGATGGCGCAGCGCCGCCCCTCTAGCTCAACACCTTTGAGCTATACTGGTGCCCGCCATCTTCTCCCCAGATTTCTCTGCTGAACAAGGTGGCTTGTAGGCAGTGCGGGGAGCTTGGCAGTGTACGCAGCATCTCGTCCCCTATTCAGAGAACATAGGTTACGTGAAAAACCTGAGACGTTCTCTTTAATAGGTTCACTCGACGCTGCGTAGTGATGCATATGGGGAATGTTATACCACACACGCCAAGCTAAAGCGCTGCCGTATCTGACATGAACATCAGGCAGACCTGAACGGCTGGATTAACCTGACAGAACATGCGAACCCGGAGCAATGTCAAGATCCAAACTATAAAATTTGACAAAGGTGTGCGGTGAGGACCATCCTGCCCCGTTGGAAGAGTGCTTGAGAAGAGGACACACCTCTAGTAGAATGTGCTCTAATGCCCATAGGAGAAGGAACTCTGCGCACCTCGTAAGCTAAAGAGATAGCCTCTGTCACCCAGTGTGAAATTCTCTGTTTCGACGCGACAAGCCCACGGTGGCCGGCTCTGAAACACACCAACAATTTATTAGACTTCCTCCAACCAGGGGGGGGGGGGGGGGTGACCTGCGAGCGGAAAGAGGTGGACAAAACCTTGGGCACAAGCAAGCCTCGCTAACAGAGAGGGCTTGTAAGTCTCCCACTAACTTCAAGGAAGTTAGAGCCAATAAAAGAGCAACCTTAAGAGTAAGAACCCGCTCCGGGGCTGACTCTAATGGTTCAAAGGGAGCATCCGTCAATCCCTCCAGGATGATAGATAAGTCCCAGGAGGGTACACCAGGTGAGCGAACTGGTCTCAGGCACCTGACCCCCCTCATAAAGGATGAGACTAACAAGTGTTTCCCCAAAGGGGCTTCATACAACTCCCTGTGAGTGGCGATAGCCGCTACATACACTCTGAGCATAGTGGCAAACTTCTCCAGTAGAAATTCCAGAACTGAATTAATAGGGCATTCGACTGGACTTCTATTGTGGGCTGAGCACCATGCCTGAAAAACTCTGGGGCTCTGGCATTAGCGATGGTCTCCTGCACGTCCGCAGGTAGACCGGCCCTTAAGACTGACGCCCTCTGATAGGCCACACTCACAGCTTCCAGATCTCGGGATGAGGATGCCAGATCCTGCCCTGAAGCTGTGAAAGCAGATCCTCTCTGACTGGAATCTCCCAAGGAGGGGAGTCTCAAAGAAGAATCAGCTCCGAGAACCACATCTGGCACCAGCAGAACACTGGCCTCACTCTCTCTCACTCTGTGCAGAACTGCCAGAATCAGCTTGATGGGTGGGAAAGCATAGAGCCTCAGCCTCCGCCAGGGGTGAGTGAACGCATCCACTCCCAGCGGCGCGTGAGGGTTTAGAGAGAACCAAAGCGGGCACTGGGCCGACTCCTCTGTGGGGAAGAGGTCCACCTCCGCTCTGCCGAACTGCTCCCAAATTTGGGCTACTATGAGAGGATTCAGCATCCATTCCCCTGACCTGAGTTTCTGCCTTGAAAGGAAGTCTGCCGCGAGGTTCAGAACTCCGGGGACATTAACTGCCCTGAGGGACAGGAATTTGCCCTGGGCCCACAGGAGGAGACGGCGTGCATGCCTATCCGAAGGCCCAGGAAGACTGCTTTCAGCTCTAGGCAGTTTATGTGCCAGGCCCGAGTCTCCACCGTCCAGATACCGCATGCTGGACGGCCTTCGAACATCGCACCCCAACCGGTGAGAGAGGCGTTCGTCCTAACCATCTGGCGGCGGAAAACAACCCCCATGCCGACCTCTTTGGAGAAAATAAGGGTCTCGCCACACTGATAGGGCTCGAAAGCAAACTTGCGACACCCTCAGTAGGCGGTAGGGAGATCCAGTAGACCGGACCTCTCCACGTTTCATCCACCAATGGAAGGGTCTCATGTGAAGCAGCCCCAGAGGAAGGACTTGGGAGGCTGCAGCCATGAGGCCTAAAAGCCTGCGGCATGTCCCTACAGAAACATGATG
Source organism: Pseudorasbora parva (assembly GCF_024679245.1). Taxonomy (NCBI): domain Eukaryota; kingdom Metazoa; phylum Chordata; class Actinopteri; order Cypriniformes; family Gobionidae; genus Pseudorasbora; species Pseudorasbora parva. The sequence goes on from NC_090173.1 coordinate 21,757,999, forward strand.
GCCAGGCTTGAAGCGGGCCAGAAATGTCCTGATACTGGAAATCTGGGCGGGCCTGCATTGACACGGAATCCAGACAGACCCCTAAGAAGGTGGTCTGTTGGGATGGTAAGAAAACACTCTTGACGGTGTTCACACTTAGGCCAAGGGAACGAACATGGCGAAGCACAGAGCCCCTGTGAGCATTCGCCATCTCCCTGGACTGGGCCAGAAGGAGCCAGTCGTCCACGTAGTTGAGTATTCGGATGCCCTGGAGCCTCAGCGGGGCCAGTGCAGCATCCACACACTTTGTGAACGTCCTTGGCACCAGAGCAAGGCCGAAGGGGAGCACCCTGTACTGGAAAACCTTCCCTCCGAAGGCAAACCCGAGGAGCTTCCTGTGTCTTTGGATGACCTAAATATGGAAAATGCATCTTTCATGTCTATCGACACAAACCAATCCCCTGAACGAACCTGAGCAATGATCGACTTCAACGTCAACATCTTGAACCTGAAAAGTTCAGACGTCGGAGGTCTAATATGGGCCGCAGACCACCGTCCTTCTTCGGAACTAAGAAGTAACGGCTGAAAAATCCTCGCTCTACATCCGTAGGCGTTACTTCCTCTATCGCTCCCTTGAGAAGGAGGGAGGACAGCTCCTCTTGTAGTACAGAAGCCTCTGAGGTGCTGTGTACTACAGTATGGAGGACCCCACTGAAGCAAGGCGGGTTGCGGCAAAACTGAAGTGTGTAGCCCAGCTGAATCATGCGCAGCATCCAGGGTGACACTCCTGGAAGACATTTCCACTCTTGGACGAAATGAGAAAGAGGAAGAGGAGTAGTGGAGTGGAGTGCAGTGGGCATACCTGATTTAGGGTGCCAATCTGGATCTACGTGGAAAGATCGTCCGGCCGCAACGGAAACTCAACTGCGTCCATATGCGGCGAGGAGGCTGCGATGACCTGAGTGGGAAACGTAAGGTCCACTGACAGCCTCACCAAATAAATGCTTCTAAGAAACGGGCGCGTCGAGAAGGAAAACCGTCTCCTTGTCGCGAATCTCACTGAGGTTTAACCAAAGGTGGCATTCAGCGGCCACCAGGCAAGCCATCGAGCACGCTACCGCATGCGCTGTGTGCTTAGTAGCCCGTAAGGCCAAATCCGTGGCCATGCGAAGCTCTTTTACAGCCTCAGGCGTAACACCGCCACCCTCATCCATCTCCTTAACACTAGAACTGCCATGACGGTCAAAATGACCGTTTTGAAATGTATATGTACAATAACTTTGTTGAATAATTTTTTTTTTTTTGTGACTTTTGCTAAAAGTGTTTCTATTTTTACTTACAATAGATTTTATATAAATTATATAAAAGGCAACAAAAATATGAGCATTTCTACCTATTAAAGCCATAACGGTCATATTGACTGCTCTAAATCTCGCGCGATTCTATTGTTCTTTCTCGCGGCTTATTGTCTCTGTCAGACAATATTTATATACAATATTTATTGCCTGATAAATTTGGCATCAAATTTTGTCTGGCTGCTGATGTCCGTTCGAAATACATGCTGAATGGGGCTCCGTTTCGGGGTAAAGAGGAGGCACGGAACAGAGGTCAGCTTGTGAGAGATTACCACAACACCAAGTAGCCTATGGGGTGGATGTCCAGAGACAGTGCCAGGTGCGGAGAATCTGCAGATAAAATAAAACACACGACGACTGCTGCAAATGCCAAAAACCCGTGTGTGTAAATTCTGCGAGAAGAACAGAAGTAACTTGTGCTGACTGTGAATCTTAAATAGCCAAGCACGATATAGATATATTCAATATAAAATTTGTCGCATAATTGTTTTACGGTTCCAAACTTCGTTCGTGACTTTTTTAGAGCTGCTTGTTTCCAGCTTATGTTCTGTATAATATATAATAATAGGCCTATATGTTACGGTACAGACTAGATGGAGACAGGAGATGTTTAACAGAGTTCATTGCAAGGGCACCAGTAGAGAGTGAAGTGAGGTGACGGTGAATCGGGTTCTTGGGTGAAGAGGAGATGAATGGAGAACACAGAACACACACACGCTGGACACTGGAGATCGTCGGAGACTTGGAATTAGCTGGAGAATGAAGTTACACACTTCGAGGGAGTCCATAAGGTAAGCAGAGCAGGTTAGTACCTTGTGCAAATGAGACCGGACACTGTAGTGTGTGTGAGCGTGTGTTTTATGCTGTGTGTGTGTGTGTGTGTGTGTGTGTGTGTGTGTGTGTGTGTGTGTGTGTGTGTGTGTGTGTGAGTGCTGATGAGGTGCAGGTGCGTGTAATCAGTATTCTGGGGAGAGTGCACGTGCACTGTAAAAAATTATTTAGAAAAAAAGTTACCTGGTTGCCTTAAAATTTTGAGTTCATAGAAATTAAAATTTTGAGTTAATACAATGAACATTTTTTGAGATTCGACAACCGTTATTAAAAGATTATTAAAAGATTTTGTAAGCATATTGGGTAATTATGTGTCTGTGATTTCTGGCAGTGAAACATGCCAAATTGTGCTATTGTCATGATTTATCAAATTTTTTATGTGGTTCAGATACAAAAATATTTTGAGTTTCTATTTATTAAACTAATTTCCTTCATTGTATCAACTCAAATTTTTAATTTCAATAAACTCAAAATTTTAAGGCAACCAGGTTACTTATTTTTTTAAGTTAAACCAACAAAAACCATCACAAATTTTTTACAGTGTGGGGTGTCAGTGACGTGGGAGCCTGGCGTGTCTGTGACAATATAAGGGTTATAACATTTTTTTTTCATAATCAAATAGATCATTTTAAATGTTATTTTGTTGTTCTGAGTTATGTAACATAAATACAGAGAAATACTGAATATGCAATAATTACATTTTACCATAAAATGGTATTTTAACTAAATAAAAAATGTACATGTTGGTGTTATTATTATTATTTTTTTAATAATCCTAACTCATTAATCAATACATTAATCTCTCATTTGGTCAATTTATTTAGAGATTATAGAATTTATAATATAGCAGTCAAAATGACCGCTCACGGCTGTTCTAGTAGATTTGGAATTCTAGCATTTCTAGTGTTAAGAACGTAAGCTTGTCAGGCTTGGAGAATGGGCATAGTATGGAGGGCCAAGCCAGCCTGACCAGCCGCGACGTAGAACTTGCCGATTAGAGCGGAAGTAGTCCTAAATGGCTTAGAAGGGAGGATAGGGCGAGATTTCCAAGTGTAGGCCGAAGAAGGTGAAAGATGAGAGACCGCTGTGTCTTGACCGCCAGAATGGCGGAATAACCGCGCTCCACAGAACCAACGAGGTTAGTGAAGTCAGCGGCTGCCGCATTAGTAAGGCGGGCGGAAAAGGCTGCTTCCAGGATCTGGAGACCTTGTTGTGCAGATCGCTGAAAAAATAGCACCCCTTAGAAATCTCTTATCGAGCTTAGAAGATTGCGATTCGTGGGGCTCATCAGGCCAATCGATCGCAAGCTTCTCAGTCGTGCGCGAAAGCACATCGACGAGCTTGGAGTAGGCCACAGAAGGCTGTGCTTCCTGGCCTCGAGGTGAGAGAGCGTCGTCAAAGGGGACAGGCCCGAAATCCTCGAAGTCGGACGCTGTCGTAAGCAAAATATCATCCAGGCTGAAAGAAACGGTCTCACGTGCTTCCTGGCTGGGCATCATATAGTCGTGCGCGTATCCAAGCGGCAAAGCTTCGCTACGTGCACACTCGGGAGAGGGAATGAGAGAAGGAAAATCAGTCCGCTCACACTCGATGTCCTCGAGCTCAACATCCGAACCCCAGGCTGTGGATCCGAGGGAGGCCTGGGCCGCCTTGGGCACGCGGTGGGGGAAAACGGAAGATTCCTTCTCAAAAAGACAGAGCCTCGAACGGAGGGTTTTAAGAAGGAGTTTATCGCAATATTTGCATTTCGAAGTGCCCTAAACCGAAGTGCCCTGAACCGTCGAGTGAACCTATGAAAGAGGACCAGACCTTTGCAAGGCCCATTTCATTTAATGCACTTACCATGTGGGTCGTCGCTCGATATAGAGCAAATGCACAGCGGGGGGCAGCGATGAAACTCCATCATACTTCACCAGTTAGGAGAACAAAGTTCCGCTATCCGTGGTCGCTGAAGTAGTGAAGGAGAAAGATGCTTAAATCCAGTTTTTAAGGGTCAGATAAATTGCACAAAGGGAACGATGCTACCGCTTCGTGAAGGCAGAGAAATCTGGGGAGAAGATGGCGCGCGCCAGTATAGCTCAAAGGTGTTGAGCTAGAGGGGCGGCGCTGCGCCATCAGCCAATGAATTGGCGTGATTCTACAAGAGCTTCAGACAATCGGCACGCCCAGGGGCGTACCCCCATATGCGTCACTACGCAGCGTTGAGTGAACCTATAAAAGAGAACCAGACCTTTGCAAAACGTCAACACTTTACAATAAGGTTTTATTTGTTATCATTAGCCTATTTGATGTATAAACATGAACTATCCAGGAGCAAATTTGTTACTGTATTTGTTAATCTGTGCTAGCGTTATGAAAATCCAGCTGTTCATTATTTGTTAATGTTACTTTACAGTGCATTAACTAATGTTAGCAAATACAACTTTTGATTTTAATAATATATAAATGTTGAAATTAGGATGAACAAAGATTAATAAATACTGTAGAAGTGCAGCTCATTCATGTTAACTAATGAAACCTTACTGTAAAGTGTTACCAATACAATTTATATAAGTGAGACTTATTAAAAAATGTGTTGATCATGTGACTAAAATAATTATCAGAAAAGTAAATTTCGGAGAAAACTCCATAAGCCATAAGTATTTCGCTGCTGTCTACCTGACCAGCAAAAATGACAAAAAAGGTCACCTGAGATATAGCTAACAAAGTTTTCAATAAAATTAAGAATAGAATATTATGGTCTTTTAGGTTCCATGGAGGCCATCAGCCATAGAGTTTGTTTATTATTAATGTATTCAGATTTCTTATTAGCCGAATCTGGATTTACTGCAATGTGCCATAAGACTATGAGTTTTAAATAGTTTTTGGTTCTTATGCATCATATAACAAAATGTTTTTGGAGAGAAAGGACAGATGCAGGGTTATAATAATTTCATATCCACCTAGCAGACGCTGCATGAGACGATATAAATCTAACCCTCTGTTTGCGGATGGTGTGGCTGGTTTGTTTGAGTAATGAGCTAATTAACTCAATCACGACACTCAGACAGATGATGAATTTTGTTAATGCTTCTCTTTTGTTCTCCACTCATTTCTGAGCAGGTCTTTTTCCTCTACATTAACCCGACATGTACGCGCGCGCACACACACACACACACACACACACACACACACACACACACACACACACACACACACACACACACACACACACACACACACACACACACACACACACACACACACACACACACACACACACACACACACACACACACACAGAATCTTTGTGGAGTATACGAGGTTGCAGACATGCAAACAGTCCAGAGATATGAACCTGTTGGAACTGCAACAGGGCAAAACAAGATATAAGAGAGGCCGTTCCGTGCTTGCAAGGTCAAAATGCTCAGTGTTCAGTTGGGCAAAGTGCAACCTTGTGCAACAGTCTGAGATTCAATTGCACATTTCTGACACTATATATTCACCTTTAGCTCTGAGATAATGACAGGCGGCGTCAGGCTGTTTTCACACTTGGTTCGACTGCTTGGTCTGAACCAGAATTCACTTCCAGTTCCATCCCCCAGCGGGTGTCTTTTCACATTGCTCTTTTGGGTCTGAACCACACTGTGTCATCAACCTAAGCAGAGTGGCAGCTGTTTATGTAGTTAGGACACAATTCAGGAGGAAAATGGCAGTTTCACTCAGTTATTTACACATTTACCATTGATTTATTTAAAAACGTATGTACACAGAATGGCACATCTGCTATGGAATACAAATGCTGCATAGAGAGCATGCTCTCTCAGACACAAGCAGCAATGAGAAATTAATTTTAAATATAATAAGTGTGATGTGTCAAGTGTGATATCTATATGCCATCATAACAGTTTGAACTGATTGCAAGCTATATACCAAAGTTAACTTGAGCCATAATCCAGACTTACTGTTCTATCTATCTATCTATCTATCTATCTATCTATCTATCTATCTATCTATCTATCTATCTATCTATCTATCTATCTATCTATCTATCTATCTATCTATCTATCTATCTATCTATCTATCTATCTATCTATCTATCTATCTATCTATCTATCTATCTATCTATCTATCTATCTATCTATCTATCTATCTATCTATCTATCTATCTATCTGCCTATCACTCAAATCCTATGCGTATAGGAGCCCTGTAAATCCACTGAAATGCCCAATGCACTGCCCTTCTAAAGTCCAGCTTTTTGCATCACTGCAGTTGACACTCGTAACCATGGACACACAACCTACAATTTAATTGAATCCATCACGCTTATTGATCTGTAAGGACTCTATAGGGGGAGAAATGACAAGAGGAGGAAAGCAAGAGGGAACAGCAGGTAAAACCAGGTCTATAATTATTTACAACTGCAGGATCTCAAGAAAGCTTCTTCAGGAGCGGTTTTACTGTTGCTATCTTTAGCTCCTCATGAACACATCCAGAAACAAGAGAACTGTTCACTAGACAGTAAAATAGGACCTAGTTCCATCAACTTTCAGTCTAACAGGAACCACATCATTAAGACAACTCGGAGGTTTATCGGTTTCTCAATATCATAAATATCTTGCTCAGAAACAGGTGAAAAGGAATCCAACAATACCTTTCTATTTTTCACAAGCTAAATTAACCTTACATTGAACCAAATTAATGAGGCGAAATTGAAGCCCTTATATTTGTGACCTTATCCACCAAAAACAGCATAAAAGACCTACTACAGTCTATAAGCAACAGTAAGTGGTAAATGGATTGCATTTATATAGCGCGTTTAACAGACCCTATATGGCCATCCAAAGCGCTTTACATTTTTTGCCTCACATTCACCCATTCATACACCGACGGCGATGTCAGCCATGCAAGGCGCCATCCAGCTCGCCGGGAGCAGCTGGGGTTAGGTGTCTTGCTCATGGACACCTCGACACTTGGTCAGGTGGAACCGGGGATCGAACCACCAACCTTTCGGTTAGACAATCTACATGAACCACTGAGCCACTGCCGCCCTGGGACAGTAAACCTTCCCAGTGCTCAAGATTAGCGTCTAGCCAATTTCCAAGTCCAAAGGTTCTATTTAGAAGGGTTCAATGGTGCTCCATATTGAACCTTTTAGAGGTTGCATCATGGAAAGTAGCCAATTAGGCTATGTAATCATAGAACCTTTTTGGCAAGGCTTTAAAATTGGACACAAAACCAATTTAGGTCTAAAACTGAGCAAAAATATGTGATATGGTGCAGATGTCATGGTCAGACGAAATTGTTGCAGGCCCTACCTAGGCTAACAAAATGAGTTAGCACACAACTCAAATAAAAAGGCATAGCTTACCTATCCCTCTATCTAATATAACTAGTAAGATGCCATTTAAGAGCTTACGGAGACTTCAGATGACCAGCACTGGTTAACAACACCTGTGAAGAGTTGACTGGAGGACTTCAGATGACACTCTCTGAATAATGCAAAAAACAAAAAACAAACAAACAAAAAAACACTTTGATAATAATTTGTTAACAACATGTATTCTTTACTTTAATGAGCTCATGGTTTCTAAATGAAATTATTATTATTTTTTATGTATAGGCTACATTTCTGAGATCCATAACTTGGACAGTCTCTGATAACAAATCACAACACGATTGTGAAAATAAATAAATAAATAAATAAATAAATATATATATATAAAACTTTATTTATTTGCCCTTGCGCTTGATGTGAGGAAAAAAAAAACTTGATGTGAGCTGATAAAGGACGTGCTGCCCCCTTGTGTCGGGAGTAATAGCAGCAAACTGGTGAAAAGTTGTGTTATTTTGCCATCTGTCGGTGTGAAACGTAACAGCCCATTACTGAACACAGGCGTGAAAGAGTACACCCAACTGCCTCTGCTTGCTGCCAAGAACCAACAGGTAACGCCAAAAAAACTCAAAAAATGATTTGACAACTAACATAAAGTTAAAATAATGCGAAGTAAGAACATCAAGCAATGATTTTGGTGGAAGTCATACACTTCGCTTCAAATTTCACACGAAATCAGGCGCGGCGCGTGGCATCAATTTAGCAACACCTCACTTTATTGAGTTTAATTTATTTCAAATAGTAGTATATAGTGGACTGGGATAAAGAGGGGTTTATGTCATTTGTACATGATGCTTCGGTTTTCCAGGTAACTTAGTCGAAACTCTGACTGATATATTTTCTGATGTAGATGAAGCCTAGGTCGGCTAACGTTGAGTTATCTACACTGCCTGTTGGGGGAATAAAAATCGATACACTATCATCGAGGCAGAGAAATGTAATCCCGCCTAGAGCATCTGCTTGTCAGATGCGTCCATACAGCCGTTCATATTGTGAAATGGGAATCCCGCCTGTCCGTTGCGGCCTGTTTTTATTTACTGCTGAGGCAGAGCGGCGCAGTACCGCCTCTTACTGCCAGGTGGCGCTTGGGAGTAATATAGTACTAAACCCTTGGACTACTGGAGAAATTTAGCGTTAAGTGTTGTCGGCGAATTTTTAAAATAACAACGTTGTTACGATGGTATTAAATATGTTTTTTGTTGAAGAGGAGTAAACGAGGTATAAAAGATAATTATGAAAGTGCACTGTGCACGATTTAACGCGGCATTTAAGCAATATCTTCTGTGGCGGGATATGCTGTAAGTTAGCATGTTATATTTTGCACATTTCTAAAAAATGTATAAAGTTAATTAGACTACTACATATTCTGATGATTTTTACAAACTTATAACATTTGAAATATTGTATACAATTTTTCTAAAGAATTGTCACTCTCCATGATCTATTTTTCCCTATAAGAAATGGATGATTAAAACAGATGTAAAATGTATCTTTCATACATACCGGTACATAGCCTACATGCATGCATACATAGCCTACATAAGAAATTAACGTGAAATTGTAAAATTTTAAAAAGATGCAATACTCAAGTAATTGTTGTTCTAAAATACTTTTGAAATACAATTTATGCATAATTATGACTTGAATGCACATCTATGATTAATAGGGTAAACATATTTTTAGTTTCTGAATTAAATGTAATTTTGTTATGAATTTGATTGTTGTTTTTTAGCTTGAAGACAAACATGTCTTGGTGATGTAACTATCTGGAGATTTTTAAAAAGAAAAAGCATTCAAATATTCTTAATATTGTCAAATATAGTATGTAATATCTTAATGTTACTACAAACACAAATTTGTATATGTATATGCATGTATGTATGTGTCAAAAATCATTAAATTAACAAAAAAAATACATCTTGACCTTTTTATGTAAAGAAATGTTTGATGTATTTTCAAAATTGATATTCATGAATTTTTATATTCATGACTAAAGCTTTCATCCATATTTAACAAATGTATAACTTTTTCAAAAAATAAAATTTCTATGGTTTTTAATGCAAATAGTTACAAAATGCTTTTCCAAGGTGCAAGGAAAGCATTTCAATACTTAGTGGTTACTTAGTGAAAAATTTCCAGAAATTAGTACATTTTTTCCAAATATGTGCAGAACCAACATACACAGATTACATTTTTAATAATTTGATGCATGTGTTTTGAACTAGATTTCCCTTTATCCCCTCAGAAATCCTTATTTTTCATTGACCCTTTAGGTTAGAAATAAAAATCTTGATATTACATTATAAAGGTGATGGATATTTGCATAATCCCTATAGTCAAGTATTATTGTCTCACCTTATAGTTATAAAGATACAATTGTGCGGATTAGTACAAGTATGCTATTTAAACATTCTTACTCTTATAAAAATAGAATTAAATTCCAATCATACCATACCCATTAATGCTGTCATATTGTTTTTATTTTGTTATTGTCATGTATACTAGTAGTATAGTTGGACATGTTGTATTGTATAGGTGTTTAAAGGAAATATGTGGCGTTGCCTGTGTGCACAGCAGAGGGCGCCCTGACTGGGATTCCTAAATGTCAGCTCCTATGAAGATAGCCTTAGTTTAATAGGCTGGACCTGGCCGTTCCCAGACACTGTAGCAGATACGTGACCTGAGAGACCTGCGTGTGGAATGGCCGTGATAAGTACGGCACAGAGGGAAGCGGCGTTCTTCTGTTCCACCGGGCCTTTCATCTCAATTTAAACCATCCTCTTCATAATGCCGTTCCACTCTTTTCTCATCTCCATCTCATCTTCTTGACAATATCTTCTTTTCGCTTGCTTTATTTCTGCCCCCTCACCCCTCTCTCTGTCCATCTCGTTCTTCCTCCTTTTCTCCTACTGTGAGGTGAGGTGTAATATATCCATAGCCCATGTGTGCTGAAGTCTTTAACATTCTTTCTTTTGCAGAAAGCCAACGCTGGCACTGTACTGCGCATACACATCAAACACGACTTCTTTATCTATCGCTCTCTTGCTGTGCTTTTGAGGTCAGGGGTCAGCGTTCTACTTCCTGGGCCCATCTTCTGTCCTGAATTCCTGCTTCTGTATCTCTCATATTTTTCATCCATAATCTGATGTAGGTTTTGAACAGCATGTTTATTTTAAATGCATGCTGCAGACTCCATCGGCTTGCTCGCAGTGCTGTTTTCTATCTGACTTGAACCGTACGGACATACTGAGATTAGGTCTCTGTATTCCTTCAGATCTTCTGGTCATGATTTGCTGGTTGAGTTCAGAGGACTATATAAGCTAGACAGGGAAAGAGACTTGTGACAGATAGAGGTCAAAATGCCCTTCATGTCTTTTGCGTTTATACAGCAAGTTCTTGCTGATCTAGTTTAAGGTTATACAATTATACAATTTGTCCCCTGGATTTTAGTAGAAAACATCTTATTATCTTTAAAAAACAATACATTTACTTAAAGGTAAATTTAGAAATATGAATATATAAATATATTATCTATCTATATATATTATGTCTGCCTGTCTGTCTATCTATCATGTATATTAATCTTTTATTTCTTTGATGCTGTTTTAAGCAGATCTTTTTATTTTATTTAGTGTCATTGGTTGATTGTCTTTTTTTTGAATATTTAGAAATTTGCACAAAAATAGCTAAAATACACGCATACTGATTAAGACATTTTATACCTAAATAATCATAGTATAATTTTAATGGAAGCCAATTTTCTAAATATTTAAGATTTATTTTCACATATAACAATTTTTTTTGACTTAATTGTTTTCAACTTTAACCAGAAATGGTATAAAATAAATGGTCACATGTAAATGCCTCATTTCATATTTATTTATAATGTATTTATAATAATAGAATACATTTTTAAAATACAAAAATACTGTTTATTTGCAGTATTTATTGCAAATTTTCTCACCCATTGTCTGTTTTTTTTTTTTTTACGGTCTAAAACCATAGTTAGTTAACTTTGTTTATATACTTTTTAATATATTGATTTTGCCATGAAAATAGCCATATATGCTATGGCAATAAAAATAAGTAATTTTTCTTGTTTTTAGGAATATTTGTAATGCAAAATACATGTTGTTGTGATGAGTTGTAATTGTATAACAGGAGATTTCTGTTTGGTCAGGAGGTCTGTAAATGTACACGTCTTACAAGAATACATGCAGATGTTTTAGAAATATAGTTTAATGTGATGTTATTAAATACTTGTCTATGTTTATTGCAAAACATACAGTTGGCAATGTCAAACTTGTGACTACCTTCTGTACTAGTTGTACTAAAACTGAGCTTGTTTTCTTAAAGAAACGTTAGGAAACAACTGCACTTTTTTTCAAAGTCCCCATAGCTTAAATTGGAAGTTTGAGAATAACAGTAAAATATGACAATTTTAATTAAATGAAACCAATGTCTTGCTATTTAATATTATAATCAAACCTTAACTGAAATTCACATTAAACTAGCTTGATATTTATTACTTAATTTACTCTTACTTAAATTTCTCTTAGCTTATTACTTACTTAATTTCAAATTTCCCTTAAAGTTTGCTTGCAAAAAAAAATAAAAAAAAATAAAAAGGCAGTCGGTTTCCAAACATTATGTTAAACTCATAGTGAATTTACAGTGAATGCAAAACCACTGCTTAAGAAAAGCGCTTTTTGCAGTGTTTGGGACGCGTTCATGGTCAGGTCAGGCCAAGCTTTGCCCGAAACGCACACGTCAAAGTCAGAGGTCACTCAAAATGAGGGCGCAGAATAGAGAAAGGAGGGACCGAGGATGATGAAATGGAGAAAGGAAGAGCTTAGATGGTGACCTCTGACCCCATGTCTTCCTTTTCTCTTTCACTGTCTTCTTCACTCCCTATGTTTCTTTTCTCATTCTTCTCACTGACTCTTTGTGTCCAGCGTTCATCTGACCACAGGCTGTGATCTCTGTGACCTTTCCAGAGGTCAGCTGGCGGCCACGGCGGCAGAGGGGTCAGTCTGTGGCCTCGGTTCATCTCTCGGTCAACATCAGGTCACACTTTGGTCAACATCAGTGGTGTGTTCAAGACCCTGAAGCCACGAAGACGGTTCTGTCGGTCGGCCTCATCAAAGGGTAGGTCTTGTGTTTCAGTGTGTGAGATTATACTAGTTGTCTCATATTTCTGAACTAATTTGATTGGATTTGAGATTCTTTGACTTGATACAGTTGGAAAGCCTAAAAAAGCTTTCCATGTTAAATAAAGAGGTTGTTTCTATAGAAAGTATTCAGATTGCTAGCCAGTAGCTAACCTAAAATTAACCTCTCGTTCCACATCAACTCCGAGGTCGTCAACCGGTCAATTACAAGGCATTTCCCTAAAGTAGTAGTAGCAAATCGGCGACGTTGCCTAGTTTCCACTATTCTAATACATATCTGCCCCCGCCGTGAACTGGAACCTGGGGTCATTCGGCAGTCATCGGAGTGTGTGTTCAAAAAAACCTCCAGATGATTCAGCAAGGTTTCAAACACTATAGCATCAGTCTGTCATCATAGGTCAATCCGTAGTCAGCATCATGCTGCAAAACCCAAACGTTTGGTAACATTCATAAGGTGTAATGGCTTGACCCAAATGATTACTGTTGACCTCCATCTGATGCACAGAAGCGCTTGTGTGAATGTTTCACCTCCAACTCCATGGCTCAACAATGGTACGATTCCTTAAGAATATGCGCTTAAACTTTCACGCGGCTCATGTTACAAATATGACAGTCGAAAAAGATTTACCGTTTGGTTGATCAGAAAAGAATAACTTTGAAATTCAGCGTTAACCTTGGAATTCTAGTTTTTATTAACCTTGTGTATAGTTCCATTCATATATAATATCTGAATTTATTATACATTTATCAGTATTGGTTAATATTTAGTAAATATCAAAATATTGGCCTAATTTTGAATGCACCTCTTTTTCCATTTAGATAAGAATGACAATTTTAAATGGTAAAAAAAATTAAATCAATCCAATAAAGCAATTTAATTGTATTATAATTGAGAAACATTTTCATTTATTAGTACAATATCGGTTCTCAGGTGATATTTGAAGTTTTTTTATTTTATCAGTGTTGGTCAATATTGAATAAATACTGTCTTTAATGTTTAATATTGAATGCATTAATATTTTAAATGCAACTATTTTGCCATTTAGATGGCCTAAAAATGCCAAATTGTAAAACATTTACAAAATGCTTTAGTGAAATAAAAATAATAAACGTATGATTTAATTGTTCAACGATAAGTTTTGTTTTCATATCTTAAGTTAAATATGTGGCGTTTTAAACAATTTAAAACAGTAGAATTTTTATATAATATTCATTGGTTTAATATATTTTTTTTTATTGGTAGTGCCAGCATTATAAATCATTGGCCTGTGGATTTTAATATTGTGCATCCCTAGTTTTGTTGGTGTGTTTGAATGCAAGCTAGACATTTCAAATGAAAGTTTTGTTTGGTTTTGGATTTGATGCTGTGAATACCAAATGATTACATCACAGTAGCAGTATGTCGTTTTCCCCCCGTAGGTCCCACCGCATACTTCAGAATTTTCACACACTTCGATTAATATTCATGTGACCTCGAATTCACCCGGAACGCGATGCGGGTCGTCTGCCGGTCAGTGGCATAGGGGTGCTTCTTTCCCCCAAAAGCGCTACAATGTCCCTAAAAAGACATACAAGCTGCGATCTGTTAGTCTGATCATTCAAATTAGTAGGTTGCATGTATTTGGCCTGCGTCTGACCTGCATGTAACAGGGGTCGACCGGCGGTCAGATTCAAGGGTCATCTGACGGTCAGAGTCCTCGTGTCCCATCCGAGCCACCGTAAGGTGTTGGTTGCATCCATGGGGTCTGATTGGCTCGGTGGCAGTGCCCCAGGGTTCATCTATCATGCCTCTAATCATTACAGATGGAGGACAGTGGCGTAAACAGGCATCATTAGGCCACAGCCACTCGCGTCCACTTTAAACCGCCGTTACGACTTCACAGAAGCATCCCTAACTCGCTCCCCTGGGGAGCGACGTCGAAGGATGAAGTACTTTTGATATGGTCTTCTATCAGTTAAGTGTGCAGGGTTGACAGGACTGAGCTAATTTTGTCATCCACAACACTGTGATGGGCGGCCTACTACTGACACGAGGGATGCGGTGCTAGGGCTGCACATTTTGGAGAAAAAAATCGAATTGCAGTTTATAAAAACTGTGATTGCAATTTTTATTTCGAAAGCAGTCTAGGTTTGCTGTGCTAGTTTGTAGGGTTGCACAATTTGGCAAAAACAACTGTAAAATTACAGTTACTTCAAACATTAAACCATCAATTTTATTTTAACGGAAAACCACAGGGAGCCCCTTAATATTCTTTTGTTGATAAGCGCTTTTCATTAGAAGTACGCAAAGATGCTTTCCGTATTTGTTGTTCCCAAATGCATTCTAATTTGACCCAAACCCAGAGCAGATGCAGAAATGGATTTTGCATTCCAACAAAGCATTTTTTTCCCTGAGGATAGCATATTTTTTTCAATAGTTAACGGAAGCGCTGAGCATCAAATTCACGCTGAAGCGTTTTTTACTTGTTGCCGAGAGTTGAAGAATATTACGCAGTGCTCATCGCTGTCAGTTTTTAACCAGCCGTCCAATCACAGTGGAGGAAGAGGGGCGGGACAAATGCCACACCGACCAACTGCCACATCCTGCTAGTACAATGTCAACAGATGACAACAAGCATAGTAACGGAACAAAATAATTTTAAACAAGAGCCAGAGCAAATAATTTACATTTTATCAACATTTTGATATAGAAACAAACTATCTGTGAAATTAGATGCTAGTAACAATTCCACGGATAATCTGTATGATAGCAAGTAAGACATCTCAACTGAAAAAACTCTCAAGCGCCCTTTGGTAGGCTTGTTCGGCTGGCTAAAAACGCTTTGGCACGGCCTTACTGCGAACCGAGCCGCCGCAAACACGGCAAATATTGAGCTGCAGTGCCACGTTTCACTCTGAAACGCACAGCGCATATATTTATTCAATTATATCTCAAACGTTAGTAGCCATATCACAATTTTGTTTAATGGTGCAGCCCCATGCGGTGCCACATCAGGGGAGTGTTTGTTCCCTTATGAAGCAGTGAACGACAAAGGTGCAGATCGAATAAGCAGTGGAACGATCTCTCGGGGTGTCGACTGTGGCGTGTCTGCGCATGGGGCGCAGCAGGAGAGGTCAAAATCGAGAGAGCTGCAGCAAGGTGCTGCCATTGCTGATGAGGCTTCATAGCGTGTGTTTTCGGGAGGAGGAACGAAGTGGGTTCAACTGCAGGGCAATGGCAGACCCCCCATTCTCAATCACACTCGGTCCCTGAGGGCATGCGATGCAGCACTCTAAGGCTGCTAGCACTAGTAAAAGCAGGATGCATGAATAAATGTGAACCAAAAATGGCAGAAAAAGCACAATTCTTATATAAGAGAATGTGAACAGGAAAAGGATGCATTCTCCTCCCATCTCATTATCCTTTTTGTATTTTCGGCGTATTAATGAGCATGTTGGCGAGCCCGCTGGTAAACATCTGACATCACAGACGCTCCATGTGGCATCGTCAGAGATATTTTTAACCAGCATGCTGCCGGCTTTTCCTAAAAGCCCTATTCCTCATACCTCTCTCTCTTTCTCTCTATCTCTCTCTCTCTCTCTTTCCACCTGCTCTTCACCCCATCAGTGGCGGGGTCGTTGCGAGGTCGTGAGGAAAAATGAAGCGCTGTGTAATGCCCTTCCGTGCCTACTGATGGAATGCTCTTTCTTGTTCCTCCTCTAATGCTTTCCTTTAATTCCTCTCTTTCATGCTAGTTTCCCGCCTGTCTTTCCTAGCTTATCTCATCTCTGCATGCACCTGCGCATCTATCTTCCATCATCCCTTATGTTTCTAAACAGAGGCCTGGAGGTGTTTTAAGGGAAAGTGTGGGTCGCGATGCTGATTTGGAATGAATCATGATGCTTTGGGCATCATATTTGACGCTAAACGGGTCCGTCCTTACAGCACAGAGGCATTTATGGTCCGACGCGTGGTGAAAGCGTTCATCCCTGAAGAACCTAACATCCCCTCCATACCATTATACCCATTAAAACATGGCGTTTGGAAAATTGCAGGACGGAAGCTCATAATCTAGAATCGTTTTTCACGTATAAACACGTCCTTGCTGGCTTTTTTTTTTTTTTTTCTCGTTGCCCAAACAATAAGATGAATGGCGCATACCAGGCAGCGCTGTGATCTCTGGTGGGATCAACCCTCTGGACCCTTCTTGAAAGCCTGACGGCACACAGGTTAACTATTTTCATCCGCAAACCCGCTGAACCTCGTATTCCTTCTATTCATTAACTGAAACTCTGTGATCTGGCTTTTATTCACCCCCGAGACGTGTTTGTGAACGGGGTGTGCCGTGACTTCAAACGTGAAGAGTTTGAAAGCAAAAGGAAGTTGTCCTGAGGCTGTAATGCCCGGTCCATGATTTCTAGGCCACTGGACTGCCGCAGGGATATTTTTGGACGGTGTAACGGGAACACTTTGTTCTAAATGGGAGCCGACCCCAAATGCTAATCCGATCTGATTCACGCTTTGCATCGTGATCGGTGTGAGCACTGAGTTAAAAAAACAATCCAATTAAGTTGCTTCAAAGAATCAAATTACAAATTAAATCGAATGAATCTCAGTAAAATCCCAGATTCGCCCAGCATTAAAATCACAGCGCTTTATTTTAACAGCTCAATGACTATGAAAGCTCAGGAGAATTTTGCCCCCCCAGTGATTGTTAATTTAGAAATGAAGGCAGCATGTTAATTGCAGTGTTTGGACTCTAGATGTCAGCAGTGTCTGGTGGACCGTTGATGAAATGAGTGCTCTTGCCTCTACTTTGCATTCAGTTTTAGTTTGGCGTGCTGAAATGGCTAAAATGTAACTGCTGTGAACTGGATAGGGAGTTGTGATTTGAAAATCAGCTTTCCTTTCTTATAATATAATTCTTGTGTGTTGTGACAACTGTTGTCAATGCTTGCTTTTATTTATTATGCTTAATAAAGTCATTCTGCTTTGATTTACCCAACCAGAGATGACAAGGTTGGCCAAGTGCTGAAGTAAAAGGAGAGCAGAGCAGGGATAATTGTGACACTCTTTGGCTTCTGCTCATTTATTCAGGTAATTGAGCCACTGTTTTGGTTTCTGTTTAGCTTAAAGCTTTGGCATTTTACCGCAGATATCATTGATATGGCGGTCATTACCTGTGACAGTTGAAGTATGTTTATAACATAATTGGGTTGAGTCAGGTTAGGTAGAGTTAAAAATAGAAGTACACAAATGTCGTTGTAATATTCATAAAAAACCCAGGATGTGTAATTGTCAAGAACATATGTGATCATTGTAACCTTAAATTAAAAAGCACTATAGTGGCAATATATTGTAAAAATGTATTATGTTAGTTTAAATACAATACTGCCTTTATTTTTAATGTTATCCACAGCAAAACAAGCTTTTGTGAAAACATTTTAAATGTTATATTCTTCATGCTCTAGAAAAAAATTCTAGTGCTCTTACATTCATAGACAGGACCATCACATATAAATGTTTGGAATATTGTGACACTTTAAGTTATTATATTTATTGAGCCGTATATTTATATACAGGATTGTCATAACAGTAGTCTTCTGTACTTTTTAAAGCAGATTGTATATAGTTAAGCAGCATCCGATTTGGCAGTGAGAAGTTCTCTTGTCCCTTAGTACGGATCATTGTTTTTTCTTTTTATTGATTATTTGATGTTTTTGGATTATCTGTCACCGATGATCAGAATTATTCTAAATTTAAGGTATATGTACAAATTTAAAATGTGCCAGACCTGTGGCCTAGTGGTTTGGGGATCGTGCTTCAGATGACCTGAGCTATTGTGCTAATTTGGAAGGCATTTAAATACATTTTTCATTAACATTATTATTTCATATTATACAAGTGGCATAATTCATAAATTTTACATTAAAGGTAACATTCAGCATTATAAAATTAACCCCCACCCCACACACACACACACACACACACACACACACACACACACACGCACACGCACACACTATTTTCCTTTTATTCATTCTCTGAGAAGGAGCCTTTGCACTGCGGGTATTGGGCTGAGGTTGCCAGGGTAACTGCTGGCATGGTGATCAGGCAAGACTGTCCCTGGCATAGTGACTACATTGGGCAGGACAGCTGGGTGCCATGCAGCCCCCCTCAGACGTGCATTTAATTTGGCGGAGGGATTGTAACAGCAGAATGCTGCGTCGAGCCAGAACCACATGTTCCATGTGGCAGGAGATTAGTCTGATTTGAACATAACTTGATTAGTTAATTCTCAGTTTTTATACGGATGTGTAATATGTCAGTACCATAATGGTTATTGGCTTTTTTATACTAAAACTTTAATTTTATAAAATAACTTCTATTCAAAAGTTTGGGGTTTGTCTTTTCTATGTTTTTGAAATAAGCATTTATAGCTCAGCAAGGCTGCATTTATTTGATAATAAACAAAAATTTGATAACTCAATTTATTCCTGGGATCAAAGCTGTATTTTCAGCATCGTTCCTCCAGTCTTCAGTGTCACACGATCCTTCAGAAATCATTCTGATATGATTTGATGCTCAAGAAACATCTAGGATTATTATTAATGATGAAAACAGTTGTGCGGCTTAATATTTTTGTAGAAATAAATTTTTTTTCATGATTCTTTGAGTATAAGTTTAAAATACCATGCGACCATGTAAAAAGCCTTTTACTTTTACTTTTGATCAAATTAATGAACCCTTGCTGAATATAAGTATTAATTTTAAAAAAATCGTACTGACTTTTGAACGGTTGTTTATATTTTAAATTTACTTAAATTGATTCAATATTGGATATCTAATTCTTCCCTAAAATGTTTTAAGATTTAGATCATTGTTAGCATTAAATTAAAGGCGGGCGTACACGGTGCGATTTTTGCTGTTGTACGAACTCGCAAACGATTTTTTTTTTTCTCGGGAGAAATCGCGTGGACATCGTGGATGCTCGTATGGTCGCGGCTCGCACCGTGTGAGAGGATATACGAGACGAGCCGGGCACGTTAAGAGCACCTCCCGACCTTACGATAATTTTTAAACATGTTTAAAAAGTTCGGGGAGTCGGCCCGATTTTTACCAGCATATGGCTGTCCCCTATTGCCAAATCATGCACAAGCACGTCACATACGCTCAATCTATGACTATTATAGGCTCAGTGGCTGCCACATACTGCGTACACACACACACACACACACACACACACACACACACGTTCTCTCTCTCACGTGCACTCTTCTTTTTCCCTCTGGTTGTTTCGGTTAAAAGGAATGGCTACTACTGTTCTCTGCTTTTCAACAAATCATTTGCACACCTTTTTTCTTTATTTTTTGTATCTGAAGCTATAGCAGCAACATTGAAAGCTCCGGTGTCTGTATTACACGAAAACTCGTGGGATCGCGGCCGGCTCGCGGTGCAAACAGTCGTGCCATGTACCAGCTGATGTGATGCGATGATCAAATTAAAATGACTCGTAGCGTCTGCAATATCTCACGACCTTCCGAGTGTCCGAATTCGCACAGTGTACACCCGCCTTAAAATGATGGGTTTAATAGCAATGTTCATCCATCTTTTATAGTGTATATAATCTTAATATCAGATATAACCTCAAACTATTTATTTACATTGACATTTTTTAAAGGAGACTATTAAAATAAAGTAGTATAGATTATAACATCAGCCATTTTAACATAATAGTTATTGGCTTATTATATTGGCCTGAATTCATATATTGATACTGTACATCCCTGTTTTTACAGCATTGGAGTATACCATTGTAGAAATGGTTTGGGACAAAATCACTTCACCTCCTATAGCCGTACAGGAAACATAGTTTCTTTTGATTGTTCTGCTTGTACATTTAGGCCTGCATTCATGTTCTTAGTAGACAGTTTCTTTGTAAAAACTGAGATTTGGTTTTATGTGTGAGGCCTGTAGTTTCCTGGCCTTAGACCCTGACCAGTAGATTGTAGACTTTTGATCATTGGATAGATAGTGAACATCTGTTTGTCTGTTCATCCGTCTGTTCATCCATTCGTTCGTTCGTCCATCCATCCATATTTGCGATCAGACACAAGCGCAGAGAAATAAGGGGCTAAAAAAACGTCCTCATCTCCTCCACCCTTTGCTTTCCGCCCGCAAGAACACAGCAAGTTCTTCATTAGAAGAGGAAATCATTCCCCCATTTCTCACACACTCCCAATCTGCAAATGTCACCGGGGTGTGGGCATGTGTGCGTGTGTGTGTGTGTGTGTGTGTTAAGATGCCAGATGGATGGTGGCATGAGACACTATTTCATGTTTGACTGTGCCTTGTGTCGGTGTGGGGGTGAGTGTGTGTGTGTGTGTGTGTGTGTGGTAGGAACGGCTGTGCACAGCGAGAGATTAATTCTGCTAAATTAATTGGGCTGAGATTGAAAATGAGAGAGCAAGCAGGTTGCAGATGAGCACACACACACATACAAACCTCCTGCCTGTGACGCACACACTCTTTATTTGCCGTACACCCGTTTGTTTGCAGTATGTTTATGTGGTTACGAGTGTGTTATAGAGTGTGCGCGCATGCACTGCAGGGTAGAATGTAAACACACACACACACACACACACTCTCACTCACACACACACACACGCACACAAGCTGCAACTCTGAGATACGCTGTCAAACACACCCACACACACCCCGGTGTGTGCGAGGACTCAGAGTGGTGATTTTGAGACGAAGGGCCCCCATAAATCTCCTACCATACAGGAGCTGAGTCTGCACAGGGACGAGAAAGAGAACATTACCATCTGGAGAAAGAGAGAGAGAGAGAAAAAGAGAAGAGGAGAGACAGAATAGTTTATAACAACGTCAGTAAAGTCTCACAGGCCGCGTTCACACCCGAGTCGCTCCTCGGATGAGTGTGTAATCCCGTTCTGTTCACATCGCAGGGGGAAATCCTTTTTTTCTTTTTAAAGGAGTAATATGGGTTTAGTATGGATAACTATGGATTTATCACAAAAAACATTTTGACTTCACCCATTAAAAATACATACAGTGTGGCAATTCCAATGAAAGTCAATGAGGTCGATCCCTAAATGGTAAAACATTTGCTGTTACAGTAGTACAGCCACAAGATCGATTGATCTATCTATCAAAAAGAAAAAAAATACTCAGTTTTTAGGTTTATAAACTTAATTTATATAAATCGAGTTCTTCTGTGAGTAAATGTATGTAGGTTTACAGGTTTTGGCTTTATGAAATGTCCTTAATAGTCTAAAATCTTGCCACTAATAATGAAACCTGTTTTGTGTGCTTGATCTCAGTATTTCAAAGGCTCCAAAAATTGGCCACATCATATTTTAATTGAAATATATATTTCAGGTTTCCGAGAGGGTTAGGTTTAGAGATGGTGTGTAGTGTTGTAAACATTTATTATTTTAGTGTGTTTGTGATAGGCATTTACAAATAAAGCATCGCATGTTTGCATGAGAAAGAATAGTGAACTGTAAGAAAGAAAGAACGAAAGAGAGGCGGAGGCGGTTTAGTCTGCCCAACTCTACGAATCTTTACAGAATTCGGCTCTGCCTGATCGAGCAACTCAATTATCCTGTTAATACAGTCTCAGTCTCAAACACCGTTCCCATTACTGCAGAACACACCGCCTGCAGCCACACACACACACACACACACACACACACACACAGCTGACAAACAAACGCCTCTGAAATATTAAAGGAGAAAATGATGCATCCGAACTCCATGCGTTCTTCGAAATGAATCTGTCTTTCTTCTAATCGCTAGGTAACATGAAGGTCTACTGCCTTTTGTGGGTGACAGTGAGAACATGAAGTTTCTGGTGCATGAAAGCTTAGCAGTTGCGGTATGAGTCTTTTATACCTTCAAATCGTTCTCTTTCACACTCTTCTTCTAGAGCTTTGGTGTGGAACTCTGGCCCAATGAAAACAAATCAAATGTAAAGTGTGTCGGAAGAGACAGATTGATGTGTCTCTCATCTCCAGCCTGACTGAACATAGCTCATCATTACTGTCAGCATAGAGAGAGAGAGAGAGAGAGAAGGATTGAGAGAACAAATGAGTGCAGGAAAAAGACAGACTGAAAGACATTGGAAAGACAAGACTGATTTAGACTCAGATGTGTGAAAGTGAAGGGATGGACGAAGAACTTGGCAAGAAACTGAAGGTGAAGATCAGAAGCATCTAAATGATTATTTTGCTAAAACATCTGATCCCAGATTAACATTCAGTCTTCAGGCTTCAAACTCAAGAAAGAGCTCAAGGTTTAGCTGGTTAGCATTAGCACAAATCCTTGGGATATGTCGCAATTCCTGTCACATTTGCACTCGGTTCTTATCGATCACTTAAATCCGTATAATGTCGTTTTTAACAGTGTAATGAATTCATACTTTTCTCCAGTCATATTTGAAAATTTCAAGACATGGGGGCAAAAGGGCTTCTGTATGAGTTTTTATAGTTTTTGTATATCGTTTTTTTTTATATTTATAAAACAATATATAGTTAAGCTATATGACACGAGCAAGAGTGCTGTTTTTCCAAATATCGCCACCATATTTTTTATTTCAAAACGCTCCCTTTCCACACTACAGTTTAGTTGCTCAGCATCCACTTTTATAAATGTGTGTAAAAATGTGTAAAACATACTAGAAGTTCACAAGATGACAGGGAGTTCTCACGCTATTCTTCTGGCACATTCAGTTTATTAGCAAATTATTTTCCCAATCAATGTTGCGTCCAGGTTGCACACAAAAATTGCATGGTCTAAAACGCAATTGTCATCATGTTTTGCTCTAGGACAGCAGTTGTGAGTACATTCTCAGTCATCTTTGCAGGAATGCAATATGAAGACAAAGGAAAATTTCTCTTTAGCAACACTTTAAAAGTATATAGCAGGCACAATAATGCCTTATTACCAAAGATTATCTATGGGTACAATATGTGCCACATAACTAAACATGCGTCATCGTTTTCAAATGCCTCTATTTTCACAGTCTACAATGCAAAAAACATTTTCAAATGTATCCACTTGGAAGAACATTTTTAAAAAGCTCCATCTTCATTGACAAAAACACAGTCTCAATGGACAGAAGGCCAAAACGGAGAGAAGATACATTTTTAAACTAAAATATATTAGTGTTGCCAACATTGTCCATATTTATATTTTTACAATTAAAATAGTTCTAAACAAAGCAGAACACACCTTCTCAGAAGAACAATTTTGTTTTCTTCAAAATGTCGTATTTCTACATTCAGAATATTATATTTAAAATATTACTCTCATAACATTATATTTGCAATTATAATCACATTGTATGCATTAATACCATCTCTGAGCAGCATTAAATATCTAAGGGCCAGATTTACTTGAAGAGTACAATAAAAGAGTGCAATTCCAAAAAAGCAGCGATGGGAGTGGAAAGTTCTGCGTGTGATCTACTGATGACGTTCAAATTAAAGAACACAGACGCATTATGGATAATTTTCATAATGACCAATGCAATCTACCAGTTAGCGTCTGGTTCAGATGTGCTTTTTGACATGCAATAAGGTCAGCCTCAAAAATAACTGTCCACACCATTCAGTGTAGTTTCTGGAGCGCTGGAGCAAGCTGTTAGTAAACCGTTAGTAAATTGACATGGATTTTTTTTAAACACTGAATTAATTTGATTGGTAACAATAAATTAATTCTCATTAAGTATTTAGAGGAAAATGTACCATTTAAAAATGTAGTCTAAGTAGTTTTCATTTACATGTATAGTATTTTAAAAACGTGGTCCTTTTTGTAGATTTGAATTGTGAATTAGCAGTACTGCACAGTATCATGATACTAATGGGTATAGCTTCGGAAGATATGTTTATAGTATCGTTACAACACTAGTTTACAGGTGCAGTTCACTTTAAAAAGTTTTCTGAAATTTCAACAACCAAAAAAGTCTTATTATTAAATCGGTGTATCTATTTTATTATTTAAAACAAACTCAAAAGTGTTCCTGCGCTATCTTTTATATCAAATAAATGCCACTTCCTTTGATATTTTGCAAATGCAATGTCATTCATGCATTTGTAAGTGTGATTTAAGTGTCTTTACACTTTTTTTGTGGGATGAAATGGATGTTTCTTCATCACACCAGATAAATCAGTCCTCTTTCAGTCTGTTATGTATTAGTAGTCAGCAGTTGTTGACCTCTCAGGTCTTGCGGCACTATGGGAAAAAAAGTTAATTTCTCTTAACATCAGCACTTATTCTCTCTCACTCCTTTTGTGCGTTTCTGGCAGCCACTTGTGTAGACCATCCTGTCTGTGTATCCATTTGTGACAGACTCGTGCGGGCCAGACAGTGGAGAGAGAAAGCGAGTGGGGTAAAATGAAAGAGACAGTCAGTCCGACAGAGAGCCAGTCTTTCCTGTGAGAGCATCCAATCATCCAGCGCCAAAGCTAATGAGTGGTAAACAGTAGTAAACAGGAAACTATGGAGAGAGTGTCTTAAATCTACTTGCAGAGGAGTGTATTAAATGAGTGTGTGTGCATGTGGTTGGGTTTGAGTGCATATGTTTGTTTATTATTGAATAAGGAGAATGAGGACTCTGGGCAGTAGGGAGCCTCTCCTAAGTGTACTTGGAGCCAGTCAAAGGTAATTAAGAAGCAAATTAGAGCTGTTTGCTGAAGAGCTTTACATATTGCATGTGTTGTTTCATGGTGCATGCTGCACTACTTTGTTACAGCTAGTGAGGTGACTGCAGTGTTCATTTTCTTGTTGTTGTTTTAGTCTACTTATTTGGTTTAATGTGTGACTGTAGTTTCCTGGCCTTAGACCCTGACCTGTACTGTAGATTCATCTGTCCATCCGTCATTCACTCTCAGTATATAATTTCTTTCAGATATTTCCTGATATTTATCCTTGTCCATTGCAGTGCTGTATATCAGACTGTCTACTCTGAAACCGGAGCTACTTTTGTGCTTTGCCGTATAACTCCATGGACTTGCGCCATCTTGCATGTCAGTTATGAAAATGAACATGGAGGACTTCAGGAATAGCTTAACTGTAATATTGTTGCAGAGTTCATCTTGTTGCTTGGTCAATTGTTAATAGAGACCATTTACCGTATAGTTGTTCAGAATGGAAAACGACACTGGTTATAAGACAACCCCCCCTTTTTCAAGATGTACCTTTTGGAAAAAGGCTTTTTGAAAACCAAATCTTGTATTTTACAAAGAAATAAAAGAAAAAAATGTTTAGCATATTTTTCATTTTTGTATTGAACTACTGTATTGAATACTGGTACAATGTACCAACATTTAAAAATGAACACTTTTTGGCAGACCATAAAAATAACTTGTAGACTATCTGAGTTATATAACAATTGTGCTATCCATAGTGAAAACCATGTATCCTATTAACATTTCATTAACAGTAGTAGTGAATTCTTAATATAGTTGTACATTTGAACTGTGGCTACCATCTTAGCATTTTAAAATAATGTGTGGGTGAAGTTTGGTCCCGTCAGTGAGGCACGCAAACATGATAGGCATCTTAGATGGTAAGCTTTTCTTTTGACTGTTAGTATATTTAAGATGGCCTTCTTATGCTTGCGCTCTTCTAACATTACACTCCGACACACAATAGTTTTTGGAACACACGTTTTACATGTGTTTGGCGCCAACTATTGTTGCGGGTGTATTGTTGACGTAAAAGTCGAGACCCTGAATATAAGACAAACCTGTTTTTATAATTTTTAGATGTATTTTTCAAGAAAAAAAATACAGTAGGTCTTGGAATTTTTTCTAAGCTACGCTTTAAAGGAACACATTGTTTTAGTTTTGGCAGGGGCGCAGCTAGCTTAGCTTAGCATAATGAATGGAATCCTATGTTGCCAGTTAGCATGTCCTAAGTAAAAGTGATCCAAAAAACAACAACACCTAATTACTTTTTGTGGCCTGCGTGTTTACATCAAGTTCAAATAGCAATGCAGATTAAGACAGGACCATTTCCTAGGCAGATATTTACTTGGGACTATATAATGGGGAAGCACAGGCGAAGCACTGCTACTTGGGCGCAGAGATACATAGGATTCCATTTATTATGCTAAGCTAGCGGCGACCCTGCCAAACTAAAACAATGCATGCACTGAGACAAAAATGCATTTGCCCACATATCTAATGTAGGAACGAAGTTGAAAAAGCCCTATTTCTTAAAACTGTGGAGTGTTCCTTTAAGAATTTTTTTTTTTTTGTATCGTATTGTATAGATATTTTGAGATTTGACAACTGTGGGAAGACATACTGCAAACACACCAGAAGAACTGCATTATTACAGTGCATGATTTAAGTTTTGCAGTTTTCCCTTTCTGGCCCTCAACCGTGAAAAAAATGGACGCACCCTCAGAGGATGCTTGGGGTCCGCCGACTGAATGGCCAGTTCACACGCTACAGAAGAGGGGGGGTGGGACCAGAAACAACATCCTTGTGAGTTTTACGATCTGGGAATGTCAGAGGGATCCTGCTGTGGAGCTGCAGGTGAGGAGAGAGGAAGAGTGGCAGGGTTCCAGATCCGTACGAACGCGAGCGCCGATCCACATGTCTGGGATGCACACATCAAGCCGAATATCGACGGGAAACGACCTAGTGACGTGACTGATGACCCTGAACGCTGACCTCTTTGACAGGGCGTTTCGTGTGCGCAGGAGGAGATGGGAAGACGTGTGAAGTCAAGGGAACAAATCCAAAGGAACCGCCGTGCTCCGGAGGCCATTATGTCTCTGTCAAGGAATTCCTGCGAGCTCGCGGCCCAACGCCTGAATGTCAGCGATCTGTCTGTGCGCTGCACCGCAGGGGGTGGGAAGGCCTGCAGGAAACCAGTCAGGCCTTGAGGGAGGGGTGGAAAATCTTGAGCTCTTACTCTGCCATCTTGAGAAAATGAATGTGTGCACCTTGGACTAAATTATGGCGTCGAATGGCCCTTGAGAATCTTTAAGGGGCATTGGTTGTGTGTCGTGATGTCAGCTGGTGTCCTGCTGCATGGACTTCCTGTCTGTCTTCGGGGATTGTGCGGTTTCCTCTAGCTTAGGAAATCTGGTTTCCTCAAACATATGTTTTCCAACAGACTTTCCAATTCAAACAAACACATGCACATTTACAATCTAAATGGGAACAAACCAAACCACTGATAAACCAGTAGGTTTTATGTAAAGCTATTGGGAATTCCTTCAGGCTAAAGGCTTGTTTACACCAATATGAATTTTTGGCGTCATACAATTCTTAAATTGAATGAACGGCAGTTAACGCTTCAGTTCAAACCGACGCAACCAAAAAGTCGCGTTTTTATAGTTAACTAACCCTAAACAACGAACAGAAAATCTTATAAAAAATGATAATAAACACTATAATTGGAACTCGATAGTAAAATGTAATTGACCCAGACACTGCTATGCTGTTACATAAAACTATGACAATTGAATATATATAATATATAATTACAATTCACTATATATTCATATAAAGAAAAAAAAAAAACATTAAACAGAAATCCCCCCCAAAAACAAAGCAAGAAAAAACAGAAACAAACTAAAATAATAACACAACAATCCTTAGATACACACCATATATTCCTGCCAGCGGCAATTCTGATAAATTTACTAATGATAATCAGAATACATACCGGGTAAGATAACAGACTGTGAATACATAATCTATACTAATTTAATAATACCAACAATGGTAATCCGAATACCTAAAGGTAAAATAACACAGATTCTATATACAAATCCACACAATTAAACCGCACACTCCTTGTAATGAGATAAGACCTTCTGTTTATACAGTATTAAGTATGATGAATTTCACTTGTTGTACTGACTTATCAAAATGCTTCTTTATGGCCTTTATGTGTCTTTATATGTTGCTTGAAATAAAATAATTTCATTCATTCATTCATTCATTCATTCATTCATTCATTCATGACTTGGTAGTGCTTAAGAACACAGTTTTGTTAAGCGTTTTCTTTATGCTCTAAATTGGATGATATTTGATAAACAACAACATCATCAAGATACAACCCTGGTTGTAAGCCTAAACTTATTAAAGGGGTGATGAATTGAGAAATCTACTTTCCCTTGAGCTTTTGATAAATAAAAGGTAATGGTAATATATGAATATCCTGTAAGTTTCAGAGCTTGTAGTATAGTATAGACCAGGGGTTTTCAAACTGGAGTCCGGGGACCCCCAGGGGTCCTCCAGAAGTTTCTAAGGGGTCCCCAGAAAATTTCAGAGAATAAAGACAAAGCAAAAATGGATAAAGTCTACCGAATATTCTAATTGGTTAATTTCTAAATGTTTCTCTCCTTTCTTGCCATATACATTCCAGAATTGTATCTGTTTGCTTAGTATCTTTAGTGAGTTTTTCCTCACTATAGTCACCTCAAGCTTTTTTTTAAAAATTGTTTTCTTAATATAGTATGTACACTGCTTCCATGCATTTATTGTGAAAGTTGTATACAAATATTTTTTTTGTTGACTTCTTCAGGTTTATACACCCAACATTAATAGCCAATTTAAGATGGAAAACAATGTTTTATTTATAATGTAACACTTAATATTTATCTAACAGTTAAAATATTTATTTGTACATGAAGATTGGTTTTAGGAAGGGTGTCCTTCAAAAAGGTTTGTCATATTTGTGGGTCCTTGGCATCATAAAGTTTGAAAACCCCTGGTATAGACACCAGGCCCAGAAAACGATTGCAACGAAAACACGCCTCTACAGAATAATAAGCTTGTGTAATTCGCTAGCCCCGCCCACCGACTCATGGAGGTGTTCGGATTGCTAGCAATAGACATGCTGAAGAAGATAGCAAGATGTTGTGGAAGAACATTCACTGTATAAGCTTCCTTCGGATCCTAATATTAGTAATGTGTGATGCGCGTGTTCGCGTCATTTCACTGCGTAATCGTTTGTAAACAAGTCTCAAGTGCTGGATTTGCAGACACAATGTTGTGCTTTCTAAATAGGATCCGACAGGAGTGGCGCAACAAACTTATGTGAGTAAAACATCTTTTTTATATGTAACAGTAGTATGTGTTTTCCAGACGGGCTACCAAAATGAAAACCCATCGGCAGGCAGTGAATCTCATATAGTGAAATATTCCTTTCTTGATCTGGGTGTGTGTGCATGCGGTTCGCGCTTTATATCCACCGATTAGGCGGGCCATGTGAAAAATAATATGCCAATCAATCGTGGGTGGATGAGAAATAAATCATTGTGTTTGCTTGATAAAGACGTTTACAAGCCATGTGATCGAGAAAAACTGAACTGACAGGGGAGCTGAAGCTCATTAAATATGCTAATCTTATCCAATCCTAGCCATGGCCGTTTACTTTCAAGTCTCCAGTGCCCATCAAAACCCAGTGTTCAGGAGAGAGCCTCAAAACCAGTGCAGAAAATAACCTATTACTTATTATTTATGATGTTTTTGAATGTAAAAACCACACAAACATCATTAGTTGACCTTAGACAACAGTATAATTTTTTTTAAAAAGCCAGTTCATGACACCTTTTAAACTAGAAACTTCTTCCTCAAATCTGATTGGTTGATTGTAATGTTGTTGAAGTATCCCTTTACAGTAACCATTCAAGTAAACTTTTTGCATTTTTAGAATCAAAAACCACTTTATGTATATGTCTACATGTATATTGATGTTTTCTCAGATAAGCTAACTTCCGTGGACAATCCCATATTTTAGTTAAGTGAATCCTAATCACACACACACTTGCTAACATGTTAGATTCACACGTGTTATTGTTAGATGCTCATATACAGCAAGATACCACTCATTATTTGATCAATTTATCAAGCATTAAATCAACCCAAACCTACTAACGTTAGTTAAAACAAATAAACAAACCAATAAATGGAAAATAACCCCCAAAAACTAAAGTTATAATGTCTGTAATTGGCAATAAACAGATAATGGCATCACTTACAGCTATGTTGCCTTTTTGAACAGGATGTTCTTTCTTATTATAGTGGACAGTTTGCTAAGCTCTCACTGAGTCATTAAGCGGCAGCATTAGCACATTAGCTTCCTGCGTCTGTTCAATCTGTAGCCTCTGGGTTACTGCCTCCCCGCTGGCTAACTGAAGATGCGTGTTGTCAATAAAACATGATGAGACGCTTGTCTGTAATGACAGCTTCACCACTAAATCGTTCTCATTACGTCTCATAAACTTTCCTCTCTGTTTAAATGGCTACTACATATAGCATTTATCCTAGTTGTGATGCTGCGTCTGCTGTATGTCATAGTGTGGTCTAGAAATAGTAAATGTTAGCATGTCAGGCATGTTTAATGATGATGTAACTTGAACAAATCGTTGATGAGTGGAAAACCTTGAGAGATAAAAAGAAATGGCAGAAAATTTGATACCTGAAACAAATGTAAGTTTATGGAACTTTTTGTTTAATAATAATAACAACAATAATATGATACATGCATGTTTCATATAAATGTGTACTTTTCAAAAGTTTGTGATTTATCAATCAAGTATATTACTTATAAGACTGCATTTGATCATAAAAGTTTAACTTTTTTCTTTTAAATAATTTTCTATTATAATATATTTTAAACTGTAATTTATTCCTGTGTTGGTAAAGCTGAATTTTCAGCATCATTACTCCCAGTCTTTAGTGGCACGATCTTTCAGAAATCATTCTAATATGAGAATTTATAATTTTTAATGTTGAAAACAGCTGTTTAATATTTTCATGGAAAATGTGATGCTTTTTTAATTTTTTTTTAGGATTGTTTAAATCAAAAGTAAAAACAACGCACTACTTTAAATAGTCTATTAACCTCAAACATTTGAACAGTAATGTATGTGTATAAACGTGTGTGTGTGTGTGTGTGTGTAATAGCAAGCCAGGGCCAGTGGTGATTCTCCCTGGGCAGCAATGCAATACTGAAAGTACTTTGGACAAATAATTCCAGCTCCTGCATCAATGATTTTGTTCTAATGTTGCATATCTGAACCGCTGGCATGTTTTTCTAGGTGCCACATTTCTGAGCACTATCTGGAGCGAATTCAGAAGAGACCACAAACTACTTCTCCGTTCGCCACTCAAAATTAGGCATTTTCAGATTTGAGCAGTACAGTATTGTCTAACTCTTCAACGATCAGTGTTGCCTAAAGAAAACTAATATAATTGTCGTCATTATAATTGGTGAGGTTTCTACAGTGCATATTTTGTTGTTACAGCCTTATTCCAAAATGGATTCAATTCATTATTGTTTCCTCAATTCTACAAACAATATCCCATAATGACAACGTGAAATAAGTTTGTTTGGAATCTTTGCAAATTTATTAGAAAAACAAAAATGAAAAAATCACATGTACAAAAGTATTCACAGCCTTTGCTCAATGCTTTGTTGAAGCACCTTTGGCACCAATTACAGCTTTTTTGAGTATGATACAACAAGCTTAGCACATTTATTTTTGGGCAGTTTCTCCAATTCTTCTTTGCAGGACCTCTCAAGGTCCATCAGGTTGGATGGGGCATGTCGTGCACAGCCATTTTCAGATCTCTCCAGAGATGTTCAATCAGATTTATGTCAGGGCTCTGTCTGGGCCACTCAAGAAAATTCACAGAGTTGTCCCGTAGCCACTCCTTTGTTATCTTGACTGTGTGCTTAGGGACCTTGTCCTGTTGGAAGTTGAACCTTCGCCCCAGGCTGAGGTCCAGATCGCTCTGAAGCAGGTTTTCATCAAGAATGTCTCTGCACATTGCTGCATTCATCATTCCCTCAATCTTGACTAGTCTCCCAGTTCCTGCAGCTGAAGAACATCCCCTCAGCATGATGCTGCCACCACCATGCTTCCCTGTAGGGATGGCATTGGCCAGGTGATGAGCAGTGCCTGGTTTTATCCAGACATGACGCTTGCAATTCAGGCCAAAAAGTTCAACTTTTGTTTCATCAGACCAGAGAGTTTTGTTTCTCATGGGCTAAGAGTCCTTCAGGTGCCATTTGTCAAACTCCAGGCGGACTTTCATGTGCCTTTCACAGAGGAGTGGCTTCCGTCTGGCCACTCTACCATACAGGCCTGATTGTTGGAGTGATGGTAGTTCTTCTGGAAGGTTCTCCTCTCTCCACAGAGAAATGCTGGAACTCTGTCAAAGTGACCATCAAATTCTTGGTCTTCTCCATGACTAAGGTCCTTCTCCCCCGATCTCTCAGTTTGGCTGGGCGGCCAGCTCTAGAAAGAGTCCTGATGGTTCCAAACTTCTACAATTTATGGATTATGGAGGTCACTGTGCTCACTGGGACTTTCAATGCTGCCACGAGCTGCAACTGATTGCAACGCTTCATCGTATTCGTCATCTTTAGTAAACAAAGTTAAAAGCGAAACAGAGGAGCTGAGAAAAAGACCAGTGCAACATCCATTTGGATTTGTTTTGGATTTAAGTAATCAGACATGCAGATGTGCGGGCATGCGCACGCCACACACATACGCTTGCTTGCTGTCTTTGTAGTCTCTGCCGTGTGTCTTTAAATGAGGACATGAATGCATAAACTGTCACTTCATGAGAATTTACCGTTTCATTTGAGAAAACTATGATATCATGAAATGAACACACTCAAAGGTCTTCACGGCAACCCATCATAATAAAAGTTTGGTTGGACGTGAGAATTTTCTTAATATATTAGGCTACTGTTGTACAGTAGATTTAACTTTGTCTCTATGAAATGTTAATAAGAATTTTGTCTCTACTACTACTAATAATTATGCCTGGGTTGATTGTTTTACTTGATCTTTTTTATAAACAATGTTTACTTTTAAACAGCATACAGCCTTTGAATGCTTATGTATTATTTAACTTTGTCTGAAATATGTTTTTATTTAAAGTATCTGTGCATTACACAAAAGGATTGCCTTTGCCTAATACTGAAAGTATTGTCAGTATAGTGTCTGTTCCTTACCTAAAAAGACACCAGTTTTTCCTGCTCTCTGCATCTTGAGTGGCATTTAAGAACCAAGGACATTGAAGCAGAATTTTTCAGAAGGTTCTATTAGATTTTATATATCGCAATATATATCCTTATCGCAAAAGGCTGCCACGTATATCTCAATATGGAATTTAGGCCATATCGCCCATGCCTAACAGACAATTGCTTGGACTTCATGGCTGGGTTTGTGTTCTGACATGCACTGTTATCAAAAACATCAGCTGAATTTACCACAGGTGGGCTTCAACCAAGTTGTAGAAACATCTCAAGGATGATCAGTGACAGAAGCACCTGAGGTTGATTTTTTTACTGTACATGTGAATTTTGGCGTTTTTTTATATTTTTTATATATACATTTGCTAAGATTTCAAACAAACTTCTTTCACATTGGCATTATGGGGTATTGTTTGTAGAATTGAGAGACAAATAATGAATTCAATGTATTTTCGAGTAAGGCTGTAACATAACAAAATGTTAAAGTTAAGCGCTGTGAATACTTTACGGATGCACTGTATCAATGGAACCACTGAGAGAGAACGGTAATAGGCCAAGTTGTGTTAGTTTCTGTGCCAGTTTAAATCTCCACCTTTCTTTCAGTAGTTACTGCTTTTTCTGTACCCGACTGGTTGGTTCTCTAAGTTATGAGCGCTGATACTAGACCATCTTGTACAGCGGTTTATGTAGGTTGCTTTGTTGGTTTATGAGCTTAGAGAGATGTACCAAATGTGTTATTGATTTGTCACTAATTAGTCATGGATTTAGAGATTTACTGATGTAATTAGAAACATATGAACAGGTTTTATTTCGTCCCGGATTGATTTATATCGCATTAGGAAAAAATCCCTTCATTGTGGAAACTAGTTTTTAGAACTCTTGTTCAGTGTGATGTCTGATTATTTTCTATTGTTGTTTTTACATGGTGGTGGTGTGATTAAGGGTGCGTTCACACTTGCCATGTTTGGTTCGATTAAAATGAACCCTGGTGCGGTTGCTCGGTTAGTTTGGTTCATTTGAACATATGTGAACGCTGCCATCCGAACCCTGGTGCGCACCAAATAAGCGGACCGAGACCGCTAAAAAGATGGGTCTCGGTCCGATTCCAAACGAACTCTGGTGCAGTTCGATTGATATATGAACGCAACACGGACCAAAGACGTGTAAACGGACCAAAAACCGGACGTATAATGTCACAAGATGCCACGCATAATGCAGCTGATTTGACGACGCAGAAAGATCGGTGTATCGAAAAATGAGTAACTTTAACGTTAGAGGGCAAACGTGGAGCAACGAGGAAGTGCCTAATCAATATTTGGTCAGACGAGCATGTTTTGAAAATGCTAGAAAAATCACACAAAAAGCATACCTGGCTCTTCTCATCAAAGTTCCTGTGTAGCCCACTATTAGCAGGTACAGACGACAGAACGGCTGTCTCTTTTCTGCACAACGGAGGAAATCCTGCTGCTGTTTTGAATGTTTTGAACATTTTATGAGCTCTTCATGAGCTCTCAGCGGGTAAAAATAATGCCATATGTACACGCATAAAATGATCGCGTTTAATCCAGCACACAGCGTTGTTTTGAATGTTCGGTAAGCGAGCTCCTACGTCATATAAGCCGACCAATCAGGTTGTTACTGTCTCCCTGTGCCTTTGGTTCGGTAACTTTAGGTTCGCTGTTAAAAATGCCCGTGTGAACACTAAGCGGACCAGGACTATTATGTTTTGTTTTTGTTTTTTGGTCCGGACCAAACGAGCCAAACTAACCGAACTACAAGTGTGAACCCTAAGTTTAGAAGACCCTAAGTCTAGACCTTGAAAGCAAAAGGATTGTCTTACCTTTTTAAACTTGCATGTACGTGCACTTAAAGGGTTACTTCAGCGATTAGCATATGGCTTTCTATCAGTAGAAACCCTGGAGTATATTCAAATAAATCGTGCTTCCCTGAACACGCGCTGAGAACTACTGCCGTGAGCGCGGATGCGTTTACCTCAGCTCATTCATCACGATGCGTGTAATCTGACTCCTGCTGCATTTGTGACACTCCCTCAACGGCTAAATCACAATATATTGAACAGACACGTTCAGTTTTTAATTGTAGTGTCTGTTCTCTAACTGAACTGTTTTTATGAAGATTGATGCGGTGGTGGGAAAGTGATCCAGTTATTCAGTAGCGGTGGCTTTGGGAATGGCCTCACAGGGCAGTGAAGCATTCTGGGAATTGTTGTCTTTCATCCCCATGAGACGACAATACATTTCCTGTCTTTTCTCGGTCTAGAAAGCACCAAATTCAAAAATAATTTAACATTTCTACTACATTAATGACCCAGTTTAAATACAGATTCCTCTTCCCAGCTCTGAAGTACCCCTTTAACATACAGTAAAGGTTCCCTATTGGCATCAATAATGCCATGGAGAACCTTTAACATCCATGAAACCTTTTGAATGCACAAAATTTTCTTTATAGTGGAGAAAGCTTCTTTAAATGTATAAAAATATTCTTCACACTGAGAAAAAAAGACTTGTTCTTGTAAGAACTGTTCATTTAAAGGTTCTTTGGGGAACAGAAAATGGTTCTTCTATGCCGTTGCTGTGAAAACCCCCTTTTAGAACCTTTATTTTTAAGAGGGTGGTTAAGCTATAGCCAATGGAAATTGAGATAAATTATCAAAAAATAATAATATACGCAATGATTGTTAATGACTATGACATACTGCGTTATGGGAAACTGTTTCCAGAGTGTTTCTAAAGCCAAGACTATGAAAACATATTATAGATTATAGAAGACCATGATAAAAGGCTCAATAAAAGTTCCTTGTTTTTTTTTAATCAGAAGTTAGTGCACTAAATAAATGTAATGTATTCATGTGGTTAATATTTAATTTCACAGCATATTTATTTGGATGCTGGCCTATGAGCTCAGTGAATACATTAGCTCTCTCAACTGCTATTATATTATATAAGATATATAATGACCACATAAATAAATTATTTCTGCAGGGTCTGTTGCACAGACCAACTCCTTTTGGACTTATGGTTAATACAGAACGAATTCTCATTATTAGAGGTGATCTCATTGTTGAAATGTATTCATGTGAAACCACAAGGAGTTCTCTTCTGATGTCTGCTTCAATATGTGACCCTCGGAGGGAAGCACTGGCAAGCTAAATGCTGTAGAGCAGATGGACAGTTTACAGTTAAAGGGCACCAAAGACCCGGTCTAATGTCCCGGCGAGGACAGAGACCGAGTCGGCTCCGCATGCATGGAAATGAATGGAGTTATGGCTCCTCTACTGTCAGAAATCTGTTGGTTTTAATTTAATCTAATGAATATGTGTCTTGTTTTGTCGAAGGGAAGTGACAGACTGTGCAAGTTTGGGCTCTTTGAGCTCTCAACTCTCAAATGATCCATTTAAGTAATGCCTGGCAAAAGAGTATGAACCGTATAGTGGTATTTATTTATTTATTTGTTTTAGCATGTTTTTGTGTCTGTGTTGAGTGGAATAGAAGGAGTACAGGCTGATTGTTTCAATGAAACAATTTGATTCAATTTTCCACTCAATAAAATTAGCCATCAGGGCTCGGGCTCTCCAACCGTCCACAGTCCCTCATTTCCAGATTCTGCTCCTAATTGAACGAGTTTATGTACTTGTCTGCGAGAAATTGGAAAAATTCATCACCTGGAAAATGTGATATTTTTCTCCCTTCCGGCTGTGCACAGCTTGTTTTGTCCTCCCTCTCCCCCCTCTCTTTTACTTCATCAAAATGATGAGCCACTATGAAATTAATATAGTGACATTTGCATGTGTGTGTGTGTGTGTGTGTACAGATTTTGGGTTGAATTTGTTCTTACTTTATAAAATCTGCGTCTTAATTTCATGATTCTCATAGGTAAAGATATCTAATGACGTTTGCAAGTTAAGACTGATTAATAGGAGTAATTTACTACTCTCATTCGATAATTCAATCTTCATAACTGGTGGTGTAAAGATTGTAAATTATTTGTACCATGTAATTTACGTCCACAGGCTTACGTGGTCAATGCTAATATATAAAAATCCGACAGGTAGAGGGGTGGGTGAAGGGTAATTAATACTTTTTCTGACTTAGACAAGAGACTTAGTAACTACAGTGGAGTCCAAAAAGTTAATATTCACATTCTAATTTAAACCTGTGAATCAAGTTTTTGAAAATAATGTTGAAGTAAAATGTATTTTTTTATATATATATATATATACTCAACTAAAGGATTATTAGGAACACCATACTAATACCGTTTTTTAGCCCCTTTTGCCTTCAGAACTGCCTTAATTCTACGTGGCATTGATTCAACAAGGTGCTGAAAGCATTCTTTAGAAATGTTGGCCCATATTGATAGGATAGCTTCTTGCAGTTGATGGAGATTTGTGGGATGCACATCCAGGGCACGAAGCTCCCGTTCCTCCACATCCCAAAGATGCTCTATTGGGTTGAGATCTGGTGACTGTGGGGGCCATTTTAGTACATTGAACTCACTATCATGTTCAAGAAACCAATTTGAAATGATTTGAGCTTTGTGACATGGTGCATTATCCTGCTGGAAGTAGCCATCAGAGGATGGGTACATAGTGGTCATAAAGGGTTAGACATGGTCAGAAACAATGCTTAGGTAGGCCGTGGCATTTAAACAGTGCCCAATTGGTACTAAGGGGCCTACACTCTAAAAACTTATACAATGATTTACTCAATTTTTTTGGTGAAACATTTTTACACTAAAAAAATTGAGTAAATTTTAAAGCAGTGAAATCAATTATAGACACCATATGAACTGAGTAAATGTAAGTAAAAAAAATTCAGTAGATCTGAGTAACTGCATTTGTTACATTAACTAATTTAATTGAGTAGAAAAAATTGGGTAAAAAGCATTTAAAATCCAATATTTATGATTAATATGAACTGTTTTTATTTATGAGTATTACTAACTTGTATGGTATAACTTTAATTTCCTCTAAACCTTTGTAAAATACTCCACAGTCCAAACAAACACACTTATAACGTACATGACATGGCCTTTATTATCGACAAGTACAGCAATAACAGCATATATTAGTTACTGTTTTGACATGTAAAGAATAACAGTTATTTTACAACATTTAAACTCATGTAACAAACATTTTAGAAGTAAAAATTAAACATTTAAAAGTAATTCAAGTGTAATCAACCGGTCTGTTATCCCATTTCCACCATATCAGCGCTGTTTCTCGAGCCTGAGATGGACTAACGTTAGTGGTCTGCGGGTGGACTTTGAACTTGAGACCGCATTCGTAGCTGAAAGATGCTGCGAGATGCCAGACTCCCTACCCTGACAATTAACAAACAGTGCCCAGTTTTAATAAGATTTTATCATCCAAATTCATTATATTCATTATCTTTACGAATAAAGTTGTGTGTTTTGAGCCACACAGCAGGCGTTTCAAAGACCAACGCCACACGTTAACTTAAGGTGACTCACACTGTCCCTGTATGTTGTTTTGAATTAAATAAAATGCCTTTAAGCACAGTAATGATTATATAGATAGAAAAAAAACATACAAACCTGAATTTCACAGAGGAAATGCCCCAATTCTGCGACGCTGAGAAGAAGAAACTGCTCTGGTGACTGAGGAGAATTCAAATATCCGCACTCACTCAACCGTCGAGCTGTCGTCACGTCAGAGGGTGGGGGAGGGGTGCATTGTTTTAATCGAGTAAACTTACTCAATTTCTTCAGTGTGTGTTAAATATTAATAATCTTGATTTTAATTAAGTAATATTTGTGGTTCTTGAAACAGATCGGTTTAATTCTCCATTCTCAAATATTTTGAAATAAATTTCATAAATGTATTAAGTATATTTTAAATAAATAATTGGTTATTTGAATACTAAATTATTTTAGTGAAAAAAACTTAAATAAAACTATACATTTTTTAAAAGATTAACTGTTGGATTTTTTTGTCAATTATTTTGGTATGTTTAACTAAAACCGTCAAGTAAATTATATTGAGAGATTTTATTAAGTTAATAAAGTTAATTATTACTGTGATATTTACGAAGCCACTGAATTATTTTTTAGAGTGTAAAGTGTGCCAAGAAAACATCCCCCACACCATTACACCACCACCACCAGCCTGCACTTAAAGGGTTAGTTCACCCAAAAATGAAATTTATGTCATTAATGACTCACCCTAATGCCGTTTCACACCCGTAAGACCTCCGTTCATCTTCAGAACAGAGTTTAAGATATTTTATATTTAGTACGAGAGCTTTTCTGTTCCTTCATGAAAGTGAATGCCCACTTTACTGTCCATGTCCAGAAAGGGAATAAAAACATCATCACAGTAGTCAATATGTGACATCAGTTAGTTCATTAGAATCTATTGAAGCATCGAAAATACATTTTGGTCCAAAAAATAACAAAAACTACGACTTTATTCAGCATTGTCTTCTCTTCCGCGTTTGTTTTCAATCCTCAAAAAAGATTAAAACTGTCATGAATCAGCGTAATGATTCATGATTTGGATCGAGTGTCAAACTGCCAAACTGCTGAAATCACGTGACATTGGCGATCTGAATCATGAATCAATCCGCTGACTCACACATCAGTTAACTACATTAGTTGACCTGAACTATTGATGAACTGCACTTAAAGCATTTATATCTTTGTTAATGTTAATTTCAACATTTACAAATACAAATTATTCAAATCTTGTTAACATAAGTTAATTCACTGTGAACTAACGTGAGCAAACCATCAATAGCTGTATTTTTATTAACTAACGTTAAAAGATTAACTAATTCTGAACAGAGGGGTTGTTCATGATTACTTCATGTTAACTAATGCATTAACTAATGTTAACTAATACAACCTTATTGTAAATTGTTACCCTACTATCCTTATATGTGGATGTAGGAGTGGGTTCAGTAGTGTTTGCAATTGTAAGAATATTAAGTATTGTGTGTGCATGAAAGTTGACTGTGAGAAAGTGTGTGTGTATGAAAGTCGACTCTGTAGGAGAGTGAGCGAGAGAGATAAAAGAGATGATCGTGAGATAGATGGAAGAGAAAATGCTGTACGATCTGCCATCTGTGTGCAGGGTTCCTCTCCTGTGCCCCATATGGCCAGGAGAGATGAGCTACAACACACACAAACACACACACTCATATGCACAGATGCACATGCGCTCACACACATTTATATCACGTCTTAAAACTTAATTATCCAGCCTTTTTGCTCCAAGTCAGGGAAGCGATGAATCTTTTTTAGCAAATGAAAAGATTTTATAATAATTATGATGATGAGGTTGATGATATCACTGTAGCCTTTCTGTAGTGTCTAAGCTATATTGCAAGTGAAGTTATATAAGCTATTATCTTTCCCATTATATTACTATCATGTTTTTTCCCCAATCAGAGCAATATATTAGCTATTTGTCAAAAAGCTAAAAAAGCAACAATTAATCGTTTCCGTACTGGTTGATTTAAATGAATCATCCAAATTAACTGATTCACTAAATTGAATTCCCAGTGCTTTGTTTGACTCATTGCCTAAATAAAAATTAGCAACGTAGCTTTTTGTTGTTCTAATCCTTAGAGACAGTAGCTCTAGCTAGTCTGTAGTTACAGTACGTTGTGTAAAAGCTAGATTGAGCT
Source organism: Pseudorasbora parva (assembly GCF_024679245.1). NCBI lineage: Eukaryota > Metazoa > Chordata > Actinopteri > Cypriniformes > Gobionidae > Pseudorasbora > Pseudorasbora parva. The sequence continues at coordinate 21,799,405 of NC_090173.1, forward strand.
ATTCTCACTAATGGTTTTATTTTCACACAGCTTCTTAAATACATTTATTTATTGTAATTTGTGTAATTGCTGTTATTGATTAACATCCATTCATGTGCTTATGTCTTCATACACGCGTTTGGCATCCTATTTTGTCCCCTTTTTTGCACACACACTCTTTTGAATAAGTGTTATATATTATACTTTGTAGTGATGGACAGGCTCCTCGCAGGCTGCCAAAATGAAATGAGCACAATTACCAGGGGCGACAGAGCCTGGCCACATTAGGCTGACCAATCGAGCAGAAACTCAAATGAGCAACACACACACACACATGCACACATAGGCAAAAAATGAGTACTGCCCTAACTCCTAACACAAAAACCTTTACAATGATGAGCCTCGATATTGCATTGAAATCAGTGTAAACTTCGTATGCCATAAAATTGAATGTCTACTTTCAGAAGCATCATGCCCTTTACAACTGAGGGATGCATGTGCCCCTTAAAGGTCCCATGGCATGACATTTTTATTTTATGAGGTTTTTCAACATTAATATGAGTTCCCCTAGCCTGAATATTGTCCCCAAGTGGCTAGAAATTTAGATCTGTGTAAACTGAGTTCTAGTTGTTTTTCTCTGCCTTTGAAAAAATGAGAGCTCAGATGAGCTGATCTTGAATTCTCCTGTTATGATGTCATACCAGGAAAAGTTGCCGCCCCTTCCTCTGCTTTGCTCGTCCAGATAATTATAGTAGATAATGGATTCAGTTCATCAGTCGATGTCAGCAGCACAGGCTTGACCATATTATGGACTCAACAGCACCGCCACAAAGAGTGAGTAACAGTGCTCATTAATGCCTGATCTGGGATCAGTGAGTTCTGATGCGTAGGTAATCATTCAAGATTCCACAAGCTTTCTTTCTAAGTTGTTTAATAGCCTACTGTTAGTCCTGCTGCTGGCTGTCTTTATGAATCATTGGGTGCGTTTACATGTGCGTTCTTAAGCTGATTATCCCTTATCCAACAATCAACATTCATTGTTGGTCATGTAAACGCGGTAACCCGTTTTCTTTTAATAGAGTAAGGTCATAAACGGAACGGGTAGTTTTTTTGCCTCTTACCTCGATTTCGCGCTGCATGTAAACGCATTAACCTGCTTTCTGTTGGCTTATTGAAGTGCGCTTGTGCGATAGGTAAAAAAAACGCAAACTTAGAGCAGATTTAAACGCATCCAGACAGAGCGAGCTAGCGTTTTGCATGAAATAAGGACATATATCACAAACGCAGACTCTTTTAAGACCCAGAAAACTGTAAAGATGTGTTCTTTTTTCATGCAGCAGAAGTAGAGGTTCAGTCAAAACGCTGCATCTGTAACTTCATGAAGGAGAATATGAGCCGTAAATCTCCCGCTGACGGTGTTTTATTTATTTAACATCACATCTGACGTAACATTTGAAAAACTCAGAGTCAGATACAGACATTATTTTTGACGTGACTACATGGAAATAACCCGGTTTATTAATAAAGTCATGTAAACGTGGTTTACTTGCATTGTCAGTTTACTGGTTTGCATGTAAACGGGGAAAACTGATGAACTCAATGAGCTGATTTTTTTGAGTTATCAGCTTACTGGTGTTCATATAAACACACCCAGTGAATCAAGCCAGTGACTTAAACCATCAACTTCACTCATTTCTGTTAGCAGCATGAAACAAATCTGTTATTTAAATGATTAAACTACAGAGAGCAATCAAAGAACACACTTTATTATGTTCGGATCGGTCAATCATGCGTATATCTGCAGTCCACACTTGCCCAAACTGCCGATTGAATGATGCTGCTCATTATGTTTAACAGAAGAATCTTGTTCTTATTCATGTCGATGTCGTGTTTGTTGTTAGCTGTGGTGAAAGCATTTTGTGAGAGAAATAACATTGCAAAGTTCACTCGTGTTTATTCAGAGCTCTTAGATACAAACAAAATAAACTCTCAAAAACTTGGTACAATAACACTTTCTCAACAATCTTTCCCCAGCTTTGTCTCTCTCTCTCGACCGGCAGCGCTGCAGCTGCTCCTGCTCACGCCTGACTAAACCACACCCCCTCCGCACGTTATCTCATTTCAAATGCAAAGTTGTCAGCCTGTTTTCACTGAAGACTCACAGTAGACACCAAGGGGGTAATCTAGCACTCGGAAAGCGTTCCACCCATAGTGGCGGCCATTGCTAACCAAGCCATCACCTGCTTTTAGCATCCCATTGACTCCTATTCATTTTTGAGTCACTTTGACAGTGAATAACTTTACATCTGAGACGTTTAAAGACTCCATTTGTCCATTGTTTATTTCTAAAGAAACACGACAATGTATACACACTAAAAAACGTTGGGTTATTTTTTTAACCCAACCGTTGGGTTACACATATTGGGTCAATATGTTGGGTTATTTTGCAAAACGTTGGGTTATTTTAACATCGTTGGGTTATTTTTAGTAATAACCCGGCCGTTGGGTTAAATACGGTTTCCCCAGTGACGGTTCAAATTTTAACGGCAAACTGTCCAGCTACTGCCAACAGAAGACGCTGCTGCAGCCTGATTATGAAATGAAAGGTAAGACATGTCATTTTTTATGAATACAACTCTTATAACATTATGTATTGTGTACTGAAACGTTGAATATAGTCGAAAACTGAATTTTATTTTAAAAAATCCCGTTAATGCTCTCTGGAAAAATGAGATAGATTGGAAATAAACCATAGCTATCCCAGTTAGCTCGCTAGCAGTAATAAAGTAAAAACATTATTCTAGTGTACCTATTTAGAAACTTAACGGCGATAAAGAAAGTAAGTAACTTATGCCTAGTCTGAAATCACTATCTAATGCCGCGCGGAGCATTATCAGCTCGGCCCGTGCAGCGCGAGCTCAGACCCGGTCACACGACACCACAGCAGCGCTGTGAGATCCAGGGAGAAGCGTTTGAATTCGCCGAATATCCAACAGTATAACTTACTACTCTAAATATCTGTTGTGAGATGAATGAGTGCAGATATTCACAACAGCATTGACGCAGAAAACTGAAATATTGTGCTAACAATTGTAACGTTAGTTCACGACAGTTAGAATGTTTAACAACCCACAAATTACCTAGTTTTACCGTAGTAAGTTAACACAAACTGCAACTATGATAATTTGGCAGAAATGTGGTAGGCCTATATTCATAATGAATGTTGTCATATGAATATATATTATGCATGTTACTATTAAACGTATTACAGGAGTAGCTAAATCATACAACTAAAGTACGTTTTCTTATGAAGCTATGACAGTGTTTGCCTATATTTTAAATATGTTGTACTAAATGTGTTATATACCTGTGTTTTAGACCAATGGATTCATTTGTGAAGCAAAGACTAGAACAGTTGAACCTCTGCCATTTAATTAAAGGTGAGTACGATATTGAAACAAGTTGTACACAATTATTTTTTAAAGACTAGTATACTTTTCTGGTTATTTTCCCCTGCTTCATTCTAATGCAGAGGAAGGATTGGATCTCAGTGGTTCTTGACTCTAGTCCTGGAGTATCACCAATAGTACACAAGTTCGATGTCTTCCTTATCTGACGCACATTTCCGGGTTTGGAGTCTCTACTAACAAGCTGGTAAGTTGAATAACATTAGATAGGCCAATGTGCAGTGCAGGGGCTAGTACAGAACCAGGTTGTTTGGGAAACAACCAGTTTATTATTTTTTTTTTCAGCTGTCTTCTCTCATTTTCATACAGTATGTTTTAATTTCAATAAGTTGTTTTGGTTGTGTCTAAGTGCATATGAAATCAGGTCCACACATTTGGTATAGGTGAAAACTGTTTTTTTCTGTTAACTTGTCTTTCAAAGATGATCATGGAGAAATTGCCTTTAAAACCTTTCCTGCCATCCTGCCATCATCGCCATACCTCACAAATGGACAACATGGTGTGTCCAACATATGCTGAAATGAAGAGAAGCTTAATTACATTCACCCATCAGCCTGTAAGTAAAAGCAACACTATCAAATTAGCTTTGATAAAGTGCATCCATTTATTATTTCCTTTAGTGATTTTGCTTGTTAATAGATTATCCAATAGTTCACCCAAAAAATATCCCATAATGTACTCACGCTCAAGTCATCCTAGGTGTATATGTTATTCTTCTTTCAGACGAACACAATCAGTTATTAATAAATGTCCTGACTAATCCAAGCATTATAATGGTCAAAATTTGAAGCCCAAAAAAAGTGCATCGATCCATTATGAAAGTAATCCATAAGGCTCCATGAGGTTAATAAGGGCCTTCTGAAGTGAACCGATGGGTTTTTGTAGAAAAAATATCCATATTTAAAACTTTATAGACTAAAATAACAAATTTTCGACAGACAGCCTTCCTTATTCAACTTACAAAGAAACTGTAACGCCTCTCGCAATTCAAAACGCTTACGCTACGTCCAACTTTATCGTCTCGACATTTACGTTTTTTTACGCTACGTCCGACGTTATTCTCACAGCAGTTACGCTTTTTTCAGAAGTTGAATACTTAATGCGGTCCATTGGAAGCTAGATATTTTACTTTATAACGTGTTAAATATGGATATTTTTCTTACACAATCCCATCAATTCACTTCAATGGGTTCTTATTAATCTCCGGAGCCGTGTGAAGCACTTTTATAATGGATGGATGCATTTTTGGGCTTCAAATTATGGGCTTCCATTATAAAGCTTTGAAGAGCCAGGATATTTATTAATATAACTCAGATTGTATTTGTCTGAAAGAAGAATGTCATACACACCTAGGTTGGCTTTAGGGGGAGTAAATCACCTAGTCATTTTCATTTTTGGGTAAACTATCTCATGAATTACCCTCGTGTCGTTGTAAGACTTTCGTTGTTCTTTGAAACACAAATGTTAAAGAAATCTGCTAGGTTTCTGTCCCTCCATTGACGACCTACGCAACTACCACTTTAAGACCCAGGACAGACAGCATTAAAGTAATCCATGGGATTCAAGTGGTCTAACCTCAGTTTTATGAAGCGACACGAGTGCTTTTTGCAACAACAACACAAAAAAAAAAAAACATAACAACATTTGCTCTCTTTTCAACACAACACGCATGCGTCAAGGGGCTCTCGTGAACGTGTTGAGATTAATGTTTTGTAAATAAAATGGTAAATTATGGTTAAGGGATAGAATATACGCTTGTCACTTCATAAAACTGAGGTTGAATTACTGGAGTCACATGGATTACTTTAATGTCTTTACTGCCTTTCTAGGCCTTTCTGTGTTCCGAAGATGAACCAAAGTCTTACGGTTTGAAACAGCATGAGGATTAGTATGTTGATTGGTGAAAAATGAACAGCAGATGTAATGACTAATTAGTGACAATTTGTTTAATTCAGTACAACACTGCTTCATTGTAACTTTTACGTAATTTAACACTGCTGATGTTGTCACAGTGCAAGCAAACTGAACTTTTTTAAATTCTTTTAAGGTTGGAACTAACATGGAGCATTAGCTGAACAGTGAGACAAGCCAGGATCCACATGACGATGCTTGGGGACAAAGAGACCTCGCTGATTTTTTTCATTTTCATTGTGGAGGCAGTTGAACAGAAGACCTTATTTCAAGCACTGGCTGTATGTTTCAGATTTTTTATTTATTTATGACATGAACTATCCAAAGACCTCTGCCCCATTTGGGAGATTTTGTAGCATGCAAACTTGAATATATATTTTGCTGCCTCATTAAAAACTTTGATTATCATAATTTTTATTTGTTTTGCTACTTAAGATATGTTAACAACACATAAAGGCATACAGTGTACAATGTAGATTTTTTAATAAAGTTGTTTATTTCTGGAAGAATTGAATATTATGAATTTGTGTATTCTGTCCATATTTGTATAGGTTTTTAATTTAATATTTGTTGTGTTCATTTTTAATTTTTGTTTTGTATGCACACCTTTTATGTATGTTTACCTTATGTACATTTTTGTGTATTATGTGTACTGTGTATTTTGAATTTAATATTTACACATTTATGTATATTTACAATAAATATTTACTCCCCAATATTTAGTTTGACATTTAAAATATATATTTTAAAGCACATGTATTGTTTTATACAAATAAAAAAATCTGTATTTGAAAACAATGGGTATTTTATTTATTAAAATAATGGCTTGAATAAAAATAAAAATTTAACTCAACTGTTGGGTTACTTTTAACCCAACTGTTTTGTAACCCAATGCATTGGGTTAAAATAACCCAACGTTGGGAAGGTGCTATACCAACCCACAGTTGGGTTACGTGTTGGGTTATTTTTAACCCAACATTTTTAAGTGAGTAAAAGGCTCCGTTACCTTGTATCTTACACTATCGCCCCGCGGAAGCTGTTTTTTGTAAAAATAGGCTAACTATTGCGTCATAACCAACACGAGTCTGTCGCACAGTTGAGAAATTACCGTATAGACCTGAGGAGACGCTCGCAGGCAATCTTTTACTGTCTATGAGACAGTCGGGGGGACTTGGAGACATAAAGTCTGATAAAGTCAAGGGGGAAGAATGGGGAGAAGCCCATAGTGAGCCAAAAGCAACGGGAGAAAATATTTAAACAACGGGATTCAGATTTCACTTTCCACAACTACTAGAAGACCTACAGCTGTCAGACAGGAGGCTCACGTCACATCTACGTCGTCAAGCTCAGTCTGAGCCTGCGCAGTTCGCTCAGCCATCAGGAAGTGAGTGCTCCTATACTGACATCACTTAACGCCGTAGAAGGCAATGGGATAGCTCTGTCCATTTCTTTTACTGTCTATGGTAGACACGCCTCTTGAAACGCAGCATTCAAGCCAGAGGGCTAATATCAGTATAGAAAAAATGCCTTTTATTTCTAAATTATGACATTTTTTGATGTAAAAACCATACTGACAATATAAGTACACCCCAGGAAACATTATAAAATAATAAAACAATCCAGGCCATGGGACCTTTAAGATTTTTGAGCTGAGGTGGTATTTAAGGGACATTTTTTTAATTGTTTGTATCGGTGATAAAAAAGTTATTGATAAATAAGTATCTTTGTATCTTCGATAAATGAATTTTTGGCTTTTAAGTACAATACTGAATATTATATTCAGTATTGTACTTGAGAGCCAAAAAAGTCAGGCATAACATTATGAGGTGAAGTGAATAACACTGCTTATCTCTTCGTAACGGCACCTAAGTGGGTGGGATATATTAGGCAAAGAGTGAATGTAAACTTAAACTTTACTTAAAAAACCCTTGTACTCATTCCCAGTGTATTGTATAATATAAAATAAATATAAAGCTTTTCAGTTGCAGCTCAGAGATGTACAGCAGCATTTAAGTATGAAATTGAATGAATAAATGTAGGCTAAAAGTAAAACTACATAGTCTTCAATATACGTCATTGATTAAAATCTACTATTTTTATTCAAGAGCAGTGAAAAAGCACTGTTTTTTTAAACATAATTTTAGAGGTGAAATATTTCACCTACACATTCACATTAATGTCCCTTTAAGGACAAGCGTTCACTAGGCTGCGCTGTTGTAAATTGAAGACCTGCTCGCATCTCGTATACAGACACGCAGATTTTACTTTCACTTTAAACATAGCCGACTGTTTTTATATATGTTAACCTTGTGTGTATTTGACAGTATTAGCGCAGTAAGACTAAAGAAATCACGTGTGTTTGACAGGCGCGCATGCTCGGCGCATGTAAAACGCAAATGAATTGTTTAACCGGTAAGGCTTTAAAACGCAGCTAAACACCCCCTAACTTTAGTGCATAATATGATTGGATATTTGCTCATATCAGCGTGTAGACTCACAGACATACTCAAAAAGAGCCAAAATAAACTGAGAGAAATATTTTAAAGGGAGAGAAATTGAAATTAAGATTAATTAAACCACAACGCAATTCACATGCTTATTGAACCGTGAATGCCGTACTGAACGATTCCATATTATATTGAGTATTGTGGCATCCCTAGTACATACATACATACATACATACATACATACAGGTGCTGGTCATATCATTAGAATATGATCAAAAAGTTGATTTATTTAACTAATTCCATTCAAAAAGTGAAACTTGTATATTATATTCATTTATTACAGACTGATATATTTCAATTGTTGATTTCTTTTAATTTTGATGATTATAACTGACAAATAAGGAAAATCCCAAATTCAGTATCTCAGAAAATTAGAACATTATGAAAAGGTTCAATATTGAAGACACCTGGTGCCACACTCTAATCAGCTAATGAACTCAAAAATCCTGCAAAGGCCTTTAAATGGTCTCTCAGTCTAGTTCTGTAGGCTACACAATCATGGGGAAGACTGCTCACTTGACAGTTGTCCAAAAGACGACCATTGACACCTTGCAAGACACAAAAGGTCATTGCAAAAGAGTCTGGGTGTTCACAGAGCTCTGTGTCCAATCACATTAATAGAGAGGTGAAGGGAAGGAAAAGCCGAGCCACGAATGCTGTGCTAAGTGAGCTAATCAATAGGAGATAAGTTTGTGAAATCTAATTACATGGAAATGCATGAATTATATCTGTTTATTAAAATATATGGTTGACTAATTACAAGGGAAGAAGGTTTCCCATGTGAGATTCCAAGTCACAGTTCATCACTTAGCACAGCGTTCGTGGCTCGACTGGTCAAGACTGTTTTCCAAGATGACTACTGTCTGTAAACGCGTAATGTACTGTGTTTATAAAGTATCTTCTTATTAAACTGTTTTACACTTACAAAGTTCTCAATGCTTCGGTTTGGATGTAGGGTCCCTCATTATGCTACCGTGTTAGTGTGAGGCTATCAACTAGCAATTTAATTTTACTTACTCTGTGCCCCATAGACTAGCGTTATAAGCTAATCTGTTTTTAAAGATCTTTACATTCGATTTTCATGAAAACGCATCCCAGAGAATGATCTACACAGTAACCATCTGTTAATTACAGATTGGTCATTTTTTGGTCATTTTTCACCAAAGTTGTCCTTTAAGGATTCCTTGGTAAACAGAAAGTTCAAAAGAACAGCATTTATAAAAAAAAAAAAAGGAAATAATTTGTAAATTTTATAAAAGTCTTCACTGTTACTTTTGATCAATTTAATGCATCCTTGCCAAGTGAAAGTAATTATAAAAGTATATAAACAATACTTTATTTGGAAATTCCTGTAATAGGGAAGGACTTTCCTGTATTAAGACATTCACCATTTATGTTTGAGCTTATCTTCAGAATCTGGTCAGCTTTATTGTTAACTTTGTATTGTTAACTTTTTCAGTTAAGGAGTTGATCCAGAAATCTGTTGACCGAGGTACAGCAGAGACAGACCTTGGTCCGCTCAAAGGACGACGTCTCGGCTAAACACCCGCCGTTCCTCTGAAGCTTCCCTACAGCCGATCAATACTGGAGTTGAAGATGCAGGTCAGCTGATGCACTTACAGTAAGAGTAGACTGATGAAATATTTGGGTGGAAGGTCTTAACTTTGCAAGTAAAATGGCCCATTTAGTGAATAGACAGACATCAAATGCACACCTTTATTAGCGAATGTGTAAATGGAGCATGCTAAGAAAAATGTAGCTACTGAATAAGTTGGGGTTTGCAGGGTTTTTCTCTACAGGATTTGGGTTAGGTTGTGATAAAGAGCGTGTACAGATCGGTCATGGACATGTTTCACATTTATTTTGTTTGAAGGGTTTTTTCTTAGCAGGATTGTTTCTTAGCAGCAAAGAACGCAGTTGGAGTATTCACATTAGCTGTGTGAATTGTGTATTGATGTTTAGCACAAATTTAGGTCTTTGTAGTGAAACACAAGTCTGTTTCACTGCAAATCACAGGTAAACTCAGCTGTAAATGCGCTACAGACCATTTATTTACACAATCTTTTTAAATATAACGTTTTATGAAGCAAAATAAAAATTTACTCAGCGAATTACTCAGGAAAAATACGTTGGTTGAGTTTCATGTTAAAACTGCAGTGACAGGCACATAAATATTTTCTGTTCAGTAAATCTGACTGAATCCATGTGATGACAGTCTGCAATTTGAGTTTTTTGTGGACACTAATGCGCTTTAGTTGTGACCTTTAACTAGTATTGTGACACTCACAGTGTCAACACGACCGCTCTGTGTTTCTGTATTTCCCTGATGCTATGTTTCATATGCACCCATGTATCCCTTCATGTGAGTTATCTTGTAAAACCTGTGTAGAGATGTATGTAGTTTTATTCTGGGCATCCAAATCTCCCTAGATGGTTAAACTGAGTTAAATGACACTCTCCATCTATTCAAAGCCCATGCAGGACACACAAAATGTTTTCTTTTAATCAGAAAGACTTGTAGTTCATGAAAAAAGAACCTCAGATCCCACCACCATGTTCATCATATTTATATTGACGTTATTTATTGATGTTCATTACTAAATGTACAGGAGGCTGGATTTTGAGCGCTAGATTTTGGACAAAAGCCAAAGCAGCGGTTCCACTTCACTTCGTTTGGATTTGGCTCTGAGTCTCTGCAGACAACGGTTGGGTCTTAACTGCCATTTTCCTCAATAGTGCTGAAGTTATGCAGCTCACGACCGCCCATATCTCATGCTTGCGTTCGTATCTCCTGTCCTCCTCATCTGCGCGAGCTGGTACAGAGGCGGATAGAAATGCTTAATTATTAATTGGCTTGTTGTGTTTGTGCCGGGAGGCAATAAATAACGTTCTCGTCTAATGAATAATGGGGTTGTTTCGGGGGCCCCGGCTCAACCGCGGATCCCCACGGTGAGCCATTAACGTTTTACAGTGTCTCCAGCGCTCCGAGGAAGCCGGTTTCCTGCCAGCCCATTACCCGAGCACCAGGGAGGCGGGCGACTGGACCCACTCCGGAGCAACATGTCCGACCCTGGCGGCCCGAGAGGACAAGTGTAGCCGCAGGGTCGGCCATGGGCCGCTGGAGGGGAACAGAGCGGGTGACTAGTCAAAAAAGTTTTATGGCAAAGTTTGTGATTAGCACTAAGGCTCGCGCAGGGCCTAAGGGGTCGAAGGTCTGTTAGTTTTTAGTTGATCAGCATCAGAAATGAATTATTAATACAGAGATGTTCGTGAAGTGACCTGGTTTTTGAAGTGTTTGGGTGCGCAGTTATATAAAGAAGAAATTTAGAAGAAACAGTTTTGCTTTTCTTAGACACTATCTTTACTGTTTTTAAAAGACTGCTGATTAATGAAATTCATATTTTCTTGGAAAACACCTAAATTATTGTAATTTAAAGGCATTAAAACCAATTGAAAGCTATGCATAGATGATATGTTTTATTTTGTTTATTAATAGTCATTTTATATATGACCTTTCCCAAGATTAATGCCAACAGATTTATCAATCAGATTAATATAGACAGATTGTTGTTGTCTATGTGCAAATACAGAAGGGCCACTTCACTAAGTTTTAGTGTCCCTCTCCATGAGTGCTATTTTTAAGGTATGCCGTGTCATGTTAGACACCAGCATTCTGTTTGATAATTTTGTGTTCTTGTCTTGTAGTTTTTTTTTACTTTGTTGATTCTGTACTGTATGTTGTCAGGGTGTGGTTTAAGATCCTGATATACAAAAGAAATGGAAGAATGAACTGGTGTAATGTCTTTTTGAACAAAATCAGGCCAAAACAAAGTTAATTTGGAGTTCACTCCGGCTGGTAAACACCTTAGACTACCATTGGTTTGTGGCGATTATGGAATACAGTTGCAAGAAAAAGTATGTGAACCGCTTGCAATAAATAAATTATATATATATATATATATATATATATAATATACACACACACACACACACACACACACACACACACACACACACACACACACACACACACACACACACACACACACACACACACACAGTACAGGCAAGTACAGTATCATCCTTTTCAAAAGTTTTCTAACTTTTTTCATGTTTAATCATGTAAAGCTGCATGCTTTAAAGGTGCAGTGTGTAGTATTTATGGAGATCTATTGACATAAATGCAATATAATAAAAAATAACGATTTTAAGTGGTATATACATATCTATCTACATGCACTGCGGGTCTTCTTACAGTGAAGTCACCATTTTACTCCGTCGTGTTTCTACAGTAGCCCTAAAAAGACAAACTTCAATACAGTCACTCTCTGCTTTCTCAGACGATGACCTTTGTCCTGTGTCGGCCACCGTAGCTTCTCTATGTGCTTTGAAAGGGAGGGGTGGATGGTTGCTATTTACATTTTCACCACTAGACGCCGCTGAAATTTATGTAATAGACAGCGAGTTGTTGAAGTTGCTACTGCTGTCCAAATTTAAAATATTGGAGAGGGTTGTTTCCCCCGGCCTCTCCTCCTCACAGGAACGAGTGCAATTGACAATGAAGCGTGGGCTGCGTTTGGGTGTTTCCCAATAGTATATTTCCACCAAGGTATTCAACTTTTCAATTTTTTTTAGTTTTATCAAAAAAAGGAAAAACTTCACTGTGAGTGTATCGGGGCTTTTAGTGAGACAAGTTGCCTGTTGTAGAAGCTGGAGCTATGCTGACTATAAAAACATACCATACCATACTTATTACGATATTTATTTACAGGTCAGGGGTAAATTTTCTAAATTAATTTCACAACACTATTTTTTAAAGCATTAAAGACAATTTAACATTACAGTGCTTAATAAAATAATAACATAGAAAATAATAATAAAAAACTATGCAAAATAACTTTACTACCCTACAATGGAAAGGGTTTCTGAAAGGTGGATGGCTATTTTTGTGTAGTTCTGAAACATCTGCTATCCTGAACATCCACACATGCTTGTTTAGATCTTACATTCTCTCTCTCTCTCTCTCTCTCTCTCTCTCTCTCTCTCTCTCTCTCTCTCTCTCTCTCTCTCTCTCTCTCTCTCTCTCTCTCTCTCTCTCTCTCTCTCTCTCTCTCTCTCTCTCTCTCTCTCTCTCTCTCTCTCTCTCTCTCACACACACACAACACTCTGTCTGTACACACACAACACTGTCTGTACACACACATGCACACACAACTTGTCTCCATGTCAGTTGATCTGTTCTGAGAGGTCATTTTTCAATAGTAGAGGTAGACAGGTCTGTGCAGGGATCAGATTGATTTGTCCCCAAACTTCACAGCACTGCAGCAGGAAACCTCACAAATCAACACTGTCATACCTCCCGCTGTAGCTCCACATTCAGTGTATGTTTTTGTATTTGTATGTAAGTAAAGAGAAGGTAGAGGAGAAAAAGGTTAATAAATAGAAAGCATATTGTGTGTGTGTGTGTGTGTGTGTGTGTGTGCGTGCGTGCTTGCATCTATGTACATACACATACATGCATACACACACACACATGGTTTGTCCTTCCATTGTTTTAATGTCAGCAGTCCTCAAGCTGTATGAACTCCACAATTTTTTGTAAAACCTGACGATCATGTTCTCCAGCATATTGTGCTTCATTGAAATCAAAACATCTGACCATATATCCTCAAATTTTATTTACAGGTTTAAATAAGATATTCAGAGCAGGTGTATATTAAAGTTTTAGGTTGCATTTTATGTGCAACAGACATTCTTTATGAACATACTGCTGTGTGTGTACATTTATTCATATGTATGAGTACCTCAATACATTCAGGTCGTCTCTCCCTCTCTGTTCTGCATGTATATTTCATGCATGTGACTGTGTAGAGCGAGCTGGTTCCTCAGAGGTGTGAGGTGCGATGCAGGCTAGGAACCATGTGCCTTCATCAGTATGCGTGCTGGGAACCAATAGGCCCGCAGGGGGAAGAGTTAGTGTGCGACACGCATGGCTTCCCTGCTTTAATTTCCCTCCATTTGAGAACATTAGCTCTGACAAAGGCAGAAAGGTACAGAGGGACCACTGAACAAACAGAGGGAGAGAGAGACTGTATGCTTGATAGAAAGATGGGCAGAATAGATGGATAAAAGGAAATCTGAAACTAATATAACGTCTTGTGATACACAGTACTTTTCTTTTGCAAGCATGCAACTCTTACAACATGCACTCTTAAAGAGAAATCACTCAAAGTTGTGCTTTTTAATGGATTTTTTTGTCATAATTTAGGCCTGTACATTTAAGTTACTGTAAATGATTGTCTAATTCCTAAAATAGTCCAAACCAAACCATACATTTAATTTTTAATAAAAATAGAAATAAAACAACTTTTCAGAAATCTTTAAAATAATCACCAATAATGTATGCCAATATATAAACCTGCATGGTTTATGCAGTGGGTACAGAAAGTATTTATAGACCCCCTTACATTTTTCACTTTTTGTTATATTGCAGCCATTTGCTAAAATTATTTAAGTTCATTTTTTTTCTCATTAATGTAAACACAGCACCCCATATTGACAGAAAAACACAGAATTGGTGACATTTTTGCAGATTTATTAAAAAAGAAAAACTGAAATATCACATGGTCCTAAGTATTCAGACCCTTTGCTCAGTATTTAGTAGAAGCACCCTTTTGATCTAATACAGCCATGAGTC